>NC_133769.1:256214272-256255165 GCF_003597395.2 Chelonoidis abingdonii
AGAGAAGGAGGGAGGAAGGTGAATTTTCCTCTCTGTTTTGTGATTCAAGGAGTTTGAATCACAGTGATCTTCCAGGGGAACCCAGGGAGGGGAAGCCTGGGAGAGGCAACGGTGGGGGAAAGGGTTTACTTTCCTTGTGTTAAGATCCAGAAGGTCTGGATCTTGGGGTTCCCCGGACAAGGTTTTGGGGGGACCAGAGTGTACCAGGCACTGGAATTCCTGGTTGGTGGCAGCGCTACAGGTTTTAAGCTGCTAATTAGGTTAGAGGAATTCATGCTGGTACCCCATCTTTTGAATGCTAAGGTTCAGAGTGGGGAATTGTACCATGACATGCTCAAATAAATTTGTTAATCTGTAAGGTGTCACAAGTACTCCTGTTCTTTTTGAGAAAGGAATTTTCATATTAAGTGCCCAATCAAGAAACACTTAACTGACAATGGACCTTGGTGGACTCTAATCCACGAATGAGGAGCCTCCCTGGGAACGTTCAAGGTAGCATGTGAGCAATGGCCGCTCTACCTGTAAAGAACTGAGTCCTGCATGGACATGTGACTTGCCCATGTGACTCCAGACTCAACCTCGCTGCTGTGATTTTCACAGTAAGAACAAAGGGGTCCTTCCACATGGCAGAGGATAAAAAAGGCCCTGGAAACCTCTCCATTTTGTCGTTAATCCTGCTTCTTACCTCTGGAGGAACTTTGCTACACACTGAAGCTCTGAACAAAGGACTGAATGACCCATCCAAGCTGTGGACGTACACCAGAAACTGGATTTGAACCTGCAGTTTATTTCATCACTGCTACAAGCCTGAACCAAGAACTTTGCCATTACTGTATGTAATTGATTCCAGTTAATGAATTTTAGCTCTCATCTATATTTCTTTCTTTTATGAATAAACCTTTAAATTTTACATTCTAAATGATTGGCAACAGCGTGATTTGTGGGTAAGATCTGACTGATTTATTGACCTGGGTCTGGGGCTTGGTCCCTTGGGATCAAGAGAACCTTTTTTCTTTTACGGGGATATTGATTTTCATAACCATTCATCCAGGGCCGGCTCCAGGCACCAGCTAGCAGGCAGGTGCTTGGGGTGACCACACCGGAGAGGGGCAGCACGTCCAGCTACTCAGCGGCAATTCGGTGGAGGGTCCCTCACTCCAGCTCGGAGCGAAGGACCTCCCACTGAATTGCCACAGATCACGATCGCAGCTTTTTTTGTGTGTGTGTGTGTGGCTGCTTGGGGCAGCAAAACCCCTGGAGCAGGTCCTGCATTTATCTCCATAAGGAGTGGTGGTGGTGGTGATACTGGAACACTGGAGTGTCTGAGGGAATTGCTTGTATGACTTCTGGTTAGCCAGTGGATTGATACCAAAGTCCTCTCTGGCTGGTTTGGTGTGCCTTAATAGTAAAGGAAACACAGCCTTCAGCTGTAACTGCCATACTCTAAGCAATTTGTCCTGAATTGATACTCTCAATTGTGTCCTGCCACAGGCAGATTAGTTACACTTACAAACAGTCTGCTGGAATGCAGTGCTTATCATGCCGTTCATGTTTCCTTTGTTACCTTGTGCTCCCCTGTCAATTTACTGCATTCAGCTGTTTTTCCTCACCTTATACTTCGATTGTAAGCACTTCGGCAAAGGAGCCATCTGTTTATTTTGTTTGTACATGGACTAGAACAATGGGGTCTGGTTCATGATTGGGATCCTATGCACTAGTGCAATACAACTAACAAATAATATTCTCCCCAACTTTAGGATCAGTCATTTGATTCTCCTTTTTTTGTTATAGTACTTGTTCCTGCAGGAATGAAGATCCAGTTTCCTAAAAACAAGAACATCTGCCAGGGTTAGGGAGCAATTCTCTAACTGAGCTTCATTTCGTAGGATTTAGAGTTGCGTAAACAGTAGGAGTTTCAGCATGGGATTACAGAAGTCATGAGGTCAACAAGACTAATCACCAGCATTTTATTAATGCACATGTTTTCATTTTTATAGGCTTTTGACACATGGGTAGACAGTTGTATTATCTGCACAGTAATCACCAAAAGAAAAATGCACTCCTGTTCCAAGTTCATCTGATGAGTGTATTGCTTATTTCAGCATGTGTTTCAGTTGTAAGACCATTTTTGACTGTAAAAGCCCTAACTTGTTCTGATTACTATATTTCATATGTTACAGCCAACGTCCATCCTACGTACTTCATTACAAGATGAACCTAAATTCTGTGGCAAAACTTCTGGATTCTGCAGCACACTGCTGCAAATTCTGCTGTAGCCTCAGATAACGTTTTTTTTTTTAAAAAAGGACGTATTATTCAGTTTTAGCTACTCAGTAAAGTATGGTTCTATATTTGTTCAGATATGCAAATTAGCTAGATGTTTCTGCCAAAGTGACTAGCAGTGAAACATTTAGTGTTCACATTTAATTTGTCATTCCTAGGTTACAGAGGTAATGCCCCAAATGTCCCATTTTCATTGGTTGTCCCAGATTTCTAAGAACATCTTGGGGAGGACAGACGGGGCTGAAGTGACCTGGTTTTTCATTTCGTCAAACAAAACTTTTGATAACTCTCTAACTGTGAAATGTTTGTCTCTGATGTACGGCTACCCTGATATAAAGGATTTTGTGCCTCTCTTTCATTCTCAGCCAGGGCTGGTGCAGCCCATTAGGGCGCTAGCATTTGGAGGGTGGCATTTCGGGTCCTTTGGCGGCAACCACGGTGGCTAGATCTTCAGCCACCCTGGTCATCATCAGCATTTAGGCAGAGTGACCTGGGGCATGGGGAGGGCCGCCTGCAGCAAGTAAGGTGGGGCAGGGCACGCAGGGGAACCGCTCCCTGTCCCAGCTCACCTCTGCTCCACCTCCTCCCCTGAGCACGCCACCCCGCTCTGCTTCTCTCCCTCTCAGGCTTGCGGCACCAAACAGCTGACTGGTGCAGAAAGCCTGGGAGGCGCGAGAAGTGGAGCAGTGACAGCGTGCTCGGGGAGGAGGCGGAGCAGAGGTGAGCTGGGGTGGGGAGCTGTCACACAGCTCCCCAGGCCATGGGAGCTGCCGTGGGACGGGCGCCTCAGAGCGGGGGGGGGGAGGCTGCTGCTGGGGGGTGCCTTGGGCGAGGCGGAAAGCTGCCACAGGGACAGGGCTTGGGAGGGAGGGGGGCACAAGGTGGAAGTTTTGCCTAGGGTGCGAAACATCCTTGCACCCACCCTGCTCTCAGCACATAAGGAGTGTGCTTTATGCCAGCACTATTCAAAATCAGAGCTCGTCAGGAAACAGCTTTGCAACAGCAGACCCATGAGTAAATGACCCCATCTAGTCAGTACAAAACCCTGCTATGGTGTCTCATAAAGGAGGGACAGGATGGGGACCTGATGGTGCCTCTCTGTCCTTTGCTCCCCTTCTCTGTACAATCAGCAATATAGAGAGGAGGAAGTGAGGGACAATGGGGCTCAGAAAGATGAGGCAGAGCTTAGCCTGTCTTTGTTCTGCTCTGCAGCTCCAGGGGAGCTTTTTTGACTTAGGCTGAGTAGATGAAAGAAAGGAGAGAGAGGGCTGCACATGTGAGTATTTCACGTTCCTTTAAAAAAAACAAGAGCCATAAAAAAGGGTCCTGATTTTTGTTTTTGACGATATCAAAATGAAACAGTCCATGCCTCTTAGAACTATTGTTTCCATGCTGTCTGCAGACTCAGGCACACAGTGCTGCATTGGCGATGCTTTGTTCATGTATTCAAGCTTTTCTTTGCAACCTGGGCTAGAAACACAGCACCAGATTCTCATATGTGCCACGCCCACCCTCTGCTCAGCTCATGCAGGGCAGGTAGAGGGTATGGGGAGAAGGTGACTAAGTCTCATTTCTGCTTTTCCAGTCTTGTGCCTGAGGACTGCTGTAATCTGTGACTGCATTGGATCCACTCGGGCATGCTCCAACCTACCCCAAACACATTCTCTACAAGAAATCAAGCAGAGTGGGTGTTATGAAGCCTTCTAAAGGCTCTATATTACCTGAGGAATCCTTTTAGGGCAGCATTATAGCCGATTTCCATGACTAAGTTACTGCAAAAGAAGCCTCAAATGTGGCCAAATTTTTGCTTGTTTTTAGTTTTTCACATTTTTATCAATGAACACTTAGATTCTGGACCACAATTCTGTACCAAGAGGTGAATTTTGTTGGCCAATTCCTCAGCCACAAAAATTGCAGAATACCCAGTTCCCTGATTCTAGCTGTAGACTGTCAATGCACAGTAGATATTAGCAAAACCTGTAGCGCCTTACATTGCTCATTCAGATATGCCATCACTGTAGTTCTAAACACTACTGTCTCTGTATCGTAGGCAGCGAGTTAAACTACACTCCAAGTTTTCATATACTAGGATGCAGACAATTTCAAATGCAAAGAGACAGAATAGTGTTTGACTGGAGTTCAAAGACTGCACAATCAGTGGCTTCATTATACAGGAGTCTTGAACCAGAAACGTGTGCACTGCACCAAAACTCCAAACCTGCCTAATGAGGAGTGGAGGGGCATTAACCATGCAAGCAGAATTGTCTACAACTGCTTATTCAGGTGTTTTGTTTTGTTTAAGAGACAGTAGGTTGAAACTCATACTAGTTTGCTGAATGTAGAAGTACAGCTCAGGCATGGTAGCTGCAGATGCAGAATAAGTAGCTGAGTAGAATGCCAGCTGCTTTTTGGGAGGAGCGACATCGTGGAGACAAGGGGGCGGTGATCCGCTGTTGTGCAATTATGGCGATTTGAAGGATGAAGTATACAAGGAGTGGGAAGACTGAGTGAGGAGAAGGATGGGAAAAGGTGAGGCACATCCAGTGCACCAGAAGGCTGAGGGAGTGAGGCAGAGTGAGAAGCAGGGGAAGATAAGGTTGGATAGTGGGGTGCTAGGAGGCAGGAAAATGTGAAAGGCAGGACCAGGGAGGTCTAAAGAGAGGCAGCTGCCACCAGGAATAGCAGCAAAGAAATGGTATGCCAGAACTGGCATGGATAACATTGGCCAGGGTGTGTACATGCAGCCTGTCCTTTAAGGTAAGGCATGTTTAGATTTCTTTTTCATTATTAAGAAAAAATCAAACAGGCTGTTTTTCTCAACAGGGAAGCCGTATCTACATATTACAGAAAGATACATCTTCCCAAAGCCAGACTGGCACAAGTGGTTGGTCTGTAAGTGCTGCCTACACACTAAACATTTCTCTTCACATCTCTCCTCCTTGTCTCAGGCAATGTCTACACTACAGAGCCTATACTAGATAGGCTGGCATAGCCCCCAATGTAGGTGCAACCTGCACCCACAGAAAGAGTTTTTCTGCTGGTGGAAAAGCATCCCACCCTGAATGATGTTAGCTATTCTGATAAAAGCATCCTGTGTGAGCATAGTGATGGCTAACTGTTTTGTTTTGTTTTTTTGGCACAGCTATGTTGTTTAGAGTGTGTTGCTATGCTGCTATAACTTTTGAGTGTCTTTAAACCATGATTTGAGGATTTCAATAACTCAGACATAGGTTAGGGGTTTGTTACAGCAGTGGGTGGGTGAGATTCTGTGGCCTGTGTTGTGCAAGAGGTCAGACTAGATGATCATAATGGTCCCTTCTGACCTTAAAGTCTATGAGTGTAGACCAGGGATAGGCAACTTATGGCACGCGTGCTGAAGGCAGCACGCGAGCTAATTTTCAGTGGCACTCACATCGCCTGGGTCCTGGCCACCACTCCGGGGGGCTCTGCATTTTAATTTAATTTTAAATAAAGCTTCTTAAACATTTTAAAAACCTTATTTACTTTACATACAACAATAGTTTAGTTATAAACTTATAGAAAGAGACCTTCTAAAAATGTTGAAATATATTACTGGCACACAAACCCTTAAGTGAGAGGGAATAAATGAAGACTCGGCACACCACTTCTGAAAGGCTGCCGACCTCTGGTGTAGAGCAATCTAAGTCTCTCTGTATTTGCATTTTATTCTGCTCCATTTCTTAACTCAATGGTTTTATTGTATTTATTTATTTATTTGCTGCCCTGTCTATGCTCTTTTTTTCACGGTGTCTCCTAGGAGAAGTGCATAGCAAATACTATTTATATTTGAGTTGAAATCTTGGATCCATATTGTTTCATGCATGAGTTGGGAGTTAAACAAAACCCTTATCAAACTTGACACATATTTAGCACCTGTCAACCAAGGATTCCAGAGCAATAAGCAATTGCTATTTGCCACCTTTCCTCCACCTCTACTCTCCCTCCTCACCCCTCTTCACCATCACAACGTGTGTACCAGAGGCTATGTCTACACTACAGCCTACATCAGCTTAATTTATGTTGCTCAGAGGGGAAGTGAACAAATCACTCTCCTGAGCAACATAAGTCACACCAACGTAAGTGCTCATGTGCATAGTGCTATCGCCGCAGGAGAGCTTCTCCTGATGACACAGCTTCTGCTGCTCACTGAGGTCGTTTTAGTATGCCTACAGGAATGCTTTCTCCTGTTGGAATAATATGTGTTCATCAGATGTGCTGCAGCCGTGCAACTGCAGTGCTGTACGTGTAAACATGGCCAGAGTGTTTCATTATCAGTATGTTCTGATCTTCCCACACAGATACCCAGCCACTTTTACCATTCATTTAAATAAGGGCTCTTGACATTTTATGACCCATGAATGACTAAACTGTGACCCATGAATGACTGAACTGTGCTTGTCAAGTCGCCTGGTACCTCAACAGTTGTAATCAAAACCTATTCAGCATCCCATCAGGACTAGTATTTGGATGTATTTATCAAAAAATCAGAAGAAATTTTAAATGGCAAATATCTGAGTCAAGACTTTTGGCCTCCGTGATTGTTTACTCAAGAACAGTGTTAAACCTGACAATGTCCATGTGACAGGCCAAAAATATAACCTATCAAAATTCTCTTTAAATTGATACCTCTATTTTGAGTGGCGGAGGGTGGGGGGCGGGAACTAAGCAATGAAATTTTGACCTGGATCTTGAAAAGAATGGGCTTTCATCACAAGCTAGGCACTCTCTGCAGCATTCCAAGATTCCTGTAGATTTTCCTACCTCACCTACTAGAACTGTGCAGGAACCAGAATTTCTGTTTCACAGAAAACTCTGCATTGTTATATTTTAATGTTCCAAACAGGAATAGTCAGAAAAAGCCTCACTGCCTGGTTTGTACGAAGCATTTACTTAGAATTGACATATTCCCCTGGCATGTCCTGATTCTGTCAAATAAGCACTTTCTGATAGAAAACTGTACCGAACCAAACCTGAGCATGTCATTTTGTGTCTGTTTGACATTAATCTGTGTCAGCCTGAGCCGCTATAATGCCTTATCTGAACATAGTTCAGGTGCCTCATACCAATCCCCTACTCTGGACCAGACTCCTTCCCTGAGTACACCTCCTATGGTGCATTGTGGCCTCCCTTCTGGCTGAACTGCTTCAGGGCCTCTTGGGAGTCCACGGTGTGGAGCATGATGTAAGTAGTTTGTTCTCTGGCCCGTAGAGGAGAATGGGGTCATGAGGCACCTCAACTGTAATTGCTAAGAGACACTGTGGCTCAGGCAGATGCAATTCAGTATCAAACGAGACCAAAATAAAACATTTTGATAAAAAAGGTTGAAATGTTTCATCTGACATTTTTCAAATCAAAATGTAGATATTTTGACTTTTCATCCTGATTTTCTAACAAAACAAAGTGTTAAATGATCAAAATCGTCCTCTGGACAGAAATTCTGAACTTTTCACAATACATACCTACATACACAACAGTTAGAGCTTGTGAGAAGTTCAGAATTTCTGTCCAGAGGAAGATTTTGATGATTTAACACTGATTCATATATCCATGTAATATGTTATAGATCATTGAGGCCTGGTATGAATGGAATATGTCTGACACAAATACATGTGTTGCAAGTTGGCAATCAATGCAAGAACTTAAAGTCAAGAACTATTAGAACTATTTGTGCAAAAACAATCTTGTTATGTTCTGAGAAAAATACAGAGAATCAGCAGAAAAGGAAACAACACCAGCTGGACTGATATAAAATTGTATAAGAATTGGAGGAAATGGCACACCTTGGATCATGGTGGCCTGCCCAGGATTGTCTTTTTGGAACTGTGTGGGTAGAAGGCCTACTAAACTAAAGGCAAAGAATGGATGATGTGATGAAATGGGCTATAAATGGCACATAGAATCATAGAATATCAGAGTTGGAAGGGACCTCAGGAGGTCATCTAGTCCAATTCCCTGCTCAAAGCAGGACCAATCCCTAGACAGATTTTTGCCCCTGATCCCTAAATGGCCTCCTCAAGGGTTGAACTCATAATCCAGGGTTTAGCAGGCCAGTGCTCAAACCAAGGAGCTATCCCTCCCCCCACCTATGGGTTGCCTATGATTTCTGCAAATCAGAGTTGTTTATTGATCCAGAGTCCCATGTAAATATAGATGTGTTTTTTGCTGGCTCCTCACATTGTATGATCTTTTGATTAGAAGGAATCTCGACCGGCCATCAGGACCATTCTGACCTTTGGACTCTGGTATAATATGTTTTGGGTGTGAATGCGGAATGAGTAAGGTTTGTTTTCTAATCAATAAAGAGCATTTAGAGTATTATATACCAACACTGTGTCTAGTATCTGCCTGCTCCCTATCCAGTAGGGACACCTTTACTGCGGGTCTAATATAACCACATACAGGTCTCTCGCAACTTACGCACATTTAACATGCATGATTTCAGCTTTACGCTGAAAGGCCTAGAATCCCGGAGGGGGCGTGGCCTCAAGATTTAAAGGTCCTGGGGCACCAGCTGTGGCTCGGAGTCCCAGGGCCTTTAAATCACTCATGGGGCTCCCAGCTGCAGAGGTGGCTGGTAGCCCCTGGGGCAAATTAAAGGGCCCAAGGCTCCAGCCACCGTGGAGCTTTGGGCCCTTTAAATGCTCCCTCCCCGTCCTGCCTCCGGAGCTGCGGGCGGGATTTAAAGGGCTCTTCCGGGCTCCCCACCAGTGCAGGAAACCTGGTGGAGCCCTTTAAATCCCACCAGCAGCTCTAGCGGTGGGACAGGAGGGGCATTTAAAGGGCTCCACCGGGCTCCCTGCTGCGGAGGAAAGCCTGATGGAGCCCTTTAAATCCCCCCCGCAGCTCCAGCAGTGGGACGGGAGGGCATTTAAAGGGCTCCACTGGGCTCCCCGCAGTGGAGGGAAGCCTGGCGGAGCCCTCTAAATCCCATCTGCAACTCTGGTGGCGGGACGAGAAGGGGCATTTAAAGGGCTCCACCGGGCTCCCCACTGCAGCGGGAAGCCTGGTGGAGCCGTTTAAATGTCTCCCCCATCCCGCCGACTGGAGCTGCAGGTGGGATTTAAAGGGATTGGGGTTCTAACTATAGGAGGTTTTAGCTTTACGCGATAACCACGGAAGAGAACCCCCGCCTAAGATGCGACAGACCTGTACATGTAAGCATGCCCAGGCTTCCCTGGCACAGAGGTGCACCAGACTCTTTGTTTGATAGAGAGCAAGGTCTCCTCTTCTTGGAGAACTGTGTTTATTTTAGGCTGTTTACAAACTAACCTAATAAGGCAGAAGTTTTCAACCTGTGGGGATCTCTGGGGATCCTCAGACTATATCTAAGGCTTCCAAAGGGGTCTGCCCCTCCATTTGAAATTTTGTAGGGGTCCTCAAATGAAAAAAGGTTGAAAACCACTGTTATAAGGCGTGGAGGCCGCAGGGCCTAAGCAACCCCACCTTTCCCCCCTCAGCCATGTGAGGTCAGGGGGAAAAAAGAAACTGCAGTGAAAGGTCACCCAGAAACAGAGCCAGCAAGAGCAGAGACAAGCAGCTGCAACAAGGGATTTTTGGATGCTGATGAGGTCATCATGTCTGGCTAGTTTTTATAGGTTTTACTCTGGATATTCTCTGCCTTGTGCTAATAGGCTTTTTGCTCTCAACTCCTTTCCATCTCCTCCCTTAGGGTCTCTTCACATCAACTTCACTCCACCTGTCCACATGCTTCCTTTGCACCTGTCTTCCTTCTACCATCTCCCTTTCCTGTTACCCTTACATGTCCCTTTCCCTTCCTTTGTCTCTGCTTTAGAGAATCACCATCCAACAAATTAAAAAAATGCAGCCATCATTCATGAAGCTTATGTGACCTTTGCAGACTGTCACATTAATAATAAAAACCATAGGACTGGGCTCCTATGCACCAAGTCCCAGGCCCACTGTTTCATTATAGTCTTAACATCAGCAATTATTGAACAAAATAGCTCAAAACATTTCACTGGAGAGCTTTCCTCTAGTATTACATCACTGATTTGCTGCCTTTCCTCTTCAGCCTCACCTGGTAAGGTCTGCAAGTTACATAGCCAGAACTGGCAAGTTCAAAAGGCCCATCAGTGAAAAAAAATGCCATTCTTTTAAACTCTGTCACTTCTTTAACTCCTGCTGGTCCTGAAAGAGCTATGGTAATGGAAAGATAGGTACTGGAATTTCTTCTCTGGAGACAGCTTAGAGTGAGGCAGTGTTAGCCTAGAAGGAATCCTTCCTGAACCTCGAAGGGTAAGTATGTCCCATCACAAAGTGTTAAGTATTTATTTTTAACAGATGCTAGCTTTGGCAGTATCCTTGCAAAGATACATGAAAAATTATCAATACACAACCACAGCACTGCAATAACTTTTCTGTTTTTTCTTATTAACAACTGTGACTCTGTATGTCACATTGTTTCAAACTGCATCTCATCACGTTTAGTTAATCATGTCACATCAAGCACGAAGTGAAGTAATGTGACATTTCTAATGTAATCTGATATGATAGCATCCAGGAGAAAAAGCCTCATCCAAAATCAGAAAAAAACATATATTTTAAATATGCACATTTTTAACACCTTACTGCTCTCTATTAAATGAAAAGAGTCTCTGTGCAACTTTAAAACAAAATGGAGTAAACTGATCAGGGTTCTGCTTTGCCTATGGTTACATGCACAGCGACCCTCATCCTCACCCCCATTTAACAACTCAGTCATGCAATAAGATCCTTACAGACACATGGGTCTTCCTGCACAGAGCTCACTGTAAGTTCAGGCCTAAGTCAATAGTACTTGCATATCATATCTGAGGGCAGAATTTGGGCTGCGGTTAACAGTGAGGAACATTTATTTTGTATTTGAACAGCACATCTTCCTCCTAACATAGAGTGCTTGTACATATCTGCCATTTTTTTTTCATGGATGGATTTAAGTGCCAAGAGATATTACTGTAGCAATCAATAACTGAAACAAATAACACTGTATACGCCAGTCAACGATAAACCTATTGTCAAGAATTTGTACCACAAATCTGACCTACTGTGAATGGAATACTACAGTCTTGTCAGCTTTGTGATTTAAAGCCATCTGTTTGCAGAGTTCTAGAATATTGTATGTAGTTAAATGTCCACATCATTAAAATTTTAATTTCCGATAACTTTGGCAATATACAAATGCAATTGTACTGAAATGATAGTTTTGGATATGCCGTGATACTGTTAACTAGTTAATTAAAAATAATTATGGACTTTCAAAATTATATATATGTGCTCCAGCTTAACAGTTTTTTGTGACAGGGACTCTTTCCTTGTTTTATGTTTTGAAAGCACACTAATGCATTATGGGTGTTACCGGAAACAAATAATAAATAAATTAAGGGGATTAAAGAGAACAGTATTGCTGGAAAAACAAAGAAAAACAACAGAACTAGGATGAAATGTGAAGAACTCTTTCCACTTGCTGGGATGGATCCTCATTTGGTGTTAGCTGGTGTGGCTCCAAGTAAGTCAATAAAGTTATGCTGATTTACACCAAGTGTGGATCTGACCCTTGCCATTTTTTCTGAGTTGGGCAGAAAATAAGCAACATAAGTAAATAAGAAATTATAATCTTGCCCTTGGAAAATTAAACCGTGCAGTTACTCAGACTCTGAGGGCTAATTCATCATTGCATTACACCAGTTCTACACTGGTATAACTCCACTGGTTTCAATGGAGTTGAACCAGCATAAAACTGGAGTTCCTTCATAAGGAATCAAGTCCTGCTAAATTTTGCACACAGCTGAACCAGGTGGCAATCTCACCAAGTGTGTGGACTTTAATGTTGTGAAAACAACATGAAGGAACATTCCCTTGCTGAGGCAAAGAGGCTACATATATTTGTAGGCAAAACCCCATCCCACTGTGTACAGTAGGTTTATACCTGTGAACAGGCTCAGGCACTGTAACTTACTATAATGTAGCCGATGGGATGGGGAGAGAAGGTTTCCCGCCTGAAGAATCTTCATGGAAAAAACTAGGTCAGGATTTGTCCTCTCTGCTGTATTGGTTTTGCACCCTTTTAACCTGACAGTCTGTCATCCCTTGCTGCTGGCACAAAAGCAGTTGCAAAGATAGCATCAAATCTCAGCGTGTAATGGGATGCTGTCGCTGTTGTTTTTGTTTAGAGTGAAATATGCAACCCTTTGGAATTCAAACACAAAACATAGTCCTGATCTGCCAGGTTACTGATGTTGATGAATAGGTAGATCTAATCAGAAAAAAAGGCCAGGAGCTCAGCTCCAACCTCAGTAAATTCAGATTCATATTACAAAGCAAGTTCAGTGGGCTCTTTCATCATCATAGAGCAGCTGAAGTTTAAGGTAACTCTTTTGGTTCCATCCCATATGGGTGTGGTTGAAAAGGCAACTGTTTAAATGCAGGATTTGGCCAAACAGTATCAGCCAAAAAATGTACAAATTAACCAGGAGTTCCATTTTCTTTGTATGTGATTAGTTAATTCAGGGCTCCTGCTAATCTTGTTGGAACCCTGAGGATCTCTGATTTTTATTGTCTTTGCACCTTTTAAGCTAACGGCATGTCTACACTACAGGAGCTACAGCAACACAGCTGCAACTGCAAAGTGGTGAAAATGCTTCCTGCATTGACAGAGGGGTTTTTCCATTGATGGAAGTAATCCACCTCCCCAAGTGGTGGTAGCTACATCGATGAAAGAATTATACATCGGGTGAGGTCGGCTAAGCTATGGCGCTCAGGGGAGTTGAATCTTTGACACTCCTGAGTGAGGTAGCCAGGTTGATCTAAATGTTAAGTACAGACCAGGACTAAGAAACCCTGCATTGCAGTCACCACCACTGAAGTCAGAGCTGGCCTTTGCCGCTGGCAAAGTCCATGCTGTGCTCCAACTCCTGTTGCTTTCACCTGGAATTTGCCATTGAAGGATTCAGGCTGTTAAGCACCTCACAGGATTGGACCCTATAAGCAGCAAAAGTTTAAACTCATCTTTCCCTGAACCTATTCACAGCAATAGAGGAGTGAAATTCAATGTCAGTGGGTCATCTAAGTGCTGACATTATTATGCTTCAACTCTCCTTCGAAAGGATTAACTCCCCATGTTATTATAGGGTTCAGGTGATGTCTACGCTACCACTTATGTTGGCAAAACTTATGTCACTCAGAAGTGTGAAAAAACACCCTCTCTGAGTGAGATAAGTTTGGCTGGCACAAGTGCTTGTGTGCACAGTGCTATGTCGGTGGGAGAGCTTCTCCTGCCAACACAGCTACCACTGCTCAATGAGCCGGTTTTGTTATGTCGACGGGAGAGCTCTCTTCCACTGGCATAGAGCAACTACACAAGCAATTTTACAGTGATGCAGCTGCATCAGTACAGCTGTGCCACTGTAAATTCATTAGTGTAGACATGGTCTCAGGCTTCTCCCTGGCTTATTCAGTCCTTGGCCTCTTCTGGGACTTCCAGCAAGCATATTCATTATGCAGGGCAGATTTGTGATGCAGACACATCTGTTAAGAACTGATTTGAGGCTTAGGGCTTGTCTACCCATGGAGTTATTCAGGAACAGCCGTTCTTGATTAACTCTTTGTGTGAACACGTGTTCTGGAGAAAGGGTGCCTTGTTCCAGTTTAGCTTAATCCACTGTGAAAGTGGATTGCTGTTCCTGAATAACTCCATGTGTAGACAAGCCCTTAGTTTTATATTGTAGAACTGACTGAGGTGACAGAGCTGATTTTGTTCCAGAAGGCTTGCCTATCCAAAAAGTTGCACTAGTTTAACCAGAATCTGATTTAAAAATCAACGGAGGGCTTTTCTACATGAGAAAGTTGCACCAGTTTGACTTAAGCTGTGATTTTTAAATCAATGTAGTTTAACTGCTGCAAATTCCTGTGGGGACACACTCCTTTCCGTTTAAGAGGGGCTTGTTGATTAGGAATGGGTTTAAGCTACCCTCAAAGCAGCCACTGTTAAACAGAAATAAGAGTAACCACACATGGGGTTTTATTGGCTTAAGTAAAATTGGTTTAGAAACTGCTTTAAGCTAAACTGGTGAACTTCTCCATGTAGACAAGGCCTTAAACTGATCCAAAAGTTGTGTTTGGACACACTTAAATTAATATAAACCGGACTTATAATCAACGTAGCTTAAACTGGTTGGGAACAAAGTTAAACTGAACTGAAGTAAGAGTAAGAGTGTCTTACACAGGGCTTCACATTGATTTATCTAAATCAATGTAATAACTGACTCAGGTAAACCAATGCAAAGCTCTGTATAAGATTAAAAACTGATTTAAATTACTCTGGTGCAACTTTCGTGTTCAGGCCTAATTCATCACTATTCACATGATCCCTTCCCAAGCAAAACCAGGCATAGAGAGACACTGATCAAAAACCAGTGGAGTTTCTCTGTGGCCAAAGACTGTGAGCATGCACTCCTCTCCGTCAGGGCATGTCTACACTAACAATTTTTGCCACAGCCATTAGTACATCACTTGTGCGCATGCATACTTGGCTCCTTGCATCGACACTGCATGTACTCACCAGCAGCACTTGTTTTGATGCTAGGTGTAGTCCACCAAGGCTAGGTATCCCAATGTGCAACTCACGACCATCCAGCGCACTCTATTTGGGGAAGTTTTGGCAATGCATGGTGAGGCAGACATGAATTGTGCAGGGTGACTGGGACTGCAGGGTCAAGTTCCTATCATGAAACTTTCCCTACCAATAATGCCATCTCTAGCCCACAATTTTTGTGCCTCTTTTGCAAATCCCACAAACCTGCACAGGACTTGTCACTGACTGCCACCTGACAGAAGCATTGAGTCTGCACAACTCTGCAGTATTGTCATGAGCATTGTAAGCACAGTTCATATGATCCTCCAGAGCCACAAGAAGAGCTGTGGGGAACATAACAGGACTTTCTGGAGGGCAGATGGCTGTGAGACCTAGCAAGAACCAATTCAAGATTGTTGTGGCAGTCATGGAGCAGCGCTGCTTTTGGGCCTGAGAAATGAGCACTAACTGGTGACATCACCTCATAATTAAGGCTACAATTTAGTCATGGGTATTTTTAGTAAAAATCATGGACAGGTCACAGGCAAAAATTCACAGACCTGTGACCTGTCTATGACTTGTACTATGAATGCCCCCGACTAAATCTTAGGTGCTGCAGGTGCTGTGCGGGGGGAGAGAAGGCATTCTGGCAGACACTGCTGTTGCTGCTGCTGGAAGGGTTGGGGGGGCTCCAGTGTGCCACCACTGCTGCTGGGGGTACGGGGAGACCCGAGACCCTGCTGCTGCTGCTGTGGGGAGAGGAGGTGGCCCGGGGTGCCACTGCTGCTGCTGGGGACAGGGCAGCCCAGGATGGACTGCTGCTACTCTCAGACTGCTGCTCCGGGGCAGCACCTGGGACCAGCTACCCTGGGTTCCCCAAGTAATAGCCGGTGCAGCTGGTCCCAGGGCTGCCTCAGCTGCTCAAGCGGCTCTGGAATCAGCCGCACTAGCCACTGCAGAAGTCATGGAGGTCCCAGAAAGTCACAGAATCCGTCGCCTCCATGAAGGACTTGCAGCCTTACTCATAATGCAGGCTTGGGATGATGAGCAGTGACTTCAGAACTTTTGGCGGCTCAAGGTCGCATTCCTGGATTTGTGTGCTGAGCTCAACACAGCCCTTTAGCGCAGGGTCACCAGACTGAGAGCTGCACTGACAGTGGAGAAGTGTGTGGCAACTGCACTGTGGAAACTTGCAATGCTGGATTGCTACCGGTCAGTGGGAAATCATTTTGGCGCTGGAAAATCCACTTTGGGGACCGTTGTCATGCAAATGTAGAGTGCCATTACTTGTGTCCTGCTGTGCAGGACTGTACTCTCAGCAGTGTGCGGGACATAATGGCTGAATTTGCAGCAATGGAGTTCCCAAACTGTGGTGGGGCAATAGATGACACGCATATCTCTATTTTGGCACTAGACCACCTTGCCACAGAGTACATCTACAGAAAGGACTAGTTTTCTATGGTTATGCAAGTGCTTGTGGATCACCAGGGATGCTTCATGGACATCAGTGGTAGCTGATCAGGAAAGGCACATGATACTCCCATCTTTAAGAACACAGGACTTCAGAAATCCACAAGCAAAGATTTTTTTTCCACCCAAAGAATTACCATTGGGAATGTTTAAATGCCAATAGTGATTCTGGAGGACCCAGCCTGCTGCTTATTCCCCTGGCTTATGAAGCCGTACACTGGTCACCTTGACCGTACCAAGGAAAGATTCAACTACCAGCTCAGTAGATGTAGAATGACAGTTGAATGTGCTTTTCATAGAATGAAGAGGTGCTGGCGTTGTTTAGTCACAAGATGGGAACTCTTGGATCTATATCCTGAGGGTTCTATATCCTGCCTGCTGTGTCCTGCATAATATTTGTGTAACCCTTCTGCCAGGCCGAATCAATAGCAGCAAGGGCTGGGTTCAATACATAGGCGTCCCTTCCCTACAACGTAATGCAAACCAGCTTGAGCCCCCACCCAGTGACCTGGGAAAATCCTATACACACATCCCTGGGCTCCTCAAAAAGGCAATATTTCCCCTCTCGCAAGCACAGTCTCGGTGTAGCAGAAAATGTTTAATAACATGAGATAAACAACATAGCATTAAATTGGGAAAACACCTCAACTAGGCTGTGTCCTTTTCCCTGGGCTCTTGAGTCCAGCAACTCCAAAATCACCCCAAGACTCCAAAGTCCAATACCTCAAATGTCCCAAGAGTCCAGCAACCCCAAAATCACCCACAGTCCCAAAAGTCCCGCAACCCAAAAGTCTGTCCTGGGTCAGTGCAGCCCCAGAGTTCAAGAGTCTATCTGCAGGGGTTTTCCCCTCCCTTCCCCACCAGCCTGGGTAGAAAGGGGCACCTTATGTGGTCCGGGGCCGACTGCCCTCCCTTTCCGTGGGATTCTGCTTCTGCCTTCCCCACAAACTGCTCAGCTCTGCTCCGCTCTGCTCTGCCAGCTGCTCTTCTCCACCAGCCATCCCACAAACTGCTCGTCTCCGCTTGCTCCGTAGGCACTCCAACTGTCCCACAAACTGCTCTGCTCCACCAGCTGCTCTGCTACGCAATATAGCTTCAGGCTCCCCCACTAGTTAGCACAGCACTCAGTGATCTCAGCTCAGTAATTTTAGTTCTTTAGTGATTTCAGCTCGTAGGGGAGCCCCAGTGCTGGGGCACCATTAGCCCAAACTGAGTTCAGCTCAGCAACCTATAACTTAGATTCTTAAGGGAATCAAAAATTAACTCTGATATTCAACAGTGGAGAGAGGAGGAACAATTGGTGCATCTGGCTCATACAAGGAGCCCATACCACCAGGTACAAACACCTATCCACAGCCTCTTTCCCTTCACTGGGGTTTGGCACCTACATCCCTTGTCTAGCGCGTGCTACTTAATTGATGGTGAGACTTTCTGTCATAAGCAGTTTCATAGTTCCTCATTCACATAATCAGGGTGACAACACTTTATTCCTCCTGCCCCAATAACAAAGAAATTGGAGATCCCACAGCTGTCAAAGTAACCATTTTAGGCTGCCATGGGCTATGCTAGGTGGGGTGGGTGTGCCTATGCAAACACAATTAGCCCCTGAAATTCTTTTCTACACTCGCCATAATTCACCACCAGATGTCAGGGTAGAGCTCATCCTGACTCTGCTTACATCTGTGAAGCAAAGAGGGAAAGGTTTCTGTCAGGATGGAGGGTGAAGGTGGAGCGGCTCTCTGCTGAGTTTGAACAACCAGACATAAGGGGTATCAGAAGAGCTCAACTGCTCGATGGGGCTCTGAAAGAGCATTTTTAACAGCAAGCCACAATAATGAGGTGTGGTGGACTGTGCACTACCTGGATCTGCAGTTTGGGGACCTGTTAGGAACTGTGTGGTGCTTGGTACAAATCTATGAATGTAACACGGACAATGTGCCTATTAATTTTGCGGTGCTTGATGGACATTTATGATGATTACACTATTTTTGTCACTGATCCTACAAGTTGTGTCAACAGCTAAGAGGGTACTTTCACTACTGCCAGGCATTCTGCAGCATATGTTGGGAGCTAATAATGATAAATTGATTTCCAAACAGTAAAGTTTATTAACTAACAAAAATACTTCAGAAATGGTGTGCAAGTTAAAACCTTAATAAATGTATGGAGCAGAGCTTAAAGAAGGGGAAGAAATATTCATGTCTATTTTAGCTACACAGACATCACTGTGGCTCTCACAGTATATGTGAAACTGTGGTTGTCCTTAATGTCCCCCAGGATGGAGGGGTAGGTCAAAGATTGGCCCCTGATGCCAGATGGAATGTTGAGGGGGTGTATAAGGAGCTACTATACTATAATTGTCCATAGACTGCAAAGGGGAGCAAGTCTGGGATTGTTGAACCTATAGATCCACAAGACTCTGCAGCATCTGTTTGCTGTTGGAGAAGCCACATTATGTCCTGGTGCTTCTCCCTCTCCTTTTCCTACTGGGACTTCTGGGCCTGACTCCTTTCTGCTCTTTCTATTCTCGATGCTTAAGCCTTATATTTTCTCTTTTTAAATCTAGCAATAGCTTGAGTTTTTTAGATATATTTTCTTACTTTCTTTTTTAATAAATTTTACCTTTTTTAAGAACAGGATTGGAGTTCTGTGTCTTAAGAGGTCTGTGCATATGTTTTTTAATTAGCTGGTGGCAATAGCTGATTTCTTTCTTCTCCCTTTCTCAGCTCTTCCCTGGGGTGGGGGGAGAGGTGAAGGAGCTTGGGGGTACCCCACAGGAAAGAATTCCCAAGTGAGTCTTCCTGGTCTGTCAAAGGGGTTCTTCGGTTGGGTGGTGGCAGCAGGGTCAGAGAAAAGCTTTAACCTTGGGAGTTTAATACAAGCATGCAGTGGCCAGTATTAATTTTTAGAGTCCTCGAAGTGCCAGAGTGGGGAATCATCCTCAGCAGGAATGAAAACAATGCTACCTCTTGATGGTGCCACTACCTCTTGTTGTATGAGTAAATTAATGAAGTTTTATAGCTGTATCTTGTTCAGTTTGGGGTGCCATCACTGTAATTGGAAATACATTTACACACTTACCTGAGGTTCCTTCCCCTGCCTAGGGCTCTCCTGTGCTTGACTGCTGGGACTGACTGAACTGCAGTGGAATTTCAAACAGGGCCTGGCTCATGCCATAGATGGACTCCTCAATTGCATGTCCCCAATCCTCCTCCTTTTCCTCCTCCACCTCCTGCTTCCAGTCCATGCCAGGGGTCTTTGGCTCCGGCTCCTGGAAGGTATCCACGGTGGCATGCAGAGTGGCAGTTAGGCCTCCATTAAGTATGGCATGCAGCTTGTTGTAAAAGCAACAGGTCTGCAGCTTGACATGGGATTGACTGCTGGCCTCCCTAGACCTCTGATGTGCTTGACACAGTTCCTTCGCTTTCACGCGACACTGCTGCTGGTTCCTGTCATACTCCTTTTCCTGCATCCCTCATGCGGTCTGCTCATCGGTGTCCATGCTTCTATAGCTGGTACATAGGTGTGTTTGCACAGCCTCTTCTCCCCACAGGCCCAAGAGATCCAATATCTAGACCAGAGCACATGTGGCGTGTGTAGCCAGCATTAGCAGCTGGGCAGTTGCACACAACAATGGAGAGCTGCAAGGTGGGCTTGCCAAGATGGGCAATCAGGAAAAGCATTTAAAAAATGCAAGGGGTTTTTAAAGGTGTGTGGGGAGGTGGAGGAGGAGCCTTCCAGGCTCTGTGACCCTTGGGCAGTGAAGTTCATAACTGTGACCAGAGCGGGCAGTGTTAGGCTTTGTCAGACAGCTGCTGGACGTCTGTTAAGTCAACATAGGCAACACAGTGTCTATATGTATGCTGTGTGGGCATCAGCACATTGACCCTGGCTCAGTGCCACTCAGGGAGGTGGTGTTACTACGTTGGTGTAATGGAGAGCTTACATCAGTGGGAGACAAATAAGCGTAGGCACATACACAACTAGGTTGATACAAGGCAACTTATATCAACCTAACTTTGTAGTACAGACCAGGCCTTGGTACATGGGATTAGCACCCCTACTGGCAGTGGAAGACCAGGAGCTTTGGGTCCATAAGATCAAGGTTCACAACCCTGGAGTTCCTGTGCATTTGGGTGGAGGGTTTCTCCTTTATGCTCCCCTGGAAACCCCTGTCAGCCATAGCAAGGCCAGTCTTGTCTCTAGATCTGTAATTCTGCCAAATGGACTTATTGCCACTGGTTCCATTAACTTTCCATATTTTTTCCTGTGGGTTGTTGGCCATCTGGCTCTTCCCCTCAATTTTGCTTACTTCTTACACAAAATTTGGGGACTAAACAGATGCTGCTTAGATCTTAAGCTCCTCTTAGATTGTAAGCTCTTTGGGCAAGAGACTGCATCTTCCTGTGTTTTTACATAGTGCCTAATCCAACGGGACCCAGCTAGGGACTGGGGACACTGATACTGCAAAAAATCCGCTATAATTCATAATTTTATTTTTAACAATATCTGCTTGATAGGTGTGAAAGAGCGATTTCTAGAAAGGTGGTTAATATTTTGAGAATCTGTTTGGCCAGCATGCACTATGTATTTTCATAAACCCAGAAACCAAGCTGCCCCTCAGTCCTCATTTTTCTTCCTCGCTATTGAATATATAGCTAGAAAGGAAATCACTCAGGAAAGAGTGCAGAATAAAGATTAATTATAGCAGAGCTCTCGCGCTGCAATGGTGAGGATTGTGCCAGCACTGCTGGATATTGATATGATTGGAAAGAAGAATCATCAAAAGGTTCACAGTCTTTCTTTGAGATCAGAGGCAATGTGTCTTCAAAGGAAGACCTCAAACATATCTGTATTCCCTGTGGGGTTCCTCACAGATCTCTCCATGAAGGCAAAAATTTAATGAGATCATTTGACAATTATACCAGAGGATGCTGGTATTGGTAGCGTAACATGAATATGAGGAGTTAACCAGACGTTGATGTGATCTACTGTGTTAAATAATAATCTGAATATACAGTAGGGCCCACAAGGGTGGCCCAATACAATCCATAACATAAGAACATACATAAGAATGGCCGTACTGGGTCAGACCAAAGGTCCATCTAGCCCAGTATCTGTCTACCGACAGTGGCCAATGCCAGGTGCCCCACAGGGAGTAAACCTAACAGGTTATGATCAAGTGATCTCTCTCCTGCCATCCATCTCCATCTTCTGACAAACAGAGGCTAGGGACACCATTCCTTACCCATCCTGGCTAATAGCCATTAACGGACTTACCCTCCATGAATTTATCCAGTTCTCATTTAAATCCAAGCTACATAACCCTAAATGCTTTACTTGGTAAATGTAAAGAGGGATTTGCATGTATTAATTTTAATTGTGGTGGTGGGGGTTGGGGGGAAGGGGAATGCTTAGCAAGGGAAGAAAAGAGAGAAATGTGGGAGAGTGAGGAAGATTGAGGTAAAACTGAAGTACAGAAATCAGTGTGGTCTTGAATGAACTTGGGTTCAGTTTAAAGCAGGTTAAGCCTTTGTTCAATATCAGATAATTGTAATAAAAATGTCATTTTTATAGCTATGTGAACATTGAGCAGGGGAGAATGAATGGTATGATATATTCTTATGGACAGAGCAAAGTAGCAAAAATTCATGGAACACAAAAATAAAATTAAAATAGATGGACTTTTATGTTCTGTGATGTTCCTTTCTTACATCTTCAAAGCAAACCCTTTCCTAAAAATCCCCAAAGAATCTGCTTCTTGGAAGGTTGAATGTTTAGGTCTCCAAATACTATGCCAAAGGCAACAGCACCACAGAAATGCCAGAAACTAAATAGACACAATTGGGTATGCAACTATAATGCAAGGTGTTCAGGCAGGTTCTATCTATCCATCCCAGTGAAATAACAAACAAAAAAATACATTTCTTTTCTACAGTGTATGCTGCAAAACCAAACAATCTGAATGACAGTGTCATCTGACATTCTTGTCTTTATATCCTTTTCAGCACCTTACCCAAATTGGACGAATAGGAAATTAAACTAGTGGAGAGCTCTGCTGAATTTGCAGAAACAAAAGAGATTTGTTGCCATAAAATTGGAATGCAATTCCCCATATAATATGTAGTCACCCTATATCTCAGAGGGCATTTAGCAGAAGCCAGCACATCATCCTGCAAGCAACTAGATATTGTCAGCAGTTGCTGAGATAATATAGTTGTTGGTTTTAGTTCCTTGACTGCAATTCAGTTGGCTGAAGTTGCTAATTGTTGCCCAGTGTAGGCATTCATTATTCCAGTGGTAGAAAGCGGCTCATTAGTTGCAATTTGATTTGATCTTTGACATGACAGAATTACAGTAAGAGGTGAATGCACTCTAATTGTCTTTTAGCTCTGTCAATACAGACTAATATTGATTGAGTTGGATTAAACTCTCTTTTTTTCCTTCTAAATTTTCTCCTAAGCAGCAAGTAAATCTGTTCAGCCATAAGATAACACACTGCAAAGGATCCTGCTTCCAGACCATTGCCACTTCAGACAATGATGGCTTTGCCTAATTTAGCATACTCATTTATTTTGTGAAACAGCCTTACCAAATGAAATCTGTGTGGTTTTGGTTTTTAACCCTACATACAGTATCTACATAATGCAATAAATTTAGACTCGTCTCAGTTAAATATTCTGTGCTCTAATGTGCATTTTGGAAGCCCTTGACCACCAAGTAGGGGAGAGACAGCACATACACGGACATGGTCTCCTTTATATTGGTTCGGGGAGCAAAAATTGGTTACGGTACAGTTTTGATAATTAACAAATACTACTGAAAGATCACTGGTTTGCAGTGAGCAGGGCCAGCTCTAGGCATCAGCACTCCAAGCGTGTGCTTGGGGCGGTACTTTCCAAGGGGCAGCACTCTGGCTCCTTTTTTTTTTTTTGCTTGGGGTGCAAAAAGCCGGGAGCCGGCACCTGAGCGGAGGTGAGCTGCGGTAGTGGATGGCACGGGGAGGGCCACAGGAAGTAACCCTGGGGGATGGGGGGGCAGAGGAACCACTCCCTTCCAGCTTACCTCTGCTCCACTGCTGCCTGCTCCTCCGAGTGCGCCGCCGCTCTGCTTCTCCTCCCTCTCTCCCAGGCTTGCCACGTGAATCAGCTGTTTTGCAGCAAGCCTGGGAGGGAGTGAGGAGAAGCAGAGCGTTGTGCTCAGGGGAGCAGGCGGAAAGGAGGTGAGCTGCAGTGGTGGGGGGCGAGGGGAGGGCTGGACGAAGTAACTTGGGGGGGCAGAGGAACTGCTCCCCCTCCCAGCTCACCGCTGCCTCCTCCCCAGAGTGCGCCGCCACTCCTCTTCTCCCCTCTCCCTCCCAGGCTTGCTGTGTGTAGACAGGCCCTAACTTTGTTGTATTGTATTACCTAACATTTCGCTCTCAACCTTTTCTCTCTGACCAGTCTGCCAAGACTGTTGTTCAGGTCCTCATTACTTCACATCTCAATTACCGTAATCTTGTCCTCTCTGGCTTTGATGCCAGCCACATTGCCCTTTGCTAAGTCTACTCAAAACGCTTCTGGGTAGGATCATCTTCTTTGCTCACTGCTCTGACTATGTCACCCCCTTCTTTGTGTCCCTCACCTGATTGTCCGCACTATCACCTCAAACACAAGCATCTGCCTTTGCCATTAAGGCCCTTCCCCATTTAGTCTCATCCTATCTATCACATCTACTAACTTGTCCAGATGTCCACCTCCATCTCTGCCCTGCCAGTGATGGCAGCCTCAATCACCCACTTGTCTGATTCTCTCTCAAGCACCTCTGTGCATTTAGTTCCTTACCTCTCACCAGGCAGGGGAAGATTTATAAACCCCGCGCCTTATACTCCTCCCTCATTCTCTCTTTTAAAATCCCACCTCAAAATCTACTTCCACTGGGACACCTACACACCACTCCAATCTGGCACTGGTTAGGCAAATGACAAGCCATGACTTTTGCATTTCTACTTACATCTATTGTTTCACTGTTTCCCCATCCTGATAACCCATACCCACCGAATTTATCTGTTTTGTTCATCAGTTCCATCCACCTGACAGCTAGATAGTTAGCTCTCTGAGATGGGGACTGTCTCTGACATTTATCCATACAGCTCCTAGCACAACAGGGCCCTGATCCTTTGATAAGGTTCTGGGTGCTACTGTAGTACAACTATATTAATAAAAAGAAGTTTTGAAGCCCTTTCGATGAAACCCTGGCACAGTTGTGTGAATTAGGAATCCCATGATAGCCGTTGTTGGGCATTTCCTTGCTTTCTTGGTGTTACGGCTGATCAATTTTAATTGTCGCTTTGTCATTAGTTATCATTTACATTCTAATTTTAGTGGCATACTCACCATTTCAAAAGTGGAATACCACAGGAGCCTTTCAAAGCAGCAGTGGTTAGTAAGCTGTAATAAGCAATACAAAGCAGCTAAGTCTGATTGCCAACTGCTGCCAAAGTACAGTAACAGGCCCCTCTAGCAGAATGAGCTCCCAGAGTGTTCCAGTTTCATATATTCCACTAGAATTAGCACAGCAAGTGGGGTAGTGGAACAGCAGCAGAGCAGTTTGAGTACAGAAACATAGGTATCAGAGATGGAAAAGACCGACGACTATCATTTACTACACTCCCCTGCCAATGCAGAAATGTTCCTTGCAGTGAATTGTTTGCACTTTGCATTGTACTATTTGATTTTTCATATTTGCTATGCATTAAGAAGATTTCAATATAGCAGTGACATGCACTGACTCTAGACCCCTCACTAGACCTGCACAAGATCTAATTAAGTACAGCAATTACAGCTATGTAATCATTCGTGCATCTTAAGTGTCTTAGCTATCTAATAATGCAGGCTGCAACAATAACTACAGATCCACGATGAGCTGGACAAAATAGGGGGAAATATTTTCTTGGCTATATCAGATATGATGAATCCTGCCGAAAGAAACTCTCCTCTCCAGATTTTGCAGCAGGAGAGGAGAGCAGAACCAGCCCCTAGGAGTAGCTCCTTCTTCATCAAGGAGTACTGACAGACAGACCGATGTACTCTGTGTGTGTGTGTGTGTGTGTGTGAGAGAGAGAGAGAGAGAGAGAGAGCACATGCAGATGATGCAGATGGGGCTTTACCATTTAAACTAGAGACACTTGCTGATTGCCAATTGGTGTTCCTCTTTCCCTTACATTCTATTTTATGTCTTTTTAAGCTATAAGATCTTCAGTGCATGGGTCTTGTTTTCTTATGTGCTGTAGAGATCCCAGCACAAGGAACTGATTCGGGGGCATTACCACAATAGAAATAAACAGCAACAACAACAAATCAACATTAGTCTCTGTATGAACAAACTGTGCCCCTAGGTTCTGGCCTCAAAATACATCGTGAGTCCCTGATTATCTGAAAATTCTAGTCAAAATTAGCCAGATATTTGCCTGAAGCAGCTCTCAAAGTCTGCTGGGATGGGATGTGACATGTGATCAGAAAGCCATGCTGCTGATGTTACGCCTCTCTCTCCATACCCTGCTGTGACCCTCCCTCCCCCCTGAGATACTTGTGCCGGTTTTGAAGATATGCTTTATCACTCCTTTTTTTTTTTTTTTTTTTGGCCAGTGCTGTTGCTGTTGCCAGTGCCTCTTTGTTGTGTGGAAAGGTGACCTTACTCAACTGAGTAGGCCTCAGTCTGGGTGAGGTGTGATGGGTTCGGTCACAGAGACCCCCTTGGGACTGTCACCTGATGTGCTGAGACTATCTCTGAGCCTGTTTTCTCTGCCACTTTAGGAATCCAGAATCCTATCTTGTTGAGCCAGATATGCTGATCCGCTGCAACACAGACCCAGAGTGTGAACCACAACCCCAAAGCTGCAGACTTAACTGAAAACTGCTTAGCAAGTACTCCTGTCTCCAGCACCCAGCTCCCAATGGGATCCAAACCCCAAATAAATCCGTTGTACTCTGTATAAAGCTTATACAGGGTAAACGCATAAATTGTCCACCCTCTATAACACTGATAGAGAGATATGCATAGCTATTTGCTCCCCCAGGTATTAATCACTTACTCTGGGTTAATTAATAAATAAAAGTGATTTTATTAAGTATAAAAAGCAGGATTTAAGTGGTTTCAAGTAATAACAGACAGAACAAAGTAAGTTACCAAGCAAAATAAAACAAAACACGCAAGTCGAAGCCTATTACATTAAGAAACTGACTACAGGTAAATCTCACCCTCAGAGATGTTCCAATAAGCTTCTTTCACAGACTAGACTTCTTCCTAGTCTGGGCCCAAGCCTTTCCCTGGTAGAGTTCTTCTTAGTTCCAGCTCAGGTGGTAACTAGGGGAATTCTCATGACTGGCAGCCCCCTTTGTTCTCTTCCAACCCCTTTTATAGCTTTGGTTCAAAGCAGGAATCCTATGTCTCTCTTTGGGTTCCCACCCCTCCTTCAAAAGGGAAAAGCACTAGGTTAAAGATGGATTCCAGTGTCATGTTCACATGTCCTGTGAGCCCTCCTCCAGTTTTTCAGGACTGGCCCATACGTGTGCAGTGGAGGCTTGAAGGTAAACAGGGCCAACTACAGTCAATTGTCCAGTCAATGGGAACCATCAAGATTCCAAACCACCATTAATGGCCCACATTTTGCATAATTATAATAGCACCTCAGAGTTATATTTCATATTCCTAGTTTCAGATACAAGAATGATACATTCATACAAATAGGATGACCAAATTCAGTAAATGATAAGCTTTGTAATGATACCTTACAAGAGACCTTTTGCATAAAGCATATTCCAGTTACATCATATTCACACTTACAAACTTATTTTATAAAGCATATGGAGTGCAAGGGCACAAGGTAATATCTTTTATTGGACCAACCTCTGTTGGTGAGACGGACAAGCTTTTAGGTCTGAAAAAGAGCTCGGTGCAGCTCGAAAGCTTGTCTCTCTCTCCAACAGGAGCTGGTCCAATAAAAGGTATTACCTCACCTTCCTTGTCTTTCTAATATCCTGGGACTGACATGGCTACACCTACACTGCATAGACCTCAGTGAGCAGTTGCCATTAGAACACAACATAACAAACATGGTGCAAGCAGATAGACTATAACAAAGCCACTGTTGATGCAATACACTCTTGTCAGATCAAAGTTGATGTAGGATGAGGAAAATATCAGAGTATATAGCAAACCTTTCAGGAAAATACAGACAGTTAAAACTATGAATAGGTATACACTATGTAAATGTGACACATCAAACACTCATCTGGCACAGTATGTATTGGTAATGAAAGGGAAATACATGGTAAATTGTGAATCAAATTGATCAGTTTTGCTTTGATGTAAACAAAGATGAACTAATTTTTGCTTTATTATTTGGAAGGAAGACTCCTAATTATAACCTACTATTCCAAAAAGCGCAATCAGAGTGGTTTCCGCCTCCCTTCCAAATACAAAGGATTGGCTCAACCAATCAAGGAACCAAAATTTATACCATGTAACCTCTTACCAATCAACCAAACTAAAAATTAAAAAAAAGTTAAGCAAATATTAGCTGCAATTTTTTCAGTGAAAATATGTCACAAAACATCTCTTTTTAAAAATGTGAAACATTTCGCAAAAATACCACAATTTTACAGAAGTTTTGCTATCATGAAAACAGGCAAAATTCAGTGACAAATGTTTTGCAAATATTCCACTCAGCTATTTATTATGCAGTAACCACAGCATCCTGATATATCAGTTTTCAAAACATTACAAGCTAGTTCTATTGTGCTGGCTAACTGGTGGCAAGACTCTAGAGCAAATCTCCTTTTTCAGGATTGAACTTGTTAGGCCAAATAGTCTCCTGGAACAAACGGGTGAAAATCCAGTGGTGTCATTTGAGATAAGTCCATTTACAGTAGCAGCATATTTAGCCTGTTGAGTATGTATCAATGTTATGGAAGCTGAAAATTGGACCAGGACCTCTGTGGTCTGTAGGCAGTGGATCATGATCCAAAAGAGAACTTCCTGCTGGCTCAGTCAGAGAATCGGTGCTAAACTTGTCTCAGCAGGAAAATTCTCTGCATATTTTTCAGTCCACATGAAAGAGCTGCAATACCTGTTGCTCTGCAGATTGATCATGAAGAAAGTTTTATATTGCAAATATTGGGTCTGATCCTTCTTCCCTTTGAAGTCAAAATAAAAAATCTCAAGACTGAGTGTTGCAGCATCAGAATGATCATTAGTAACTTTTTTTTTGCAGCATCCAATTTAAAGGATGGTAGTCATGGTAATTTTTATACATCTACTTTCAAATTATTTTTACACTTTTTTATACTTATTCTTAGGGGCCTTAATACAATTTATTTGTAACTCACACAATGTAGCCTTCCTCATTTCAGAGTCTGAGATTTTGTCCTGTCAGCATTATAGACTAACTCTCTGTAAACATTTTATGTGTGAAAACTAATCTGTTTTTGGTCTAGCAAGGTAAAATAAAAGTACTGCAAAGCCTTGAGAATTTTTCCCCTCTTGCTACAGCTCTATAAATCAAAAACTGATTAAGTTGTTTCTTTACATGATGCTACTAGTAGATTCTGCTCAAGGAGGCAATATGTTTTCCTTTTTGCTTTTATGGCACTTTTCTATGTACCATGTGGCTTGCTTTCTTTATCTCTTAATTCCTTGGCTGTTTCATTTTTGGGCCTCTCTTTATTTTGACATTTGGAAGTGTTGATAGTGTCAGGAAACTCTCCAAAGATTAGAGGTTCAGTTCAATTTGGATTAGCACCCATAAGTTTGGATCATCTGAAGCTTATCCAAATCAAGTCTGTAATATTTAGCTGGAAATATCATGAGAAAACGTGTTCCTGTGAGATTTCCAGCTAAATTTTGCAGACTGAAGAGGTTTTTGATAAGCTTTGGATAATCCTCCAGTCTATTAGGTGTTTATCTAGACAGAACCCAAATTCTAAACCTTTTGCAGTTTGTCCATTGCTGATTTTAACCTTATTCTACCACTATAACCTAGTGGGCTTTTTGACCACTCAAGCTACCTAGCCGAGAACCTTTTAGAATGTGAACAGTGCCATTCAACTATTAAATGCCAAAGGTCTTTGATGGTTAGTCAGTATTAGCTTTGGAGGGAAAGTGGTCACAAACTACTGTCCTTTAACACTTAGGGCTTGGCTACACTTACAGCACGTACAGCTGCCTGCACCCCTGCAGTGCTGAGTGAAGACACTACCTATGCTGATGGGAGAGCTTCCCCCATTGGCATAGTTAATCCATCGCCTGAAAGATGGTAGCTATGTAAATGGGAGAAGCCCTCCTGTAGACATAGCACTGTCAACACTGGGGGGCAGGGCCGCCCAGAGGATTCAGGGGGCCTGGGGTCTTTGGTGGTGGGAGGCCCCTGCTGCCAAACTGCCGCCGAAGACTCGGCACTTTGGCGGCAGGTCCCGAGGCAGAAGGACCCCCCCCGCCATGGGTCTTTGGGACACTTCGGCGGTGGGTCCCAGGGCAGAAGGACCCCCCGCCGCCAAATTGCCGCCAAAGACCCAGAGCGGAAGAAGCTCCGGGGGCCCCATGAGAGTTTTCTGGAGCCCGCGGAGCGAGTGAAGGACCCCACTCTAGGGGCCCCAGAAAAACTCTCGTGGGGGTCCCTGCGGGGCCCGGGGCCTGGGGCAAATTGCCCCACTTGTCCTCCCTTCTGGACGGCCCTGCTGGGGAGGGGGGCGGGGGGAGTGCCACATCCCTGAACAATTTAGTCATACCAACATAAGTTGCTTGTGTAGACCAAGCCTTACTGAGAGTTTTGTTATCATTTCTTGTTTGTTTTTCTGCCACTGAATGAGCTGTTTTTGTTACACTATTTGCTTGGTTTCACACATTCATTAAATTAACTATTTTTGTGTTTAATTATGTATTTTAATACTTTCCTCTATATGTTACCTTTTAAAACACAATAACTTAAGGAAGCCTTTTATTGGACTTTGATAATGCCAGTGTCAGAACTGGTATCATTTTTCATCAAAAAGGTCAATAAGGCTCAGAAATTACAATGATTGTTTCCGATAAGTAGACTCATGATGAGAAGTGCTTCTCCATCCCCAGGATTAGCATTCTCTGGAATTCTTTTTAAATGCCTCAGCACAAGTGCAAAGGACTGAACAGAAAATGCACGGAGACTGACCTACCTGTTCACCCTAGAAGTAGTCCTTTGGATCAGTCTTGAGGCAAGCAGGTGGAAGGATGTGAGGTGAGCTTGAACTGCCACTGTTTATGTTGTTCCTGCTCTGTGGATAAATAGAGAAATTCAGGAAAGTTAAATCTGTAATTTTCTGCAGCACTACAGTGACTTTTAAGTTAGTTTATGAATATATATAAAGTTTAAGGATATTTAATATGAACTGTAATGATTCTTAGCAAAATGGATCACTAAATATAGCTTATAAGAAAGGATCATAGTACCCATTGGGAAAGAACAAAACAAGTGTCTAGACACTTCACTTTATTATTGTCACATAACTATGGAAGCTAAAGGGACAGAAGGCAAACAGGGACAGAGTGACCAGCCATTGATGGCAACATTGCAATTTCTTTTTCTCTTATGTCCAACAGTGAAATAGGGAAGAGGCATGTATAAAGCATGGGAGATGCCAACATTAAACATGTTACCCAACGCAACACTATGAGAGCAAAAACAACGAGGAGTCCTTGTGGCACCTTAGAGACTAACAAATTTATTTGGGCATAAGCTTTCGTGGGTGAAAACCCACTTCATCGGATGCATGGAGTGAAAAATACAGTAAGCAGTATAAATATTACAGCACATGAAAAGATGGGAGTTGACTTACCAAGTGGGGGGGTCAATGCTAATGATGCCAAATCAATTAAAGTGGAAGTGGCCTATTCTCAACAGTTGACAAGAAGGGGTGAATATCAAGAGAGCTGGCAGAGGGGTAGCCAAGGCAAATTTTAGTGAGTGGGGCTGTGAGTGTGTGCCAGGTTGCAATGTTTGGAGGAGGGAACTGGGAGCAGACCTGCAGGACAGGAGCTGCCACTGCAGGGTGAGTACACAGTGGATTTGCTTTTCAACACATTTAATCCAAGGGCCTCCCCTCTGTACTGGGCCAGGAGACACATATATTTGCCTAGGGCCCCGCGACATATCCAGAATCTTCCCGTGACCCACTGGTGGATCAGGACCTACCATTTGGGAAACACCAAACTACATAACCATAGGTTCCTAACAGTAATAATGTTTGTTTCAAAGTACTGTGGGTCTAATATTCAAAAAAAGTAGTAAAAAAAGAATGTTAGGAATCATTAGGAAAGGAATAGATAATAAGACAGAAAATATCATAATGCCACTATATAGATCCATAGCATCTCCACACCTCAAATACTTCAAGTTCTGGTCACCCCAGCTCAAAAAAGATATCTTAGAATTGGAAAAGATACAGAGAAGGGCAACAAAAATGATTACAGGTATGGAACGGCTTCCATATGAGGAGAGATTAAAAAGACTTGCACTTTTTCCCTTGTAAATTGGATGACTAAGGGTGCATATGATACAGGTCTATAAAATTGTGACTGGTGTGGAGAAAGTGAATATTGAAGTGTTATTTACTCCTTCTCATAACATAAGAACTAGAGGTCACCAAATGAAATTAATAGGACACAGGTTTAAAACAAACAAAAGGAAGTATTTCTTCACACAATGCCCAGTCAACCTGTGGCACTCATTACCAGACAATGTTGTGAAGGCCAAAACTATAACAAGGTTCAAAAAAGAACTAGAAAAGTTCATGGAGGATGGGTCTATCAATGGCTATTAGCCAAGGTGGTCAAGGATGCAAACCCTTGCTCTGAGTGTCCCTAGCCTATTTGCCAGAAGCTGGGAGGGACAATAAGAGGTGGATCACTCGATGATTGTCTGTTCTGTTCATTCCCTCTGAAGCTCCTGGCATTGACCACTGTTGGAGGACAGGATAGTGGGCTAGATGGATCATTGGTCTGACCTAATATGGTTGTTCTTATGTAATTATGCCTCTGCCTGTGTGATGCTTGATCCAAGCCCATTAAAATCAGTGAGGATCTTTCCATTGACTTCACTGGGCTTTGGATAGCACTGTAGTCCGTTACAAGGTATAGAAGACGCGCACTGCCGTATTCTCCTTTTGTTGGATATATTGAGGAGCTCAGGGTGTGTGGGAAGGTCCAGTGTGTATGGCGCCATGGCACGGCCATGGCCCCTCCCTTCTATACATCTGTCAGCAGAACAGCACCGCCGGGAGCATCAAGAGCTGCTTCCCAGCATACCAGCCCCCAGGCACTGTTGCTTTGATGCTTCACTGTTTCCCCTTTCAAACCACACCATTGCTCCAGCACAGTTTTGCACTCTGGTATTCGTAAGACTCAATTGCTACAACCAACTCATCGCTTGACTTCAAAGGTCCATGAGCCTGAGTGGGATAAGCATAGTTTAATAACAAACGTGATCTTTAATTTACGGCACTCTTTAGTTTTTCTCATTTCAGGGGCCAGCATATGGTTGATATTAGGCACAAAAAAAAATTTTTTTTTAATAAGAGCACCTGCTCCCTCAGACATACTAAGTGGGAAAAGATTTTTCTTTTTTAAGTCAAACATTGATTATAAAAACATGACAGGAAAGTGTCTTGATATGGAAAAGCCTGTCATCTTTACTTTTTACGCTGGCAACAGCAGCCTGCTGTCCCTTCTGAAACTTAAAAGCATTTCACCAGTAGACACTGCAGTGAAACATTTCTCTAGTCGAAACATAAGTAGAAAGCCAGCAGTGGACTCAGCTAATTGTATTTGTGACAGATTTTTAAAATAATCAGTTGACTTCATCTTTATTTTTATGCCACAGCAACACAACTTATGCATGGCCCTTTCTCTACAGCTCCATCAGTGAAAGAGAAAGAAATGTGCTTTGATGGGATAAAAGGTTTCTGGAGTGCTCTTTACTGATAAGTACTTGAACCAAAGCCTTGAAAAGGCCATATTTCATTCTTTTGAAAGTGATCTTTTTTAAAACTTTCCCCCTTCGGGCCTACTGCAGAGATTTTGTTATTTAGTGCATGAGAGAAAATGTGCCTCATGATCAAACCTGATTTTCTCTTTCAAGAAATAAACAGATGCTCACACCTTGGACTACTGAAAGAGGGGAGATTTTTAAGTGAGAATAAAGAGCAATGCAAAAAAATGAAAGAGAAATAGATAAGTCAAAAATCATTTTGGAGAAATTGCAGGGGACCCAAGTGATAATTTTTATGCATTCATGGGATGGAGTGCAGAGGGGGAACTGAAATAATAAACACTACAATCTCATTTTTGTGCACAGATCTCTGGAGTAAAAAGGTGCTGTTTATCACACAGTTGCTCTTTACACTAGAACTGCATTTTAAGAATGATTTGCTATCTCATACTCAAGATAATATATCTTCATATTGTATATAATTGCTATTACATTGCCTAATTTTTCCATCATAGCTAAAAACAAATCATGTGACATGTTCATAGTGAAATATCTTAGAATCTATTTTGATCTCCCTTTATGGTAGATCCTGAATTTTTATTCTCTCTCTCTCTCCCTCTTCCTCTCCCCCTTTCCTCCCATGGGAAATTTATGTCTGTTCCTGGCATCTTTCCCAGTCTTCCCAAAAAACGGTCACAGAAATAAAGGATTCATTTTGGTGTTTTTGCACTTCTAGTGTATCTCTTGCATCAGTAAATTACCCTTCTTTCCTAGAAGAGGCCCTACCATATCCTGCACTGACCTCTTGATCTCTGTGTGCATGAATCATTTATTAGTTATCTTTCCCTCTCGAGTAACCTCCTTTTCATTTCCCACCTATTTCCTCCTGTTCTTTTTTAACAGTGTCTTGACTTCATGCTTCAGTTTTTCCAATCCCCTTCAGTTGCAGCTGTCTATAGCTCACAGTTGTCATCGCCATTTATAAGTCTACATTTGGCAACAGTATAATAGTTAATAATTTGCATTACAGTAGCATCCAACAAAGATCAGGTTCCCATTGTGCTAACTGCTATACACACACATACAGTCCCCTGCCCTGAAGAGCTTACAGTCTGAATAGCCAAGAAAAACAGAGTGGAATTGTATGTACAATTATCTTATTTGTGCCAATCAGAGTGTTTTTTAGACTTAGGCCTTGTCTACACTAACTCCGTAAGTCAATCTAAGTTACACTAGTTAAATTACATAAGTTAAAACATAGCTTCTGCCTCTCCTTGAGGTGGAATACTGAAGTCGCTGGGAGAGTGCTCTGCCATCGATTTAGCATGCTTTCACCAGACCTGCTAAATCAATGCTACTACTCTAAGTATGACAAAATTTCAGATAATCTTATCTTCTTTATTCTCCTCAGGACCAAACCAATCCTCCAAACTCTTTGGGGTTTGGTTATCAGTTCTATAATTACCCAAATAACTAGATATTAACATGCTACAGATTCAGTTCAGGAAATGCTTGGTTTCATATGCTTCTGGAAGAATACCAGGAGATATTGGCAAACACAGCATGTCTTAATGCCTAGCAGGGCCGGCTCCAGGCACCAACGCAGCAAGCAGGTGCTTGGTGCACCTAACGGAAAGGGGCGGCACGTACAGCTCTTCGGCGGCAGGTCCCTCAGTCCATCTCGGAGGGAAGGACCTGCCACCGAAGAATGAAGCAGCGGCGGTAGAGCTGCTGCCGATCACAGCTTTTTTTTTTTTTTTTTTGCCGCTTGGGGCAGCAAAAACGCTGGAGCTGGCCCTGATTCCTGGTTGTACTTAAAGTGAAGCAGCTAAGCTAGAAAGCCTTCCTCCTCAATTCACAGGAACACTAAACAGAGACATACACACTAGGCCCAGGCTTCAGAAGGAAGAAACTGGGCATAACATCATCAGATCTCGGAGATGAAAAATCTTTGACATTTTCTTACTTAGCTTGCGGCAAGGACAGGCTGAAGTGACTAATAGTGATAATGGTTTCAGCACAGTTGAATTTACTATGTGCAATTTATTAACTTTGCCTTTTCTGATATTCTAAGATGATCAGCAGTATTTGACAAGGAAATTGGAGAAAGTTTCTTGAAGCAACAGGAAAAAAATCATTAATCAAAAGGTATTACCATGTTGCTAAAACTGTAGGGATAGAAAGATATTTTTAATTTGAATTTCAGGAAATTACACAAACTTTATTTATCCAAGTGTTCTGTCTTTTGAATGCTTTGATGGGCACAATAGAAATTGAATTGAACAATAGAATTGCCAGTGCCAACAAAACAAGCAAAATTAGAAACCTGCATTGTAGTGTTTTCATAAAACCCACAATGGAGTTTGTAAATTCAAATGGATTTTTAACAAAACCTAACATCCATTTTTAATTACCTGTATTAAAACTGGCTCTCTGCATGGTTGAAAGACTTTGTTTATTCTGATGGCATTCCTGCAGGCCTAGGCCTGAAGAAAAACTATCCAATAAAAACAGAGCTGTCACTAGTGGCAAAAGTGGACTCAGCTGTGAACCCTGTGGGGTGACATTCTTCTTTCTCTGGGTGCTAGCCTTTCCCCACAGAAACACAGGCTATTGGAGGTGATGAGGGCCACCAGAAGTGTATGTATTATTTTGTTGTATTATATTAGTGCCCAGAGACCCCAACAGAGATCAGAGCCCCACTGTGCAAGGGGCTATGTAAATCAGTAAGAGTCCCTGCCCTGAAGAGCTTACAATCTAAATAAACACCACCAAATCGTGAGAGAAAGGAAGTATTCTTTCCATTTTACAAATGAGGAACTGAGGCACAGAGAGACCACATGACTTATCCAACATCACACATGAAGGCTGTGACAGAGTCAGGAACTGAGTCCAGACCTCGCGTGTCCCACTCCAGTGCCTTAGTTTATTTTGGGGGTTTTTGTCTTTTTTTAAAACTTTCTTTGGGCTTACTTGCTCAAGATCTCATGCAGCTTTTCAGGGGGAAATCACAATGAAACTGTAATTGTAGTCTAAAATGATGAAAATTATCATTGAACAAATGTATAAATTCATTCAAAAACAAAAAGGAGAACAGTGCAAAAATTTTTCATAGAGTGGGTAACTGGGACATGATTTTATTTGTTTGGCAATGGTTAATGTGTTATATATAGGCTGGAACGAGTGTGGGGGGAAGTTAAATATTCATGAAATGGATGAGAGAAAATAAATGGATTTTGGTTCTGAGTAATACAATGAAGGCAGAATCATGATGCAGAATGTTGGTAAAGGAATCCACAGGATCATAAATTGGATAAATAACAGACCATGTTTCAAATTCAAAGAGAGTATATGTAGGGTCACAAGTAGAATATTGCATACAGTTTAGATCACACACTTTAGAAAAGGTTATCCAGGGTTTAGAGAGGGAAAGGAGATTGGTTTGTGATATGAAAGGGCTGTTTTGCCATAGGAGGAAAGGCTCAAGAAATAAAGAACCTATTTATCTAGCTTAGGTATTACTAGCATCCTTCCCTGTAGTATTTCAACAAGTTTATCACATATAAAAGGGGGCTGAAAAAGGGAAGATTTTACTGCAGTTTTCAGATACTTGAAGAGAAATCTATAGTAGGAAATTAAGAGTTCTATTTGCAGTGCCGAGGGGTAATACATAGTCACAAATGAGAGCAGCAGAAGAGAAAATTAAAGCTAAGAATTTTTTCTCATGACAATGGTGACTGGAAAGTAGTACAGTTTGTGATGCATTTACAGCAAGGATGGCTATATGCTTGGAATTCTAAGTGTATGTATGTTTCTTGAGTAGCAAGACATACTTGCCAAAAAGAGAAGGAGGACTGGCTAGAACTTTTTGTTTTATTCCATTCACAAGTTCTGTTTGTCTCTCAGAAGGAATCCTAAATTTTACCTTATATAGGAAATCTTTTGGATACACCAAAGTCATGGAGAGCAACAAAGAGTTGATAGTTCTAAATTCTGATGCAGAAGGGATATAGAGAAAGATGAGACCTTGGAAAAGGGAAAAGAGGGTGATACAGGCTCATTGCCTGGAGGGGGGGGAGAGTTCTGAAGAGATTACAACAGTCAAGATAATAAGGTGATCAGTAGTAAAACTCAGGACCTACAATCAATTTAATACATTTTTATTTTTTTCCTTTCCTAGAAAGAGCAAAAGCAACTACCTTAGCTCTTACCCCCTTCTGCAAAAACACAGTGCTTTACACAAAGACATCCTTTGCAGCTATCAGATAGGATGTGCCATTAGGTGTCACAAACAGAACATTCTCTGGAATACCTCCTGTCTTCTTTCCTGTTCTACATTGACACTGATTCCATTTTGTAGTTTCAGAATTCAAATAACAAACAGATGAAGAAAACGTATGATGGAACAAGGACAAGGCAGATGCAGAGCAAAAATAAAATTAAATGACTGCTATTATATCCTGGAGGAGTAGCAGTAATGAAATAGCCCTAACATCGCTGCCAGTGAACTCCTTACTACAGCTCAGCTTAGACAGTCCGCTCCTCAGTGCTGCTCATGTAGCTTGCAAGATGTATCTCCCATTCATAGAAAAATGAAGGCACACAGCACAAATACTGCTCCACATATAGCATGTAAGGAGGCTGCTAATGTAGTTCTCTAAGAGCCCAGTAGGGTTGTTAAGGGTTAGCTTAAGTTTTCCATGTCAGTTGTACAGGAATCTAATGACAATGCAGCTGAATTGTGAATCATTTCAAACTTAGTACTAAAAATGGAAAATGACTGCTTCATTTTTGTAAATCAAATTTGAGCTTTATCTCTTTTCTTACCCTCAGGAGCTCATTAGTTGCTATGGAGAGCTTCAACACAAATATAATATTGTATGTACAGAAACATTACTCTAGCTGAGAACTCTAGGACAAATCAAACACTTCACAGGATTCAGAAGGAAATGCTAGCAGGATCTGAATGATGACTTTATAGTAAATATATACATGAGATTTCAAAAATTAAAAATATGAGGTTTACTAAGATTTGATTCACAGATACTAGTTTTCCCTTGCAAGATAGAGATGTCCTTTACGTTACTGAATGTTCTTTTCATTTATTACAGTTAAGCTAGAACAATGTATCGTGTATGTGAAAATGCACAAAAGCAGATGCAGAAATTTTGACTTAATCATATTATCAGGTCTGATAACAAAGCAATCAAAATGTTCAGTTGCCTAATGACACATAGCAGGACATGTGTTTATGAACCACCGAGACTGTCACTTTCATAGTATTTCAGATGAAAAAAATAACAAACAGCTATTTAAGTTCTTTATCTTTACCAAAGTTTTCCTCCCAATCTCCAACCTGATTCTTATGAGCCAAGGTTATTATTATTGTTATATATTCCCAGACTATCCCAGCAGCCAAGTGCTTCACCATATGGAATACTGCATTCCAATCATCTTATGGTAAACCTGTGGGTAATTCAAGTCTGAAACCTCAACAGACCAATTATACTTTTATGCTAAGAATTGCTCATGGTTTAGTGGATAAATCAGTTAACAGCTGGACAAGAGTTCTTTGTACAGTTTTAATCATTTTTATAGTCTCTAATAGCATGGTCAGATTAGTTGTAATGGCTTCACAAGAAACTAATTCCCTCTTTTGGAGAGAAGACACCAGTGTTGTTGGATGGCTGAAGAATAGTTAATTTCAGTAAACTCAGAACACAGGATTTAATGTTCTTCTTCGAGTGCTTGCTCATATTCATTCCAAGTAGGTGTGCGCGCGCCACGTGCACGTTCGTCGGAAGATAGCATTTTCCCCTAGCAACACCGGCGGGTCGGCAGGCACCCCCTGGCGTGGCGCCTTTGCGGCACCGTATATATGCCCCTGCCGACCGGCCGCTCTCTCATTCCTTCTTACCGCCCGTGTCGGTCGTTGGAACGTGGAGTGCGGCTTAGCTGACCTCCACATCCTAGCGTTTTCACCCGTTCTACATAGTTCTTAGTTAGTTAGTGTTGTTTTGGTAGTTGTTAATAGTTAATAGTTATAAGTATAGTTGTTAAACGTAGTTGTATATAGTTAGTGGCTGAGTATACCTCCTCGCCCGCTCGCGGACCCAGGCTCATGCCCAGCTCCCCGGCTTCAAGCAAGTGCTCGGCCTGTCGTCGGCGATGCCAACGGGAGACCCCACGAGATCGTTGCCTCAAGTGCCTGGGGAATCCATCTGACGGAGAAGTGCCCGCCATCTGCAAGTCCTTTCAAAACCGCGGACAAAAAGGAGCGGGGAACTCCACGTTTTTAAGCAGCTTTATGGAGGCCGCCCTGACTCCGGCAGTTCCGCACCGTGACCGCACACCGCACCCGAAAACCAACCGTCTTCGCACCGGGGACGAAGCGGTACCAGCCACAGCACCAGCTCGGGCACAACAGTTCCTCGTCTGAGCAGCAGACCTCGGCGGCGCTCGCTTCCACCTCAGGCCCGAAGAAGGCGAAGCTTCCTGCGGTGCGCCTCCGGAAACCGCAGTCTAGCCAGGAAGCCGTGCCGGCACACACCACTTCGCCCCGCACCGGTGCTTCCCGTACCGTCGACTCGGCCCGCATAGGGCCGTCGGTCCGGTGCTTTGATAGAGCCCCCGGCACGTGCGCGTGGTCGAGCTCACGATCCCGGAACTTCGCCGGAAAACCTTACGACGGCGCGGGACCTATAGCGCTCACTGAGCCTTCCCTGCCTCGCCCGCACCATCCGCCGGTGCGGGCGCTTCCCTCTAGCTGGGAAAGCCAGCGATGCTCCAACCCTCATCTCTTGGAGCACCGAAGGCGCCGTGTCCCGATCGAGATCTCGGCAGCCAACCGCTTCCCGCCAATCTCGCGCATCTCGACTTATTGGCCGGCTGGTTCTGTCCGCGCAGTCCCGGCAACCGCATCCTACTCTCGGCGCCGGTCGGTACTGCCGCGCACCGGTCGGTCCCGATCTACAGACCACCCCCCAGTATGTCGCCTGGCTCTGCTAGGCACCGCTTCCGACGAAGGTCCATCATAACCGTTCGGCGCACCCGATCCCGAGTCGACCCTCCCGGCACGCGCTGGTCGTAGGTCCCGGTCCGATCTCGGCACCGGTTCGACTCTCGGCAATCCGTTCCCCCGCATCCAGAACCGTCACTCGGCACACCAGTCCTAGGGTTTCTGCCCCCTTGGCCTTCCAGACCACCCTTCCGGCTCCTCGGCTGACCAGACAGCGTGCCTCTATGGGGAATGTGGGCCAAGAATCCGGACCCAGCCCAGCGATGGTCCTATCTGGACGCCTTGGGCGTACCATCAAGCCCAGGCGATCCTTTCCCCGCCGGCGAGATTGCTGGTGCAGCTCGAGTGCCAGAGGCACCATTCAGCGTTCCTGCCTCCGGCAACCGATGTGCCGAGTCCACAGGACCCACGAGGCACCCTCGAACCGAGCCATGCTCTGGATCAACAACCTGCAGGGGAGCCCTGGTCCCGGTCTTTCCTCCTCCTTCCTCCCCAGATGAGCAGAGTGGCGGGCACTTCGACCTCTGGCCCGCC
>NC_133769.1:256255265-256268712 GCF_003597395.2 Chelonoidis abingdonii
GGGTGTTGCTAGGGGAAAATTCTTCCGACGAACGTGCACGTGGCGCGCGCACACCTACTTGGAATGAATATGAGCAACACATCTCGAAGAACAACAGTTACAAAGGTGAGTAACCGTCTTTTTTGCTTAACTAGAAATGTGTAGCAATCAGCTGACTATATCCTCAAGCCTAAGAAAAGAGGGGATAGAATGTGTGCGCATGTAGGGCAAGATGGTAGCTGCGTCCAAGAATAACTCCCTCCACTCAAAATCAAGTTGTTATATGGACTTTAGGGAGATTTCCATTTGATGTCCTTAAAACTTTCCCCGGCACATCCTAAATAAATACAGATAGAACATACTTCCCAGCAGATTGGTAAGTATCTATCCCCAAGTTTCTGTGTGAAAGTCAACCATTTTGCTCTGCACGGATACATGTGGTTATTTTCTGTTTTTATTCACATGAGATTGCATCTTATGAGTTTTGCTGTACAATTCAGGCTCAAATGAACTCATAATCTCCAAGTAAAATTTAATTCCATCTGGTTTACATGGAGAAATTGAAAAACAGCTTAAGAAAACAGTAATAATGGGTGCCTTCACCTATCCACATACAGACTTTTGAGGTGGCAAAATTTGCAGAAGACACACAACCATTCGACTTAGACAAGACTAGAGAAGAATATGAAGAATTTCAGAGGACCCTAACAAAGGAAAGTGGACAGGCAATGTGATGACAGATGAAATTCAATGTTGACAAATACTGCGTAATGAGTACTGACGGGAGTCATGTGAAATTTGAATGATTTTGTGATGGGATGTTCAAACCACATTAGCCCAGAAAGAGATAATGTGGCTTAGAAGGCAAGCACTTATTGAAGATGGAGTCCAGCTAGTCAGGAGCAGGCAGGGCTGGTACAAGGTCAGGAAATGAGGGCAGAAGAGGGCTTCAGTGTAGAAGGCTGCAGTCACTCTCTGGACTTAGACAGGGAAAGAAGGAAACCCAGGGGGAGAGCAGAAGCCCTGGGATCCAGGCCAGGAAGGAAAGTTTACGCAGAGGAGTGGTGGAGAAAGAAGTCTATAGAGCTGGACTAGGAAGCAGCCCAGGGAAATGGCAGCATGGTTTAGGACAGTGCAAACCTCAGCCATTGATTGAAAGGTTCCGGGCTGGAACCTGGAGTAGCAGGACGGCCTGAGTGGGGGTAAGTGACCAGCCACTACCAGCCACTGGGGTAAGTGACATCGCTTTGAATTAAAGGACTGCTGGGAATGATACTCAAAAAGGCTGTCCAGTGAGACTCACCTGCATGAGGCCACACCAGGGGAACTGCTCAACCCTTCTTGGAAATTCCCCCCAGACATGCCTGGACTTGTGCTCCCCAAGCACATGGACTGAGGATATAAAACAGACAGAGTGGACACATACTGGGCCCTTCTCCTGCCCCCACCTTCGCTGCAAGCAATTAAGACACTGAGAAGAAGACAAGACTCAAACAGAGGAGATTGGCCCAGGTTTAAGGAACAAACTTGTATATTAAGGACTGCAATATTCAGTGGGGTGAGAAAAACTGCTTAATCTAGATCAGGGGTTGGCAACCTTTCAGAAGTGGTGTGCCGAGTCTTCATTTATTCACTCTAATTTAAGGTTTCGCGTGCCAGTAATACATTTTAACGTTTTTAGAAGGTCTCTTTCTATAAGTCTATAATATATAACTAAACTATTGTTGTATGTAAAGTAAATATATTTTAAAATGTTTAAGAAGCATAATTTAAAATTAAATTAAAATGCGAGAGCCCCCCAGCCTGGTGGCGAGACCCGGCAGTGTGAGGGCCTTCAGCACCTGTGCCATAGGTTGCCTACCCTGATCTAAGATTGTTGCCCATCTAATAGGGTTTGAGGTTTAGACTGCGTGTCTTTATTTACTTTTCTTTCTGGTAACCACTAATTTTTTTGCTAATCCACTTAATATCACTTAAAATCTACCTTTTATAGTCAATATATTGTAATTGTTTAGTCTTTACTCAGGAGTAATCATTAGCCCTTTCTCCAATCTGCGAACCGTTAGCGGTCAAAATCTGGGTGCCTAGCATGGAAACCCCTCTAAGCTCAATTTTACCAGCTTAATCTGATCTTGCTGCTCACCATCCAAAATTCCAGGGTTTTTGGCCCCCTACTGCGTGTCTTCCGCCAAAACCTTCCCTGTACGGGACGCCCAAGACTCAGAAACCCTGAGCCTACAACAAAGGGAAATAACCCACTCCCTTCCCTCTCTTCTCACCCAGACTCTCCTCTCTGGGCCTAACCTAGGTGATTGATTGCAATCTCTTTATCATCACAAATACCTAAGAAGCATGTCTCCTTTATTCCCTAAAGAGACAAATCCCCAAATACAAGGAAACAGGAAGAGATTCTATCTCTCCCTCCCCTTAGCTTCTTCCCACCCTGGAGACACGAGGAGAGTTTTAAACACAGAGTTGAGGTTTTCCCCCCCCCTGTCTTTCCCTTTCTCTTAACAAAGAAAAAACTCAAACAGTGTTTTAAAAAAGAAACAGCTTTATATAAGAAGGAAAGAAAAAAGACATAAACATAGTTCTCTGTGTTAACAAGATGACCATACAGGGCTATTGCTTATAAGAAAAACCATTTGAATAACAGTCTGAGTCAAAAAGCAGATATCCAATTTTGAAACTCCAGGCAAGTTACACAACAATGTAATACACCACAACATAAAAGCCATATATGGCTTTTTTCTACCTGTACTTACAAAGTTGGAAACAAAGATTAGAAGAAGAAGAAGTTCTCAATAGCTGAGAGACAAACAAAAAGACCCAGAGTCCAAAACTTCCCTCCCTGACTTTGAAAAATCCGGTTTTCTGATTGGTCCTTTGGTCAGGTGTTTGGTTCCCTTTGTTAATCCTTTACAGGTAAAAGAAACATTAACCCTTAGCTATCTGTTTATGACAGTGAGTTGGTATGCAGTGTGGGGCAAATCTGCTCAGGTTGGCAAAGGCTGGTGTATATCCACTTTCCATTGTTGAAGTGGTGAACCAATTAATAAATTTGCACTGCCCATCTTGAGCAGTGCAAGATGGTATATTCCTGGGGTACAGTGCTGGGAAGTGGAGGGGATTTGGCTGATGCCTTTTTCTGTGTGATTCATGAGTGGCTCTGGAAGCATTCATGCAATCTAGCTGGGTGTGGAGCTCCTGCAGGGCTAGCAAGGCATTGTGAGAAACAGCCCAGGCTGGGGAGAGTTCAGAGGGCATGGTCCCAGGCTGCACCTCAGAGAGGATCCCGTCACAACAACACTAATGCAAACCTTTGATTTGTCCTATGGGGAAATCGACTCAACTTAAACTGATGCCAATAGACTCAGGTAGGCCCTCATAACAGAATAAAGTAAAGGAGTCAATTCTGAATATGTGGGAAAATGAGTCAGAAAAGCCATAATGATGCTCCAAAGCCCTCCAATTTTTTTTTATAGTTCCATGTATTTTCAGAAGGGATGAAAGAGAGGACTTGATTACATTAACCTTGGCTGAGAATGGAAAACTTTTCTGAAAGGCTTGCCAAAAATAACTGAGTTGTAAAAATATTGCCAAATAATACTTTAAAACCATTTTACATGATGAAGAAGATGGATATGGCCTGTTGGCCTCATTACTCCAAGAATTACTCTAAAGCCAATTCATATTATGGATAGTGTTAGTCAGTTCAAGAGTACTTTTGGTGCTGTTGAAGAAAGCTACTTTCAGCAATAATTTGTGATTTCCTAAATCTCCACACATATTTGCACAAGGAAAAAATAGAATTACTTACTGTCAGTCTGGTTGTCTGTCTCTTCTTCTATCCAAAGCAGAAAATTAGTTATTTTTTTAGTTTTATCCAACTACAATACCAAAAACAGGTGACATAATATATATATATAAAAATTACACATGAGAAACTATGTTATGATTATTAAGGTTGCAAAGTCTACACTCAAATGTTAGGGCCTTAAAGGTGAGAATGAGCAAGTAAAACTTAATGCGTGAGGAAAGGAAAAGCCAGTGCAGAGATTCAAAGAGCGAAGTAATGCAGTAGCATGGTGGTAGAAGAAGGTCTGACCATTATTTTGCATGGACTGGAGAGAAGAGTAGGAGGATGCATATATTTTAAGTATCAGATAACTATAATTAAGCTCTGGTTAATCTTGTGGGGATTGGTCCTTAGCTGGTGTAAATCAGAGTATATCCATTGATTTCAATGGACCTATGTTAATTTTACTACCTGAAGATCTCACCTACAAACCTTGAAAACTCTTTTCTTTTAAAGCAGCAAAGAGTCCTGTGGCACCTTATAGACTAACAGATGTATTGGAGCATGAGCTTTCGTGGGTGAATACCCACTTCGTCAGATGCAGGCTTGTTTGTTTATTTATTATTATAAGGAAGGGTTTCCAACAGTTCATGGTGTTTCTTTACGACAGCTCAAGATTTGGTTTGGTGGGATTGTTTTTGTTCCGCAACTGTATCCTCAGAGTCAAAAGCCAGACCAGACACAGCTGCCTTTTATGATTCAACAAGTGGTGACTGGAGCTGGGTGTTGTCTGTCATTGTGGCTACCCATTTAATAGTGCTAGAGACAAGGCGGGTAAGGTAATATCTTTTTATTGGACTAACTGCTGTTGGTGGAAGGTACAAGCTTTTGAGCTACACAGAGCTATTACCTCACCTACTTTGTCTCTCTCTAATATCCTGGGACCAACGCTACTACTGCAACACTTCAAACAACAGTTTAATACTGCTACAGTTACATCGTTACCACTACTGTTTTTGAAGTTGGCACCTCATTAAACTGATGTTGGACTGTCACAGCACTGGGTACTGCTCTTTAACTAGATTCACAACCACTACAGTGACTTGAAAATCTTTTAATAAAGCATTCTTTTTAATGTATCCAACTCTTAGGCGCAAAGTGAATTGGAGGCCACAATATATTTTCAAATCAAACTGCCAGCAATGAATTAAGAATTTCTCCAATTTGAAACATTTGCAATGGTGACTTCCCACAACCCCCTTTGGCCTGGAGTGGTGAACCACAGCCAGCAGGAGCTGCGATTGTCCGAACCTGCGGATGCAGCAGGTAAACAAACTGTCCCAGACTGCCAGGGGCTTTCCCTACACAAGCAGCGGACCGGCTTTGAGAAGAACTGTTCTACAGTATCTTGGCGAGATACCAGTTTTATTTGTCTTTCTGTGTTTTGCTTGTATGTAACCACCTACAACAGTAGGTTTATCCAGCTCTACGCAGCTGCCACACTGCACTGCTCCATCTTTCCTCAGCTGGAGCAATTCAGTGCAAAAAGAACCTGGCTCCATCTTAAAATCCAGGTAAACAGCAAAAAGGGTCCTGAGTTGAACTTGGCTATTCATGAAGGCTTCGTTTCTCCTTTAATTTGTTTGCATGTGAGTTTAGTGTTCATGAAAGCTGCTGGTCAAAGTTCTCTGTGTTCCCACAAAAGAGAGGCAGTATGGGCAGCACAAGCCTTCCTGCCTATGTCTGTCTACTAAAAACCTATGCTGATATGAACCGGAAACTTAGCGGTGAAATTCCCTGGGCCTGAGTCTGATCTCTGTTACATCTGGTAACAGACTGGACTGGTGTAACTTCACTGAATTCAAGAGAGAGAGAGTAAAGGAGACCAGAACCATTTCCTATTACCAATTCCCTGCACTAACCTGTTTCTCCTTGTCTATTTCCTTGTGATTTTGCAAGTTGTGTACACAGGTCAAGATATTTTCCAACCAAGAGACTCAGAATGCTGTTACTATTCTGATAATGCAGGTGTCAGTGTGAGGGACGCAGTTAGCCGTCTGCTTCAGAACTGAGTCCATCACTTCCTCATTGTTTCTACCCCCTTTTCAGCCCTGTATGTTCCCACTGTTAGCATACATTTATTCTAAAATGTGGCAAACACAAGAGTGCTGCTAAGCATTCTGAGTGCCCTCAGAAAGACACGGATAGTTCTTGATTTTGTTTACGCATCTTTACGTTCTCCTGTAGAGATGGTCATGACAACGTACATAACCTTGGTACAGAGGGCATCAATACTTCCTGTTTGGAATCTAACATTCTCTTCCACTTGTTATAGAGTAATTATTTTGCATTCTTGTCGTATTTCATTATTCTAGTTTTTTCTGGCATACAGCTCTTTTGTAAATATTTCAGGGTTAATTGTCATTGGTTGAAGAAGATTGTTAGAAGCTTCTTCTACAGATTTTGTCCTTCTGCCTATGATTCTCTGAACTGATGATCCTAACAAAGCATTGTGAAGTGTGCTGCCTTATTCTAACAATGCTAAGTGTGGATATAAGTATTCAAGTTGCTAAGTATTTAATTTACACTATGCCTCCCACAGCTTAAGGGTGATCAGGAATCTTATATGATTGCCGAGATTCTTTCACATTCTGTTCCCTGGATATATTGCAGATTCCACATTTGGATACTGTATCTTTAATTACAGCCTTCATGCCTGGCTAGAATCCTATTTGAGTTCTTACATTATGACCAATACTGGATACCTTGAGTTCTGTTCTGATGCTTCTTAGGATGCAATGTAGATTATATTTAACATTTCTGACCTCATACTATGAACTATTGTGACATAATATTTTTATATATGTAGCAACTTCATCTTAATAGTCCCAATAATGCAGTGGTTCCTGGATTTTTTTTTTGTTAGCTTGTATCCAGAATGAGTCTTTCAACCTCTTGCAAAGTTGGGACATTTTGCATTTCGTGTCAAATTTTGTTTTGGAAATGGGTAGTACTTGAATTACATTTAGTTCAAATTCCCCTTCCTACAGCTTCTTGCTTTCACTGTTTATAGGTACTCTTGAAAGCATGCCTGGTATAAGAAGCTCTTTATTGAGCCAGTATTTCACATTTAATGAGTAGTTTTACAATTTCCTGATCATTTTCTGAAGTCTAGGTGGTACTTTGCAGAAGGGTTCTGTAATATGGCTTCTGAAGGTTTATGGTCTATATCTACTCTGACCTATTTCTCTCCATAAACACATGTATAAAACCACTCACAAATAAGAATTGCTAGCATCACTTTCCCAGTCTCAGTATAGTTCTTTTGTATTACAGTCAGTCTTTTAGAAGCATGTGCCACTAGGCAAACATGCAGAAGAACAGAATTTGTTGGTAAAGGCTGGATCTTTATTTTTTGGCACCAGTCACATGATGCAAGTTTTACTCTAGTCACATGGCATTGGTCACTATCCACAACTGTGGTGAGTACTGTTACATGTCCTAGCCAGTTGGCCCACACTCCTCCAATCTCCCATCCAAGATTGTAGACTTTATTAAGACATATTTTAAAATGTTTAAATGTTTCAAGTTGGTAAGCTACCTCTTAATTTAGTCCATTACAATGACAGAACTGTTGCATTTTAAAATTAAACTGATGGGGTGGAACAGAATATACCCCTATATTAACACCTTACACACAATTGTAACAATGTTTGTACAAAGTATACCTTATAAGTTATCATTTAAAAACTCATTATTTGCTGGTCAGTATTGGCCTCATAAAATCTGCGTGGCAAAATTGTATGTTAAGTTATCAGATTCCCCTGAACATAGGTAGCGAGTTATATGGGACAGTGGTGCCCATGCTCCACCAATATGCAGGAAGGTGGGCCTGGCTCCACTAATGTTTGGGCTTATACTTTCAGAGCCGTCCCACGCATAGGGCCCTGTGCTTTGGGGGCCCCCTGCGCTTGAGGGGGATGTGGGATCCAGGGTGGCCTGGGATGTTAGTGGGAGACCTGGTGCCAGCAGCAGCAAGCAATCCGGCCACAGTCCACCCCACTCTGCCTCTTCCCGCCCCTGTTGCACCCCCACTCCATCCCTTCCCCCAAACCCCCTCCCCTGCTCCGCCTACTTCCTGCCCTCATTCCAATGCTTTCCCCAAGTGTCCGCCTTCGCCCAACCTTTTTCCGGCTTCTGCCCCCTCCCCTAAGCGACACCGGGAGCCGGCAGGACAGAGCGGAGCAGGGCAGACTGGGGCTGGGTCGCTTGCTGCTGCTGGCGCCCTGGCCCCACATCCCCCTGAAGTTTGGGGCCCCCCCAAAGTGCGGGGCCTGGGGTGGTTGCCTCGGTCCAACCTATGGATGGAACGGCTCTGCTTGGACCCGTTCTGGGCACCACTAAAAATTATACAAACCTGATGCCCATGCTCCTGAATGGTGTTAGCAACACATGTCCCAAACCCCAGAACCCTGCCCACACAATTTGTTAAACAGTTCTGTCCTAAACAAAGGAATGTGTACTTGCCTTAATTTGCATTTAAACAGTAAATAGTCATTGAGCAGGAAGGGAAGACAAAGGAAGTTCAAACAGGTGAAAAAAACAGCAGGGAATCTCCTTCCACATAGATCAAACTTACTCACCCTCTAAGCCACATAGCACAATCTTCAGAAGTTCGAGAGCCAGGGCACAACTTCTGGGACTCAGGGTTTCAGCCCTGTGGTGGGGTGGTGGGGTGGGAGCTTCTGACTTGCAGGGAGCGGGGGTTTCAGGGCTTCAGCCCTGCTCCTGCTGAAGCCCCGAGCCCTGGCAGGTGCCTCCTGTGGGCTGAAACCCTGAGCCCCCGCTCCCCAGTCTGCTAGGTAGAGAATGGTGGGGGAGGGTGTGGAGAGCTTTGCAAGCCTCACTTTAACTGTAAAAGAGCCACATGTGGCTCATGAACCATAGTTTGGTCACTCCTGACATAGACTCTGTCTCCTAGGTCTCAGCTGGAGAGGTTTTTCAAGAGGAGGAATGAAACTATAAGGAAGGAGGGACAAACAGACCCCTTTCTCCCTGCCCATAACATTCACTGCATCTGAAGAGCCAAAGGAAGCATCTATTGGACTCTGTGAGAATAGTTCTGTCCTAAAGAGTTTGGTCAGTAAGACTGCTGAAAGCATGTGCTGAGAAAACTTGGCTTTGAATCTAATATAGTTTGTTAAATTAGGCACCAGTAAGCATTTTATCTTTATTTTTCATATAACTATTTCTGAGTTTTATGCCTCATTACTTATACTCACTTAAAATCTCTCTTAACAAACTTGGTTTACTGTTTTTGTCTAATCCAGTGTGTTCAAGTTGAAGTGTCTGGGTGACTATTTGGGGTAACAAGTTGTGTGTATATTTTTCCCTTAAAGGAATAATGGACCTATATAAATCTGAATTCTCCAGGAGAGGGTTGGGCAGTACAGGACATACATTTCTGGGGGGAAATCTGGGATTGGGAGTATGTTGGGGTCACTCTGAAGCATAACCCAGGCTGGCAAGAGCCAAGATGTGGCTGGCTGGCTGGCTGGCTGGCTGCAGCACAAAGAGACATAGCTGGGAATGACTTAATGCTGGAGGCTGTTTGTGAACAGTTCAGACTGAAGGCTACACCAGCAGAGCACTGTAAAGGGCACCCCAGGTTACAAGGCAGAGGTGACACAGCTACTCATTACTCTGAATAGTATCCTGGTGTGTTTGAAGGGGAAACTTTCTTAACTTTAGTAACATAATTTTATTTATTCACTGCCCTCGGTAACTGTATTTATAGGTTGTCTCATTCACTGTCCTTTCCCAGTAAAGCCACTCAGCCTCTCTTTCATGCAATTCCCTCTAATACAAGTACAGGGTACCCTCAGAGCACAGTACAGGCCATGCTCCAGGAAAGATTTATGTGTCTACCTAACTTCAAGCATGTGAGTAGCCCCATTAACTTTAACTTAAATATGTGCATCAATCTTTGTGGGGTCAGAGCCTAAATTAATAACATTTATAACCTTTTATTGCGGCTGTGATTGTCACGAAAGTCACAAGAGCTAGACTGTGCCATTGTAAGGGAGGATGTGTGGCCCTACCACCCCAAGAGGAACATGGAAGGCATTCTGCCTCAGATTCAGCTCTTCAGGGCTCTTCATGGGTTGGGGGTGGGGGAATGGGATGAGGGGAATGTGGCAGAATTCTCAAGGGTAATAATGGCATATGACCTGGAGCACTGCCTTTCTGAAAAGCTGCTCCTCCAGGAGAGTTACTCAGTAGCAGTCCCTACACTTCTAGGATAGTCCAGGCAGCCTTGTGCAAAGGTGAAGGGAGCTCTTTAATTCCTCCACCCTCCCCAACTCCTACCCACTACATGGATTCTTTAGGCCTGGTCTACACACAACTACTGCACCAGTTTAAATCGGTTTCTAAAGCAACCTTCAGACTATGCCACAATGTAGCCCGTACTGACTGTATAATACATATGTCATAATAAGAAGCTGATATTGCAACTTAATTCATAAGAAATCTTCAAAAGCTCCTGTTAATATATATTAACTTTCACACTCATGCCTCACATTCACTTGACAGGCTTTAATTAACTTTAGCTGTAATTCCCGCAGAGCTGTGTACCACTTGAATGTTATATATTTTTGAAGAATGCATTCAATATACAATAACAAATGGGTAGGACGTTCTAGTGGTAAAATGTACTTGGATAGATACAATAGACAGATACTGGAAAGACAGGTACTATGGTGATTGTGAGATTTTAAATAGCAGGTATCAAACTAGTGTGGCCATTTTGCAGCAGGATATTTGAAAGCATTCCATACCACAGTTTTAGAAGGCAGACTTCTATTCCAGATTTGGGAAGATGCTTCTTTGTATTGTAGATTGATTTGCTTATGAAATTATATCCAAACTAGTACATTTAACCTCTATTACTTTTCTCTGCCTAAATTGACTCAAATCACACATTTATTCTGCTGCTGCACAATAATAATAAAAAATATATACTCTATACTAGAAACAAACATCTAAATCCAAGGAACCTTAACAAGAAACCAGGAAATGGCTTAATGCAGATTTTGGTAAATCAACTCAGCTGCTAGTCATGAGTACCAAATTGTTTATATTCCCAAGTTCAATGAAAAGGGAAATAAAGCTTTCAGCAGAAGACAACTTGTAGCTCACGCAACATTAGGCATATTCAGAGTAAATGTAATTTGACACAGCTATTTCCTGTTGGCACAGTCCAGTGTGAAACCTGTCCATCATATTAATAATCAAAGGAAATTCAGATAGGTTCAGAGCATTTTAGGCTTGAAAGTTACTCACAGCAACAAAGCCTCTATGAGTCAGCCAGATGTTCCAGAATTAATTATTCAAAAAAGGATTTTCAGGTTAATTCTGTGAAATTAGTTTTCCTATTTTGTACAGAACAAGGCGTAGAGTATGTGATGGTAAAAAACAAACCTTCTCTCCCTAATGCACCCATCCTGGATGGAAATAACCTTGTCTCTTCAGCAAAAGGCACAATGTACAGCATGCTGGACTATGGTATTATTATACGTTACAAACATTTCTTCAGAATGCTATCAAGTACAACACCACTTTAAAATATTGATGACCCCAGGGAAATGCAGTCCAACTACTTCTATTTAAATGGCCAATAAAATGTGACCTCGTCCATCAAGAACCTCATTTATGGTACATTTAACGGACTGTAATCCATTCATGTTGCAAATAACATAAGGATTTGAGAGCGGAGACTGCATTTAACGCTGGGCCTTATAATCCTTATTTTGAAGGATTTTTACAAACAGTCTCTAATGTAGAATGGGATTGAGGATTAAAGGTTCACAATGGTAGATGGATTAACCTGAGATATAAAATACACATTAGGCTGCACTTGGCTGATTTTCCTCCAAAAGCATTTGATTATTTCAGATTCTCATGTCCTTGATAAATTTTCTAGCCTTCAAGGTGCTGGATTAGTGTCTTTGATGCAGAAAATGAATTTTGCAGGGGAAATAGCAGGCATTACCTGATTTAAAATATGTAGAAAATGATGTACGTTCTCAATTTTAAAATGTTTAATTGTTCTCACCATCACATTTCACAATAAATCCAGCACTGGAACTGACTGAGGACAAATCAGAGAGTATTAAAATGTCATCCGAACCAATCATTGGAATGAAATACAGACATTGTAAAAAGTCCGTGGGCAATAGTTTCCCCTGTCCTTCCACAAGGAGAGAAAAGCCAAAGCCATCAAAATTGGGGAATTGAAAAGGGAGATGTACCAGCTGCATTTCATGCTTCTGCCCTGGTGTCCTACAGAAACGCGTCCTCCAGAGCTGTGTGGGGTGGGTCTCCACTGATTATGAGGGGCAGAAGGAGAGGCAAGAGGAGGGATATGTAACATTAACATCCATAAACCTCCTTTTGCAACTGTACTGATAAATTTGAGGTATCATCACCCAATAGTGACCAGGGTCTTGAAGTATCATGCTGCCAGAGAAAGAAGGTAATTGGTGGGGAGAACAACAGGACAGCCATACACAGGTACTAAGAGTCTATATTTTGGAAAAGGACCACTCAGTACAACAAAAAAATAGGCCTATTCAGAGGACTGCAGGCTGGGAACTTTCTGCTTTGTTTGCTGCATCACAACACATTACTGTGCAGGGTGCAGGGGAGGGAGAACTGCCATTAACTAAAGTGAGGGAGGAGTGAGGCATAGCTCCATCCCATAATATTTAGGGTAATCCAGCTAACCTTACCAGGGCCACTTACCTACACTATGGGTATCAGGACATCTGCTAAATCAGGGGGCTAAAATCCCACCTCAGGGATGGACAGATGATCTGGAAACTCATGAGTTGTTATATGTGTGATAGAACAGTTGTATATGGTTTTGAGTCTGAGTACATAAAATGTTTGTATAACTGAATGAGAGGGTACATAATCACCTCTACGCTTTCTTTCACAGGGTCCTTGTATTTATTATAACCTTTCTGAGCTAACCTGCAAAGCTTCTACCCAGTCCACATTTAAATTTGCATTACAGGTTCTGTCTACACTGAAGGTGTAATTTTCAACTTCAGTAGACATACCTGTGCTAGTTCTGTTGGAGCTCTTGCATTAAAAATAGCAGTGTAGCTGCGGTGCCGCAAATGGCTTGGGGGCTAGCCATCTTGTGTATGATCCTGTTTGAAACTCTAGGTACGTACTTGGATGGCAAGCTAGTCCTGCCACTCCTGTCACCATGGCTACGCTGCTATGTTCAGCTAGTGTGGGTATGTCTACCCGAGCTAGAACTTACACCTCCAGCCCCTGTGTAGACACATCCATAGACCTACTTCTGCTACGCTACCTACTGACTTCTATTAAAATAAAAATCCCTATTTCTTGTTCCCCTTCCCTTAGCCTGTCTGTCTGCTCTTGGAATGTGATCTGCTCAGGGCAGAGTCCATCTATTCTTGAGGGGCTGGAAAGCATTGAGCATGCTGTGGGGGGTTGTCATAAATAGATAGCTAAGAGTTAATGTTTCTTTCACCTGTAAAGGGTTACCAAAGGGAACCAAACACCTGACAAGAGGACCAATCAGGAAACAGGATTTTTCAAAGCTCAAGGGAGGGAATTTGTGGGTGTTTTTGT
>NC_133769.1:256269179-256425083 GCF_003597395.2 Chelonoidis abingdonii
CAGGGCATCTGAGTCTTGGGGGTTCCCCAGGGAAGGTTTTGGGGAGACCAGAGTGAGACAGGCACTGATTCCTGTCTGGTGGCAGCGATATCAGGTCTAAGCTGGTAATTAAGCTTAGAGGGTTCATGCTAGCTTCTCAGTTTATGAACGCTAAGGTTCAAATCTGAGTAGGAAGTTATGACAGGGGTGCTATAATAAACAGCAATAATATCAGGACATTTTCTGTGCCTTTTGAGGATAGAACAAACATTGAAAATGCAGGAAGAGGACTGGGAAAAGAACTTGAGGGGACTGATAAACGCAAGTCAGAATCGCTAGCAGAGCATCCCTTCATTTGCTTTCAGAGGAAATAAAGCATCCAAAGTTTGTATCTAGCAGGAGGAGTCTAAACAGAGAGACTGCTGTAAAGCGGACTGAGGATACTCGTAGGAAGCTGGGAACTGACTCAAAGGGGGTCGTATTGAATCCTGATTTGGGTTCATGGAATTGAGAATTGGTCCTTTTGTAAAATTCAAATGGGAGTTGAAAATGGATACGTGTCAACCCAGGAAGATGATTAAACTGGAACAAAAGCTGAGGTATTCAAAAGCAAAAGGATTACAAATATTCTGAAGTCAAACCATAGCAGCAACTGCTTAACTGTTCTTATTTCCAAGTATTTTACAACAAAGTCCCAATGTATTGTGCTGAATTCCTTGTGTAGATATTTGTTTTTAATTAACAAAAGGTACAATTTGGGGCTGATCCTCATCTGGTACAAACTAGCATAGCTCTGTTGGCTACAGTGAAGCTGTGCTGATTTACCCAAGATGAAGTTCTGGCCCTGTATGTATGTGCTCATAGGCTCAATTCCACCACTAGCAGAAATAGGTTGTGATTCAAATATTCTAACTTTAAAATCCTATTAACTTTACTTCTGCCTTTGTTATCTTTCAATTACCCGATAAAACTTTAAGATGGAGTCTGAGATTAATTCAGTGGAAATGTTACATAGCAGTTAAACAGATAATAAGGAGCACAGAGGGTAGCTACATATTGATTCAAGAGAAAGGCCATAATCTTTGTACAGTATCTTCACAATAGCCTACCCAGAGATGTAAACTCACAGCTGAGAATTGCCCCTGCTCTCAAATCTCTATAAACTGGAGAGCACACAATGGAAATTTGCAAATGAAAGAGCAACAGAGAAAAGAAAAGAAATCCTTAAGTCCTTCAAAGAAGGGAGTTACTTTTATCTTCAGAAGACCCCTCCGCACTGCTCCTCTAAGCAACAAAGAGCTTTCTCTGCAGCCTTTCAGCTCCTTTTCAAAAGAAGGAGATACTAAGAAGTCTATTTTGCTAACTCTGTTGAAATGTTGGTAAGAGGGTCTTTAGTTCTGGACTCTAGTCATCTTCTATGGGTTATGGTTAGAAAAGATTAATATCCCTGATTCCATTTTAAAAAAATCACATACAATGTAAGTTAGAAATAAATACCAAAAATACGACGAATTACTAAAGCACACAAATTGAGAGGTTGCAAGCTGGGGTAGACCTGACAAATGCGAATGACTCTTATTGGGCATCATTACTGCTGCACCTTGAAAGTTTTTTGATCACATGACCAACTTCTTGCTGTGAAACAGTTCCTTCTGTTGAGGTCTGTTCAGCCATAGAAATGTGTCTGCCAGAAGAAGCCTGGAACAGGTGTTTACATCCCGTAGGTGCTTTTGAAAAATCTCAATATAGTTCTTTACCAACGTTCCTGTATGTCATACCTTTTGTTATATGATGTCAGAAGTAAATTGTAGTGTAGGCCAAAATGAAAATAAGTCTATACATCCCCTGGGATAGCTTTGAAAACCTCAACCCTCATCCCTATTTCCTGGTACTGGTCACGTGACATGGCTGAGGGCCGGCTTTAGCAAGTGCGGGGCCCGATTCCTCGGGGGGGGCTTGTACTCACCAGGTGGCGCTCCCAGTCTTCGGCAGCACTTCGGATTGCCGGCTGGGAGAGTGGGGCCGCTGGGCTTGCCGCACTCCAGCCGGAGTTGTGGAGCCGTGGGGCTGCCACTCTCCAGCCGGAGCTCCGGCCGGGGGAACGGGGCCACAGGGCTTCCCGCGCTCCGACCAGCACTCTGGCCAGGGGAGCGGGGCTGCTGACACCCCAGTGGAGCTGACCACCCCCGGAGTGAGTGAAAAAAATTAAAAAGGCGCCTAAGGTGCGGGGCCCTCTTAGGCGCGGGACCCAATTCCGGGGAATCGGGCTAATTTGCCTAAAGCCGGCCCTTCATGGCTCAAGGTTTTGCCAAGTTAATAGTCCTGTCACAGGATAGGAGTCAGTAGCCACTGATTCAAGTAGCTATTGTTAGACAGTGCCAGGTTTACAATGGCTCCAGTGGCTCCATGGAGCCGGGTCCATGCTCAGAAGGCGCCCCGGCCTGCTCCACTTGCACTGCGCCCCAAGACCCCGCTGGCTGCCCTGCCCGCCACTTGCTCCTCTCGTCCTACTTGCAGGCTGGCCAAGGACTCTTCTTCACCCCTTGTCCCCATCCCCTGCTCTTCTCAGCCCCCTGGCCAGACCCTAGGGCACCTCCCGCTCTGGACAGTCTCTGCTTCCTACCATATGTGGGGCCCCACCTGTCTCCCCGAAGCTGAGCCACCTGGGACTGGTGCAGAAGCTTGGCCAGACTCAACCAAGTTGGGAGAGGAGACAGTGTGGAGGAAACATTAACCCTTAGCTATCTATTTATGACAGGCCCCACCTGTCTCCCCGAAGCTGAGCCACCTGGGACTGGTGCAGAAGCTTGGCCAAACTCATCCAAGTTGGGAGAGGAGACAGTGTGGAGGGCTTGGCTAGGCCCCTCCAGGCAAGTGCGTCTTGAGGGACCCCATCCAATGCAGGTCCTGGCCTGGCTCATCGCACCACGCCCGAGGGGATGGAGCAATTCCCAGCCCTGGGACCAGCCCTGGCTGCGCTGCTTGCTCAGCCCGGCAGACATAGTCGCCTCCCAGCAGGGCCACTGAGTGTGGCTGGGAGGCAGAGCTTAGGGGAGTGGGTCTGTGAGGAGTAGGGGGCGAGGGTGCTGGGCTGTGAAGGGGTGGGGAGGATCAGTGTGTGTTGGAGCACTAGGGAATGGGGGTTCTGTGTGGGCGGTGCTGGGCAGTGGTGAGGCTGTGGGCAGGGGTGGTGTTGTGCAGGGTGCTTTGCATTTGTGGTTGGCTCTGGGGCGGGGGGGCCCTGGGCAGAGTGGATCCAGGACTCTGGCCATAGGGAGTCGGGGGTGTTGGGTGGGGGGGACTGTGTGGCATGGCATGGGCCTACCCCCGAGGGGATATGCTGGCAGCACAGGGCCAGGCAGGCCATTATGCATCATGCAACTGATGGTTTACAAATAGTGCCCTTGCGCTGGGTGGAACAGGGCTTCCCCTGCCATACCCCATTGCCTCTGGCTGGCCCCTCGCTCTGACCTTCCCACACCATGCACCATTGCCTTCATGGGGACCCACAAATATGTTTGGAGCTGGGCCCACAAAAGGTTAATCTGGCCCTGTTGTTAGAGACCCAGGTTTTTCACAAATGTGAAATAACACAAAATAAAATGAAAATCAATGAACAAAAAGAAATAAAATGGAACACTTAAACCACAGCCGTCAGCTCCTGTCCCACAGGCCTGGGCCTAGCTCCCCACCCCAGGTAGTGTGAGCTGGTGCCGGCGTCACAATGCCACTCACATTTGGCCTGGTCATCCCCACAGTCTGAACAGGGCCAGCTTGGCTGAATTTGAGTGAGTGTTGCTAAGACCTTCCAGACCAGGTCCTAACTCCCCCACAGGACAGGAGCTACTGCGGTGAGGTGAATGCAGAGTAGGTTTATTCTGTAATCTGGCCCCCACCTCAGGCCTCCCGGGGGTGGGGCCTGGACATCCCACATGGATAAAATGAAATAAAACCCATTTCCCCAAAAATAAAAGAAAAAATTATAAAAAATAAAAAGAATTTCACAAGGCTCTCGACACTATTGCACCTGTTCCTATTGAAGGACACAGCAGCCTTTCAATTGATTTCAGTGAGAGCACTGTTGGACCCTACATCGTGCATTATCAGCTCTTTCATTTGATAACTTAACAAGGCAGGGTCACTATTATTTATGTGCAGACCATATTCATTAGTCAGTTTCATTCATGATAAGGATGAATTCATTAGTTTCTGATGCTGATTCAGATTCATAACTGTTAGTTATAATTAACTGCTAACGAAGGCTATTAGTGCCTTGTTGGCACTTTTCCCTTTCCCATAAAATGCTAACAAGTTCTAGCACAGGAAAAGGGGGCTTCTCATCTTATGGAGAAATTGACTCACATTAACAAATGAGCCTAAATGGTGCAATTAGCCTCCTAGAGCACAGACTCCTATGAAAAGAGAATGTCGTCTCTCTGCCAGGAAACCTGACACACTAGAAAGAGCTGTTTTATTTTTTCAGGATTGTCTGTTGACAGTCTAGAGAATCCACCTTCTAAAAGTTTTTTCCTCCTACTTCCCACAAAAAGGTGTTTCTAGGAGTATATATAGGCAGACATCCTGGCAAGGCATCAGCTATATTCTGCTCTATATTAAACTGATTTGAAGGCAAAGTATTCCACTGTGATTCAATGGTGTTACTCCAGATTTAAGGGCTTGGCTACACTGGAGAGTTGCAGCACTAGTGGTGGGTTTACAGCACTGCAACTTACTCACCGTCCACACTTGCAAGGCACTTACAGCGCTGCATTTCCCTGGCTGCAGCGCTGGCTGTACTCCTGCTCTGCTTGGGGTATAAGGATTGCAGCGCTGGTGATGCAGTGCTGCTCCGCAAGTGTGGCCACCAAAAGCGCTGTAATTGGCCTCTGAGGTATTCGGAGGTATCCCAGAATGCCTGTTCAGCCACTCTGCTGTTTTGTTGTGAAGTCTAGGCTCCTGGAGCTGCTTATTTAAAAAACAAACACAGCTGGTTTGCTCGAGTGGAGGCAGGCAGGGGGATTCCTTTGGAATGTTCACTGTTTGTGAGGCAGAGAAGCGGGAGAGGGAGTCCATTTTGGAGCAGCTGCTTATCTATCTGAAGGCTGATTTGCATTAGTGACATAAAGAAGGGTGGGGGAGGAGTAAACTTTTTTAGAATGGATTGAAGGTTGGTGCTGTGTATCTTCAGTCCTTAGAACTTGCAAGGCAGGGAGCTGATCACACGTGTCACGCTCCAAAAATCCCTCTCTGTTCCCACACTCCCTGTCCACCTCCCACCCCAGCCCTCTCTTTGAAAATGCATGTTGCAGCCACTTGAACGCTGGGATAGCTCCCATAATGCACACCCAACAGCGTTTCTGCAAATGCTGCAGCAATGTGGCCAAATGCAGCGCTGGTCAGCTGTCAAGTGTGCCACATCTGCAGCGCTTCCCAACAGCTGTACTAAAAGACAGCTGTCACTATCCCAGCGCCTGTACAGCTGTAAGTGTAGCCAAACCTAAGGTCAGAGTAACTAAGTACACAAGTCGGTCCAATCATATGTGGTAGCTCCTACATACCCCCTTCAAAATTATAATCAGTCGTCATGGAGCCAGTGGCCTTCAGGAACGGATCAAGGCCTACCTGGCTAGTACAACCATGGCTGGGGAATACCTGGGAGAAAAGGTGCTGCCAGTGGCACTCCTTCAGCTTAATTAAAAATGGAGCAGCTTGAGGGTTTGGCTACACTTGCAGCTGTACAGGCACTACGGAGTAACAGCTGCTTCATACAGCTGTGTAGGGAAAGCTGCTGCAAGTGCGGCCACACCTGACAGCTACCGAGCGCTCTGCAGGTGTGGCCGACATTGGCAGCATTCGTGCAGGCGCTGTTGGTGGTGATTAATGGGCAGTATCCAGCGTTCCAAAGTGGCTGGCAGGACGTGCTTTCAAGAAAGGGGTGGGTGGAGTGTGACAGGGAAGCGTGGGGAGACAGAGAGAGGGGATTTTGTGAGCATGACACTGTGTCGCTTCCGTCGGCGCGAGAAATTCCAACCACTTCGGCCGCTCCCCTCGTCGGCATTCGACAGCTGTAAATGCAATAGGGCCTTCAGAACCAAGAAGCAGCGTGCCGAGGACTGCCCGTCCATCCCCGCCGTGCTGTTTCTCGCCCAAGGCAAGACCACTAGCGGTGACATTCCCTGCCCGCTCTGCTCGAGCAAACAGTACTGGTTTGTTTTTCTAGATACAGCAGCTCCGGGAGGCCCGACGTTCACAACAAAACAAAGAGAGTTCTTTAGTCTAAAGCATTATGGAAGGTTCCGGAGGTCATTACAGCGTAGCATAAGATATCACTGTTTACACTGGCACTTCCAGCACTGCAGCACCAGCGCTGTTCTCTTTATTCCTCTCGTCCATGAGGAGTACAACCAGCGCTGTAGCCAGGAAGATACAGCGCTGTATGTGCCTTGTCAGTGTGGACGGGGAGTAAGTTACAGCGCTGTAAAGCCACCACCAGCGCCGTAACTCTCAAGTGTAGCCGAGCCCTCAGAGGCAGGAGACTGCTAGAGCAGTATAAAGAGGAACTTGCCCACAGAAAGGAGGAAGTTCTCATTAGAGAAGCTCTATAGCTGTTGCAGCTTGGAGGAACCCACAGGAGATGAATTAGGCCTTTGTGGGGACAATCTCCAAATGAGGACTTAGAGTTTGACAGTCAAAGTCCCAAGAAAACTATTAGAGTCCTGGGAAAGGGATCTCCTTGCTGTCTCCTGTCAGTAAATTCCAGGTAGGAAGAGTGTGCTGACAAAGAGATAGCATGGAAAGACCAAGTAATTAAGAGATTAGCTTTCCAAGGAGGAGTAGCATAACAAGCAAGTGAACCCCTCTATGAATGGGGGAAAGCAGCCAAGTCTGAGAGGGACTGCTGGAGATCTACTAACAAGAGGAGATGAGAAGAAGAATAAGATTCCTGTGAGGAGGTAACTGAAGCCTGGGCCTATTGCTTTATGTTAGTTTATTGGTTAATAATGAAAATAAAATCAATCCCGCCCCCCGCAACAAGAGGTAAATGAAGGTAAAGTCTGAGTTGTCAGTGACTTATGTGGCTAACAGAGGCCTGTGTTACAGACAGAAATATGGATAGTAGCTACATTCAAAGGGCCTGTAAGCCACTGGGCTGTTTAAATGCCAACCCTAGTCCTTCAAAGGTCCTTGCCTCAGGACATAATTTATTGTTTGTACACAAAAGAAAGCAACTCAACTAGCAAATGCTAGTTACAGTTCCCTAAGGTGTTTCCCTGGCCATCACAAGCCAAAGGAGAAAAAAAAAGACGTTCCCTTCCCCCATCTCTCCCCCTTAGGCCCAGCTTTCTCTTTGTATATCTCACCCAGCCATGTGACAGGCAGGGGTCCTTTAATCTTTATTTGGCTGCTGCTTTGCCTTGACAAAGAGTGCATTCGTAGCCATATTTTGAAAAGCCTGCAGAGCATGAAAAGCAGTGTGTACTGAGATAATCAAAAAGAGACCATAATCTGGAGGCAGGAGGAGAGGAAGAACTTGTTCCTCCACAACCTGGGTGCAGGTTGGATCTTATGTACACAAAGGGGAGTCTGTTAGGGTTGCCAGGCGTTTGGTTTTTGACTGGAATGCTGGTTGAAAAAGGGACGTTGGTGGCTCCTGTCAGTACTGCCGACCAGGCAGTTAAAAAGTCCAGTTGGCAGTGCAGTAGGAGCATGGGGCTAAAGCAGGCTCCCTGCCTGCCCTAGCACCGTGCAGATCCCGGAAGCAGCTGCCAGGTACCTGCAGCACCTAGATGCATGAGCAGCCATGTATGCTCCATGCGCTGCCCCTGCCCCGAGGGCTGGCTCTGCAGCTCCCATTGGCCAGCAATCGCTACCAATGGGAGCTGCGAGGGTGGAACCTGCAGGCAAGAGTGCAGTGCAGTGTGTGGCACCTCCCTGGCCCCCCCCACAGCTCCCCCACATGCACACTCCAACCCCCTGCCCTAGCCCTGAGACCCCTCCTGCACTCCAAACCTCATTCCTGGCCCAACCCCAGAGCCCACACCTCCAGCTGGAGCCCTCTCCCACACTTTGAACCCCTCATTCCTGTCCCCCGCAAGCCCATGCCCCCCACACCTCAACCCCCTACCCAGCCTGGAGCCCTCTCCCACACCCCAAACCCCGTATCCTTGGCCCCACCCCAGAGCCCGCACCCCAACCCTCTGCCGCAGCCCAGTGAAAGTGACTGAGTGTGGGGGAGAGCGAGCGATGGAGGGAGGGGAGATGGAACAAGTGGGAGTGGGGCCTCAGAGAGGGGGCAGGGCAGAAGCAGGGGTGGAGGCGGGGCAGGGGTGTTCTGTTTTCTGCGATTAGAAAGTTGGCAACACTAGAGTCCATGGATTTGTAGCAACATTCCCTCTGTCCCCAGACCTTGCTAAGGACCCTCACAGGCATATGCAATCCACATATGGGAAGCGAGCATGCCAGGGCTGGCACCAAGGGAATGGGTGTTGCACACTCATCTTCCTCCAGCAACCGTGAGGAACCTTGTGTTACCTTTTGTGGTGCCCTACATTGCCTGGAACCACCTTGAAAAAGGCATTTCATGTGCAAGTGAGTCTAATAGAGCCTCAACTCAGGAAGACAATGGAGGGAACAGGTTATAGAATCTCTATGGTGGAAAAGGCCAGTGCACAGATGGAAATAAAAATTCTTTCTTGGGTAAAACTTGGCATCCCAAGAGTTTAGTTTGCAGGAGAGAAGCATTTGGTACAGATTTATTTCACAAATCAGTGAATAATTTTTACATATATTCACTTGAGTAATTTACCCAGCCCCTATCAAGTGAGGCAACCAGTGGCTTTACACTCAGTCTCAGCTCACTTGAACAGAGACACTGCTGTCTCTTTATGTGTACAGTACCTAGCACAGCATAACCCAGATCCCACTGGGACTTCCAGAGACTGCTGTAAAATGAATTAATTATAACAATTCACAAATGCACCTCTAGAATAGAATCACAATTCAAGGAGGCTGGCCTATTGCTGCTGCTCATCTTCAGATTTCCGTTTTGTTGACCCAACATGTCTGGATATTTCAGAAGACAAGGTCACTGTCTTTATGATTAATGAAAAAGGTTAAAGTGGAAGTTATCTGCAAAGAGAAAGGAGAAGCTTTGGGGTTGGATGGTAGCACATGCATTGCCAGTAAACACAAAAGACACTTCACTGAGGATAATGCACTTTACTGCTGAAGATCAGTGATGTGCATCTGAATACTATTAGCTCTATACAGACAGCTCATTGTGGAAGACTGGATAGAGAGTGCAGGCTGTTGGGTTTAGAGAAAGTCTATGTTCTCCATTTAATGTTTGACATGAGGTCTTTTGTTCTATTTTCCAAGGGGACTGCATTAGATGAAAGTTATGCAGACAGGAGTAAATATGGTAGTTTAAAAAAATAAAAGCATTCCACTATGCAGGGCAGCAGGCCATGGGCAGACCAGGCAGGCAGACTGTCTGTGTGTGTCCTATAGACACCAAGAAGCTCTACTCCACCGTGTCTTTTTCATCATCAGTTTGGGAGAGAGGAGGGAAAGTATGAGGATGTGACACAGACTGTCATAGTATACTTTCCTCAATCTGAACCTTAGAGTCCAAAAATGAGGTACTAGCACGAAATCCTCTAAGCTTAATTACCAGCTTAGATCTGATACGCTGCCACCAATCAGAGATTCTGAGTACACTTGATAAACTCTGGTCTCCCCAAAACATTCCCTGGGAACCCCAGATCCGACCCTGGATCTTATACAAGGAAACTAAAGCTCTTTCCCCTCACCCAAGTACCTCCTCTTAGGCTTTCTATCCTGGGTACCCTGGCAGATACTGTATCAAAACTGCCGTAAACAGGGCTCTTCCACCTCACCCAGACGCAATACAGATTCAAGAGTCCATGAATTAACAAAGCGGCACCAATTTCCCCCCTACCTTCCTTCTTCTGTCTCTCCACCATTTCTGCCTGGATAGACTACCGGACTCAATTTCCTTGAGCCTCACTGGGGAAACAAAATCACAACAGGCTCTAAAAATGCAAACTTTTAATAAAAGAGAAAGAATCAAATATTATCTCTGAATCTCAGCTCTGATAATATTACAGGGTCTTCTCAGCGTGATAGGCTAGAGAAGAAGCCTTTTTCAGCAGAAATACAATTTAAAATACTTTCACCCAAATAACTTTAAAACTCTCCAGTCGCATACACAGTTGCAAATACAAATAATCAAAAGACTATCACCGCCTTTTTTACTCCAATACTCAACTATTCTGAATATATATAGAGAAACCTGTAGCCGGGAGCTTGGAAGAACCTGGTTTGCACATCTAGCCCTCCGGGACTCAGAGAGAAACCTAAGCAAAGCCCAAAAACCACAAACAAAGGCTTCTCTCCATGGAGATTTGAAAGTATCTTGTTTCCTGATTGGTCCTCTGGTCAGGTGTTGTTTGTTAACCCTTTCCAGGTGAAAGAGACATTAACCCTTAGCTATCTGTTTATGACAGAGACACACTAAGTTGTGGCCAATGGATACCCACAGGTCAATCTGCTCCACAGGTATAAACTCTGTGCACAGGGGCAACAGTTAATTATGAAGCCATAGACTAAAGTAACAGCACAGAGATGCTCTGTGCCAACTCACAGAAGAATATGTCCCACCCCATAAACCTTCTCAAATACCCGTACAAAGTCCATTTCCTTGGGCATTGCACTGAGCACAGGGTTGGGGCCCGGAGCTAAAGCCCACTGAAGTCAATGGAAAGGCTCACATTGATTTTAATGGGCTCTAGCTTAAGACATACATGTATTCTGTACTTTAAAAGATAGTAGGCAAATACAACTAGATGTATTTAGAGATTTAGAGATGCTCTGAGCTCTTTTAAAGTATCTGAGCACCAACGAATTTAGAGAGAGATAAGTTAACCATGGGAAATGGTTGCTAAATAATTCAAAACCAAAGAGTGCTTCATTCCCATAATAAATAGCTCACAAAATCATTAAAAGATGCTTTTTAAGAACAACAGGAATGCCATAAACAAAAATAAAATAAAAAATACTCTTATTCAAGCCAATTAATATTTTCTGTTCAGATTTTTGAAATTTAATATAGAAAAGACAAAAGCAGAATAGCTTAAAGCGTTCATGTAGGTATTAAAGTGTTTAAATAGACTGAACATATAATAATTACAGTATATACATACAGGATCTGGGGCCTTAAGAAAAAAACACCATCGTGAGGCCTGTGATAACGTACATTATGTGACATACAATAAAAACAGTTATGTTATTCACAGCCTGGCCTCCAACCAGCCATGAGCTACATTTGTCTCTGGACTAACATATCTACGTAAGCATAATTCTAATTGACTCAATATGACCCATGAGGCAAGTCCATCTTCCCAAACACGTCCTCTAGTTCATTCTTTTCAGCTGCTGCTTTTTTTTCTATTTTAAAAATGATTAAAATCCAAATGATTGACATTCTTCTGGATTTTTATTCTTCCTGTTATTTATTATCTGCACTTCCATAATTATGAAAATGTAACATGTTAAAAAAATGTCCATGTCATTTCTGAAGGCCATGTCCCCCTGGGAAATGCAGTGCCAAACACTTAAGCCAAGTGCCCTGGGCTTCCCTCATATGATTGAAAACACACTTTCATTTTAAGCCCTTATGTGCAATTACCTTTGTATTGATGTTTCCCATTAGTGCTCTTCCAATTACCTTTGCACTGATGTTTCTAATTATTGTTTTTCTCCTATAAGTAATTTTGAGGGATGAGTTTGAAGAAAATCCATTCAGCCATTTCAGTTATCTAACCATAAAAGAACAATTTTTTTTTCACTAGTTCAAAAAGTTTGCAGATGTTTCTCCCTGTTCCTCGTTCAGTGAAAATGGATTAGATCTAAATATTTACATACTACATTATGGGCCAGATCTTCAGTTTGGGGTCAATGATTATAGCTGGATTGCCTGGCAACAATGGAGCTATGCTGATTTACTCTGGGGTGGAACTAGCCCAGTGTTTGCCTCAGGGAAGTATGGGTGCTTTGCTTTTTTGGGGACAAAATAACTTATAAACGAGTGCAAATAGCATGATACATCATGTGTTCTGGATATTATTTTCCCATATTGATTTAAATGTGCCCCCTAAAATCCCCCCCTCCCAAAAAAGACAGAGAGGAACCTTGATTTGGTACCATGGGAGTGGTAGGATTTATAGAGCCTGTCTTCAGGGATCAAACATGGTCTGTGAAGTTCTGGGTCTTTCAGTTCCTGGAGAGGACCAGAATGTGTTGTAGGGAGGACTTAATAAACCAAGGTCATTCTCCAGTACTCTGTTGAAGAATAAGATGCCTGTCTGTTCTCTTCCGAATACACCCCTAGAAGTATGAAATCTTCCTCTGATGATATGACTCACTCTTTGATTCTTTCCAATGCTATTGAAAAATGTCCTATTTTGTAGTGTTTGTTTTTCTTCCTAAGAACTGGATGGTGATGAATTGAGTTTAACTTAATTCTACAGGGTCTCCAGCGCCTAGGTGCTTCTGAGAACAGCTGTTCAGTTATTCCGGCATCCAGCAGTAAAAGAGGAATTTTGGAACAGAGTGTTCACGCCTCATAGGAGAGATGAGGGCTGGGTGACTGTACCAACTCAAAAGCATGTTGCCAACTCTCATGATATGTGGTGTTTTTCTTAAAGCCCCAGCTCCTGAAGGCAAGTTACTACATAAGAATCTCAGCTTTTTTTTTTTAAATTAGGCCTGTGTCCCTCATGCTGCCAGAGAAAAGACTAAAAACATGAACCTAAAGGCTCAAAAACCTGAAGGCAATTTTAAAAAAAAGAACTAAAAGTCTATTTACCCCTCCTCCCAAACCTTATAATTTTTAAACCAAATTCATGTTGTTTTGGGGGCCTGACTCATGCTTCTTCAGTGCTAGGAACTGGCAATATTGCATGAACTAAGACTAAAGCAGCCATAAAGCTGCAGTAGAGTCTACAGAACTGTTCTGATATGTTGCCAGCTGGGAGAGATTTCTTTCCTTCTCAACCCCACACTCCTCCCCTCCCAACAGCAAAACCCATTTACTCAGACTGAGCTAAGGATTTTCTGCTTGAGTTTAGTTAGTGAGTTACATATATGTACTTGAGTGCTTATATCTATGCACAGTCAGTCAGGGCCCTTGAACCTCTCCAGACCCTAGCAAGTCATCCGCCCCTGTAAGTCTCTGCCTCAAGCAAAGCAGCATTTCTGCTGGGTCACAGCGCAATGTTGCTCTGTAGAAACTCAAATCAAAGTGTTAGCACCTTTTTTCTTTTGTCAGGAAAATTAATGCAAGGAAACTTTTGTTAGTGCAACATTATAGCTATGATATCATAAGTCAAGAAGTTCCCTGTAATACTATATGCATATTTACAAGTCCCCGTCAGCTCCAGCCCCTGCCCCAATTGTGGAACTGGGCACTACCCTAATATAAATGATAAGATATAGCAATAATTGACACTGGTGCAATCCAGTGTAACTTCTTTAACATCACTGGAGTTACTCTGAAGTTATGCTGATGTAAATGAGAGGAGAATCCAGACCCAAATATGCACCAAGGGACAAGTAAAGGGCAATGCAGAAGCCATGAATGACATTTCCACAAATGCCATTTCAGCCATCATGTTGCATTAACAGATTTTTGCACTTAATACTCAATCATAAGGCTGAACATCAGTGGAATTATGACAGAGATGAAACTGGTCCATTAACACCATCGAAACCCACAGTGTAATTCCCTGTGCTCCATGATAGACAAGTCAGTCCTGAAAGAACGATTTGTGGTCTTTGGGCTCTTACAACATTTGCATAAAGCGTACACTAATGGCATCTTTGCATATATTTGACAGCAGGACAGTCTTCAAACTTGGATGAATCCAGTTCTGGTTAAAAAGACTATTGACTTTAATATATCTTTCAAAAATTACAGGGGCTTACATAGTGGTGAGCCAGTACAGCTATTAATAATTCCATCAGATAGGGCTGTTCTTGTCATCTTGTTCACACTGCTGTGAATCAAGCAAGAGGACATTTAACAAAGCCACAATGCTAGATTCCTGAAGACTTATGCAAGGACATTTGTCACTACTGGTTTGACAGCAGCTGTGGGAAGTGTAAATCATCGTTAGTGGAATTTTGTGCATATGTGATAATGGATGTGTCACAAAGTTGCTGAACAGATTATTGCAAAGGGGCTGAGGGGCTGATTCCATAACTTTTATTCTTTCCTTTATCCAAGGAAGTAAACAGGACCAGTCCTGTGAGGAAGGATTTGTGAGAGTCAGGTTTGCAAGACTTGACTCAAAGTCTGGAAGAAACAACAATATGCAAATAGCTTGGAAGTTTCTGTACAGTTTGTAGTGAAATCTAATGATATATTTCAGACACAAGTGGTCTGATATCCCTTTTTTTTTAAAAAAAAAAAACCCACTACAATAATGTCATTGACTTCATAAGAGTTAAACCGGATTTACATTGGTAAGATTAGAATCAGGACCCAAGAAATAAATAATCTCACTCATCGGTTACAGTTAGCTTTTCCAGTTTTGCTATTTCAGAATACGTCTCTTCAGCCTAATGCTACTTTTTTTGTTTGCTCTTTATGATCGTCTCCTGATTTTGGTCCTAATTCTGCCACTCTTATTTGTGTGGAGTATTGCGTATGGGACTAGTCCCAACATAACATGGGTTGGCAGAACTGGAGCCTTTATAGGGAAGTGTCTAAGAAAATAAGGTAAGGATAAGGATAGCTTCTGCAACTCTAGAAAATAACAGGCTGAGGATAAAACAGATTGAGCTGGTGGGAAAGTTTTAGATGGAAAGGTTTTCCATAGAAAAATGCAGTTAAGATGAAATCTAGTGTTCCATGGGAATGTGTTGGTTTCAACAATTTGTTGGGAAAACGGTTTTATTTCAATAATATTGGAATATTTAACTTCATCTTATATATGTAAAATGCAGGACTCACTCACGGCACCTCCTGCTGGTCATCTCAGGGAATTAGCTCTTTTCCAGCCTGGGCACCCTCTGCAGGCCGGTGTCCTGCTTGTGGCTGGCCCCATGTCTCTCCCGGACCCTGGTGCCCTTTTATCTGGGGTGCTGCCCCCTGGCAATACCCCGCACACTCTGCCTCTCGGTCTCCCCACTCTGGGGAACCCCCAACCCTCTAATCCCCGCCTTCCTCAGTCTGGACTACTACCAGTCATCATCAAGCACCTGCTCTCTGGGGCAGACTGCAGTGTAAAAGGCCACTCATCATAGGCAAAATTGGGTCTGGACCTGCTGCCTCTCTCTGCAACTCAGTGCCTCCATGGGGCCTTGGAAAGGAACTGCAGCCTGGGGAGTTGCCAGCCTGAAGCACCCCAGCCCCTCTATTCTTTTCCCAGCCCTGCCTCTCTAGGCACCCTGAGCTTCCCAGCAGCCAGCCCGCCCATCCACCCGCCCCGCTCTCTCTCTGAAGGCAGAAAGACTCTGTTAAGCTCTTGGCTCCCAGTCCCTTATATAGGGCCAGCTGAGGCCTGATTGGGGTGTTGCCCAGCTGCGGCTGCTTCTCCAATCAGCCCCACTTTTCCTGCTCCAGACCTCTCCCAGGGCTAATTTCAAGCTATTCCAGGCAGGAGTGGGTGACCACCCTGCTACAATATTCAATACTTAAGTAATGTGTATAAATATTAAAAATAAAATCTGATGTTAAACCTTTTTGTAGCATCAAAAAATGTTTTGATGTTCTTAGATAGAAGTGTTTTTGTTTTTGTTTTTTCATTCCAATTCAGAAGAATTTTTTTTTTAAATCTCAAAACTTTCTATGGAATGCAATTCTGGTTCCTGACCGGATCTAAAACACAGCAGCTTATTGGCTCCTCTGCTTTGCTGAACTTGCTGCATCATGAATTGGACTTGAGTGACTGGTAGGTGTTCTGCTTAGATAATATTCCTTATTAGATGAGGCAGCAGAAACACACATTCTAGTCAGTAATTTCTTCTGAGCAGTAGTGTTATGTATTACATTTGGACAATGACAAAAGGTGAAAGAAAAATACAGACTTTTGGAAGAAAAGAAAATGTCTCAAGAATTCTTTGTAAAAAATTATAACCTTTATTCTGTCAAGAAGATCCTGCTGACAGAAGTCAGTCTTTGATAGATACCTATTGCTACAAAGATTTGCTACTCCTTATGGAGTTTGGGATAATAGCTGGAATAAAGGATCATAGGTGCTTCCTTTGCTTCCACAGATTCCATCTGGAAATTGCCCCCAGTCCAGATCCTACTGAATGAAAGGATGTGCAAAACTACAGAGTAGTCAAGAAGTATAGATGAGACTTCAGTTTTCTGGTGTAAAAACAAACCAAAAAACATGCTGCAGACTAATTATCCAATCTCAGCTCCTATTTGTAGCTGAAGGGGAAAAAATCACAAGAGGACAATAAACAGAAACAGTACTCTGTAAGCAGCATAGACTGAATAATATTCACTGCAGAATTAACATTCACAAGCAAAACTATGGGCATATGTACCCAAGTTTCAAAGCCACATGTCAACATGTTATAATCAGACTATCCTCCCATAGGTCAAAACAAACTAAAGGTCACCTACTTAAAATGCTATCTCAAAAAATCTCCATGTATAACATTGGCTATTCAACAAAGTCAAGTGCTCATTTCAAATGAGATCATTTTCAGCGCTACAAGTCCCTGACCGTGTCAAAGACAAGACCAAACTTTAGAGGGGAAAAATTATCCAAAATCAGGTTGCTCATGGGGCTGGGGCTGGAAAAAACAGAACAAATCATCAGGGGTGAAAGTAAATGAAAGGACTTACTGGTACGCAGGGTGGCCGGGCTCCTGGACAAGGTGGAGGAGGGCGGCTCTGTGCCCCCAGAAGGGTCAGGGCCTCAGAGGGAAGGGGCGGGACTGGGGCCAGACTCTCCCAGCCAGTCCTTCAGCACTACCTGGCCTGTGCCGCCCAGGGCACTGGCTGTGTGCCAGCCTGTATCGGTGGCCACTTTCTTACCGGTACGCCATACTGGCCCACACCAGCTTACTTTCACCTCTTCAAATAATAACCTTTCTACTCAGGCTTTAGAGAAGACACCTTAGGATGGGGCAAAAGTTTGGAAGGCTACAGATAAATTTTAAGAGAACTATCCATGAAGGTCAGAAAACTTGGAGGACTTTCCCTATCTCTTCTTTCCTTCCAAATAGTGATGACGAACTGGCAGACGCTGGGCAAGTTCAGGTTGAGTACCTTGTTGCCTCCTTCCTGTAATATTCCTTCCATTACCATAAAGATTAGTATGGGACACAGCTGTCTTAGAGCTGGGTCCCTAAGCAACATCTACGCTGATGTGCTCCAAATCCCGGGGTGCCTAAGACTGGGATTAATTGACCCAAGTTTCTTTGCATACCGTGATGTATAACATTCAGCTGGGAAATGTCATACTGTGGTGCAGAACAGAGACAGCAGGACACCTGTGGAATCCTTTTTTCTTAGGGCTGCAGGGCTGCAAAAGGAGGACTAGTTGTTATCAGAGAAAGAGACAAGGGGATTCAGAAGTTGGAGAGACAAAACGGTGATGAGAAGAGGTAGGGAAAGATCTACAAAACAGGCAAGCCCCACTTCCTTGACAAACGCTCACACCCAATCCTCACAGCTGACAAAATCTTCCCATAGTGCTAGCTACATATATCTTGACCTTTCCCTCACCAGTCAGCAAAACTCATCTGGCCCCGACTCCTGCCCAAGATCCCCTTAATTTATCTGTGGTGCTTGGTAAAGTTGCAAAAGAAGAAAATGAGACCAAAGTAATTTTGTTTTTGAAAGTTTGGGTGACAAAGCACATACCTTGTGTGTATTTCTATGTATGCACACAGGATTAATTACAAATAGCATGCTTAAAAAACTCTGAAGCCACAATTTATGGGACCAAGAGACAACCCTATATTATGGAAATTCATTGAATCCCTTAGACCTCGAGGATAAAATTCTGACCCTATTGAAATAAATGGGAGTTTTGTCATTGTCAGCAAGGGCATCTGGATTTCACCCCTAGTATCTTTTTCATGTTTATATATAATAGTGAGACTCTAATCTTTAACTGAGTAAATCAATGAACTCCTACCTTTTTCATTCCATCTCCTGTCAAAACAATGGGCCGGATTCAGACAGAAAGCCAGAAATAAACAATTTCTGATACTAGTTTTATTTATTTGTTCTCCCACACTCTTTCCGTTCTCTGCCCCCACCTTTTGATTAAGTACTTTCCAAATTTTAAAAAGCACTTAATGAATCACTCCAAGTCTGGTTAATATTAATAGTAATGAGCTTTATTCTATTGGAATGGGCTCATTACCATGCAGCTGTCGGCTTTGTGATGCCAAATAGGCTTCTGCTAGCAGATCCATCCATATACCAAACTTGCAAAAGAGAGAATGAGGCCCGTCCCTTTATACCACTCCGGAAAGGAGTGATGTAAAGGAGGAGTGTAAATGAGAATCAGGCCCTGACATTTTCAAATGTGCATGTGTACATACCAGTATATGGGCTTGATCCAAAGCCATGGAAGTCACTGGGTAGCTTTCCGTTACCTTCCATGAGCTTTGGGTCATGCCCTGCGTGTATGGATGGGGGTGTGATTCCCAGCTTGAGGAGCCATACCGTTGCTAGTTTTGATTGAGCTAGAGCGCTAAAAATAGAGCATGGACGTGGAGATGCGAGCCATGGGATGGGCTAGTTACCCCTAATGTGTGCCTAGTGCCTCAGACAGGTACTCACTCGGGGCAGCTCACTCTTCTCACCACGTGCACCACTGAGGGGATACTTTGTTTAGTGTCCTAGTATGCCGAGAGCTAGTGTGGTTATATCTCCTCGAGCTGGGCATCAGAGCATAGATATGCCCTAGGTACATATGCACATAGCAGGGTCAGATTTGACATACATCTTTCTTGGGACCTAAGCTAAGAGAGGAGGGAAGGGCTGAGAAGGTCTGAGCTTTAGTTGGGAGCCTTGGGACCCTGACACCAGAAAAAGATGAGCAGGTTGAAAAGGCAGAGGCACTTTGAATGTTGGACTGAAAAACAGATTTCCTGGGATCTCTTGGGGTCATATTTCCTCAAAGGAGCCAAGGAGGATTTCTCAGTCTAGGACAGGCTAAATAGAAAGAGGGTCTAGATTCCTCTGAACTCCCTTAAATCAGGTCAGTGTATGGCAGGCTTTGTCTTCTTGGTTATGTCGGCGTCTCTTGGGTCCTCTGCTTCTGCAAGTGAGATGCCCTGGGTTAAAGGTCTCTGAAGTCTGTGTCTATAGGATTGCCACTGAGGCATGCCTGTGAAGCTGCTTTGTATTTCCCTTCAGCAAAAGCAGCGACCACTTTTACAGCATGTGAAAGAGCATGTGCTGTTGCATGAAGCAGAACTCTTTCTTCCTTCACTTTCCTCCAGAAAACCAGATAAATATGGAAGATCATGGTTAAAACATGCTTAGCATTATTAGAATATTGCATGCTTGCAGTGCTTTAGAGGTATGCTTGGAAGGGCTAGATTTAATCAGGTAAATGTCAGTAAACATCAATTTCACCATACACACAAACTGATGGAAAAAATATTTCCATCTATAATCATTGAAATTTACAGATAGGCAAAGTAAGAAAAATGTTGCTCGAGAACTTGGAATTTAAGGAAATTTACTTTGTGTATTTTGACATATAATGTTGACAATTTGTGTTCCAACAGTTATAAAGTTTTAAGTTTTTGAAATCAACATCTATGATTAAAGAATTGTCTAATCCACTCTGTTTTCTGAGCCCCTCATCATTTCCCACAACTGTGAAAAATTAAATTGATAAAAATGTAAAAAGCTTAAAATCTCTCATTTTGCACACCTGAAAATTTAAATCAATAAAAATCTAAACATGCTTAAAATAAATGTCAATATAATCTGTTGAAATTACAAAAAAAAAAAATCAAATTCTGCCAATCCTATTTATAGAGTCACCAGCTCTGAGACTTGGAACAGAAGAAATACTAGGACAAAAATGTCAAAGAGTTACCCAATTGCATGTGAGAAGAGGGTGTTAGATTTTAAACTGAAAGTGGCTGGCAACCTGCCAAGGTAAGAGCTATTTCATCTGCACCAAGGTCATGTGTCATAACTATCTCTAAATGTCAGTCCCCCGGGAGAAACAGAAGACATTAAACAAAACCTAGGAGGACACTAGCTCTTTGCTTCCTGATGTGCAGAGTGCTCCTGTGTTGAGAGAAGTAACACATGCCCACCCAGTGATTGCCAATCAAAATCACCAGGGGCAGCAAACAAGCTCCAGGTGGTGAATCCACCTCAGCAGGCCACTGCTGAAAGGACTGTTTTGAGAACAAAAGTGATCAGATAATCACTGAAGTTCAGACAGTTATTGACCAATATAAAATAATAATGTTTCACGTCATCAATTTCACGTCATCGCCCCTGATCTCCATCCCCAGATCTCTCTATATATTCCATTAATTATTTGTATTCATGTGTGGTTGTTCTGGGGTTATGTGTTTTATTTTCATTTGCAACAAAAAAGGGATAGAATATTGGTCACTCCACCTCCATATTATACTATGAAAGAATTTGTAGCATTTGGTAAATTCCTGAGGACTCTGCTACTTTTGAAACCCCACATTTAAACAATACATAAATTCAGCAGTATTCATGCAATAGATAATTCTTATTAGGATTACAGAACAAAACAGGTGGGCAACAGTAAATCGGATGGGGTGACTGAAACTGGTGTAGAGTTTTATGGCAATGGGGAGCAGGCTGAGTCTCCTACCAGTTCATTTCCAGACATTTGTAAAAGGAAATGTAATGGGAGTTAGACGGACACACTTTTAACCTGAACTCTTTTAAGAGAGTATTTTGTTTGCAAACCTAGAATTATAGAGCATTAGAGCTTGGCTCACTACGAAATGGAACCAACTCTATATCAATCCCTACAATTTCAGGGTCCAGGCCCAGAGAACCTGTCACACCTTAACTTGGCAGAGAGCACTTTTACAGCTAGTAGGAAATCATCCTTTTTTCACATGAAAAATTTGAAGAAAACTAAAATTTTTCATTTGTCAAAATTCCTTTGGTTTTTGTTTTGTTTCCTGAAAAACTGATGTTTCCCCCAATTTAGAGCCTTTTTTTTATATATATGAACCTGAAATGTTTTTGACAAAACTGGCTTGTCTTTCATGAAAAATTCTGATCACTGAAGAACAATTTTCCAAAAGAAAATAACTGACAACATTTTTTGACCAGCTCAACATAGATACCACTCTCAAATACAATGGTGATGATCACAGTATAAGGGCCTGAACCGAATAGGACAGACACAGTACATGTGATTCAGTTAATTAAACTGATTGCATTTCAGCAATGGAACTCTTCATTGAAATTATGGCTTTTTACTAACACTCCACAAAGCATACTTCATCTTTTACACAGGAAGGAGCAAGTTTCCTTTCCAGTCAACTAATTATTATGTAGACAGCTGTCAGATGACAGCTCAGTGCATTACACAAGACAATAAAGTCAATTAATACCATAGACTTGAAATAAGGGTAAATGTTGTATTACTGAAGGGAGTTAGCTTATGACCGCTTGAGAGAACATCTTCACGGGAGCTTGATCAAGAGTATGGAACTCACTGATAGAAGAAGTCAAAACAGTTGAAACTTTGTCACATTTAAAGCCACAGTGAATCCTGACCCTTCCACCCAGGCTTTCTCACAATAGCACCTTCATTCTAACAATCTCTTAATTTAAAACCTAAACCCAAGGCCAGCTTCTTGGTGTTATGGAAGGAATAAAAAGAACATTGTCATCTTTTAAGTAATGGAAGGTGCTCAAATGCTATAGTGATGGGGGTCATTACAACAACTACCTCGATAGACAGAAAGCTTTTATAAAATTTCACAAGAATGACAATTTAGTCTGAGGTGAGACTAAAAATTCACCTTTTCTGCAGGACAATTTTCTGCAATTTTTAGCAGCAGAACCATTCTCATGGCAATGCAGAGCGATTTGAGAATGGAAACAGCAGCCATCACCTGTGAAATTCACCTTCCTCATTATGTGGAAAAGACTTAAAAGTTTGAGGGGAAAATGATGCTCTCTGTTATCATTGCTAAAAATACAATGTATCACCAGCAGTGGGAATTGTTTTCAAATGGCAGTGTATAGATTTTGGAGCAGAGTCTCAGCCAATGAAAATTGTCATAGCTCCATTGAGTTCAACAGTGCTAAGACAATGTATACCAGCTGAGACTCTGCCCCTTTGAACCCAACTAAGCTCCCCTAGTTATATTTATTCAAATACCAACAGTCTGATTTATTGTTGAAAGCACTTTGTTGCAGGGCAGGAGATTAGTGACATATAACACAAGGGGAGGTTACACAACATTTTAGATATCAGAAATGTTAATATCTTCTGCATATTTTCATCACCTAAAAGGAATTGGGGTGATAAATAGTATTTTAACATTACAAATTCACTGCAAAGCACAATCTCTGGAAAATAACTTATGGTAGCTCTTTCAGAATTCACCATTTTATTTTATTTTTTATTGAGGATTGTCTCCCTGCAGCTGTGGTATGAGCCATTTGTAATTTGTTGTCTTAGACACTGTGCCTGCTATCCAGGCTCTAGAAATGTATTTCATCACAGAGCTGTCCAGCTAAATGGATGGTGTTTCTGTGTGCTAAATTTATGGTTCAATTACAATCAATCTTATACTATCAGCTTCCAGTACATGTATACAATTAATACAAAATGGAGACCCATCACACCTGTGTCATGCTGCTAAAAAGTGAACAAAGTTAACTCAATTCCCTCTTTATCAGTAATGGGACTAAGCATATGATTGTAGAGTGTGATGCTATTTTCACCTGAGCTGATGTAATAGAGAAGGGTACCATTTTCTCTAGTAAATTAGTAATTTATTCCAGTTTTGTAGGTTTATGGCTGTAATCCATATAAAACCTTGCACACAGCAAAGATTTAGAATTGTAGTTATTGAGAGGTTGGTATTTTTCTTCCCAGAGCAAGCTCATGAACCTCATTTGGGGTAAGGTTATTCAAAGCCTGCAGAGATGTGCTTGTCATAACGGTACAATTAAATTATCAGAATACAGTAGCATCCAGCAGAACAGCACATCCTTTGCCTGTCCTATGAGAACATCTAAGTCAGTGAAAATGAGATCACCTTTGGTGTGATGAGTGGGACACATCAGATCCAGGTTTTATTGATAGAGGCTTGAGGATACAACTGTAACTTAAAAATCATAAAACAAATATTTTGCAATTATTTACTTTTCCACAGAAAATATGCCTCAAAATGGACCAGTGAGTTTGTTGAGCTTCCTTCATGTATAATAAATTACCTTCTCCTTGACATGAATGACGTGTTAAAAATGAACAGAACCTAATTCTGCAATGTGATGTGTTGCATCCAGGCTTGTATCATGCACGTTATAAATCTGTGGATTAGATCCAATTATATTTTACAGGCCGTTCCATGAAGGTTAGGGTTAAAGAACCTTGACAAAGTATGCAACCTGAAGACTGCAATTAACCATGCAGAGTCCAGACCAATTACACTGCTGTTTAAAACAAACAAAAAACAAACAAATAAAACACAAAAACCAGATTTGTCATGGAGAGAATTTATGGCTATAAATTAATCCTGGCAACATATTTAGCCGCTTAGAAGAAATCTCAATATGTGCCTTTAGAATTATAATAATACCCTCTTATAGAACCTTTATGTATTTTCATTCTCCGGTCCTGCAAATATCTGAGCTGTAAAGCAAAGCTTTCCTCCCTCCCGCTTACACCAATGGGTGAATCAGTATAGCTTGGCAATGTTCCACATTATTTGATAATAGATGTCACCTTGATACTTCACCAAAAGCTCATCTGCAAATGTGTTTGTCCTGAATTATAGTGCTCACATCAGTTTTAGGCCTTAGTTATAATTACATTGATAAATCTTTTACCAATCATCAAATTGATTCTGCGTAATGCTTTAATGCAGCTCTCAATGACATGTTACCATGCTCCACTAATATACGGACACTCGTAGTAGCAGATGAGGTCCCAGAACATGCAGTGCAACATATTACACAAGCACTGGAATACATCAATTTAATTAAATTCTTCCTCTTTGAGCTGAGGACTAAGAGCCTTGTTCTGATGAGCTTTTACAGTCGTGTCTTCTCAGGTCATACTAGATGATCATTATGGTCCCTTCTAATCTTAAAATATAAATTCACCTAGTTTTCCTCCGATCTCTCTGGCCATCCCTTTAATTCCTCCTCTCCTTTCTCACTGTCACGGGCATCCCACAGGGCTCTGACGTGGCTCCCTCCTCTTCTTACTTTACTCCCTTTCCTCATCTACTTTCACGTCTTCAGTTACTGTTGAGGATTTACAGATCTACCTGTCCCTTCCTCATCTGTCTGTCCATTCAATCCCAGCCTGTCTCTCTCACGTCTCTTCTTATGTGTCTCTCCGTCAGCTCCAGCTTTCCACAGCAAAACTGAACTCCTTACCTGTGTTCTCCACTCTGCCATTGTGTCACTCTTGTCACCATCGCCATTCTCCTTATCATTCAGGATCAGAATGGGGGTTGACCCTGGCCCCACAAAACCAGGCCATATTTATGGATTGTTCTTTCTACCTCCAAAACATTTCCAAAATTCAGCCTCTCTTCTCTGTCCTTACAGCTAAACTCTTATCTATGACCATATAATCACCCCTCCTCCCTGCCTCCCCCGGCACCCATGTTGCCCTCCTCCAGGCCAGGCAAACATTATGCATGGAAATGTACAACTGATTGTCTTGGAGAAATATAAACTACATTTTTAAAATGCTAACAAACATTAATCCGAAGCAATGCACTGTATGATAGAGAAAAAAGCATATGCAGCAAGAAAGGTGAAGTGAAGGAAGATGAAAGGAAAGAACTCAAATTAGGCTGATTTTAGTAATATTTCAATTGTTTTTTTGAATATGAGAGAAATGCAGAGCACATACTCAAATTCATTGATTTTTAAGATTAAGAAAGACCATTATGACTACTTAGTCTGATTCTAATACAGGCCATAGAACAGGGGTTGACAACCTCTGGCACGCGGCTCGCCAGGGTAAGCACCCTGGTGGGCTGGGCCAGTTTGTTTATCTGCCGCATTGGCAGGTTTGGCTGATCGCAGCTCCCACTGGCTGTGGTTCGCCGTCCCAGGCCAATGGGGTTGGCGGGAAGCCATGGCCAGCACATCCCTCGGCCTGGAGCAATGAACCGTGGCCAGTGGAAGCCACGATCGGCCGAACCTGTGGAGCTGGCAGGTAAACAAACTGGCCCGACCCGCCAAGGTGCTTACCCTGGTGAGTCACGTGCCAGAGGTTGCCGACTCCACCATAGAATTTCACCAATTGATTCATTTGTTTAGCCCATTAATGTGTAGTTGAACTACAGCATATCATTTAGAATGGCATTCAGTCTTGAGTCAAACATGCCCTATGATGCAGAATTTACTCCCTTGTTAATCTTTTGGAATGGTTAATTACTCTGTTACTTACCTAATTTCCATCTTGAAGTTTGCACACTTCAACTTCTACCCACTGGATCTTGTTATGCCTGCTATGTATGTGTGTACATATTGTTCCATTACACTGAGTCATGTTCTTGTTGTAACTTTACAGAAAATATTCACCTGATATTTCTTACATTTTCTAATGACACTAAAGGCAAAAGAAGTGAAGAACTTGCTGCATCTGCCAGTTTTTAATCTGCTATTTGTGTATGCGAATTCAATGTTTCTCTTGTGCTCATTATTGGTGTTACCACAAAAATAGTTCACCAGCTTTCATGCAAAACAGCAAACATTCAGGCGGGGTGGAGATTATGCTCTCAGAATTCTCTACAAATTTACGGGATGATATTCTGGCCTCACTGAAGACAATGGCAAAACTCTCAGTTGGACCAGGATTTCACTCATTATCTTTTAATTATGCCCCCAAATCATCTTGCCTTTTTAGTTTCCTGTGTGCCAGCCTCCATGGGTCACATTCCACTATTCACACTGTTGTGCCTTTTGTTTTTTACACAAACATAATATAAAGGAACCACACAGGTACAGTAGGGTCCCAATAACTTTGTTTACTAACTATAGCCAAACCTGCAAGGCCAGTTCTGGCAGGTTGCTAAACAGAGAATACAAATAGTACCTCTAGAAGGCTCACAAATTATTTAAAGATCTACTACCCGATTCCTATCCACTACATAATCTCAGAAGCATTTTGATAGACAGTGCCTGGGCCACATCCTCAGCTGATGTAAATTGGGTTAGCTTGACTGATGTAAACACTGAACTCAGTTTATACCAATTGAGTGTATAGGTAAGTTTTGGGAAAAAATAATAGGGGTATCTGCTTTCAAAATGCTTGAGAACCACTACTCCGGCACACCTATCTGGAGAGGATCATAGATCTAACCAAGACTATATCCACTTCATGGGCATGTTCCTCTCATAGAATTTATGTTGTGAAATTTCCAAAGTTCACATTTACAAACTCAAATCAGCATATGTCTATAGTTTGGACAGTCTTACCTTCAAAAGCTAGTCTGTCAGAAAAAATCTGTCCACTGCCTAGTTCAGCTATACCATTAATCACCAGCCAAACAAAGAATAAAAAAGATCTCAGAGCACAAAAGTATGCTTCCACTTGATGTGTTGACCAGTTTAGGCCCCCAGATTTGCCTGAGGCATTAAAGGAACCCAGCTGTGCATTGTTTGTATATAACCAACAGCTACCTCCTCATCACCTGGTTCAGTATTATAGGACATCAACGTTTAGTGCCATTACTAGCTCAGACAAGATTTGCTGGTTGTCACTAGTGGTTACCACATTGTTATGTACCCAGAGGAGGGGCAGGAGAAGCAGGACAGGAATTTGAAGTGAAAACTTATAGCATCACCTATACATGGCTCAGAATGCTGAAGACAAGTTGCACAAATTTTAAAATAGCGGCTTGATTTTCTGGTGCCCTTATTCTCATTCACAATAGGGTGCCCCTTCCACCCACTCATCCGGCAGTGGAAAGGGACTTTAAAGTGGCTATATATGTAATTTATTATGGAGCCTGCATGCCATATAACAGCAGCATGCAAGGGCCATCCTCAGAGCTCCGATTGGTGGACAGAAAATCCCATCCCTTCTTCCTGCTATCATCTCTCCTCTGATTGGAGGTAGAGGATGCCATTCCAGAAGGAGGCTCCAGGCCACGGCACACATTGCTGCCAGGACACAGCAAGCTGAGAAATGAGCTCAGGGCTGGAGGACAGGCCCAGAGAGTGGTCTGCCTCTAAAGCCACTAGGAGCTTGCCCTACCCTCAAGAATCAGTCAAAGCTTAAAGGAAAAGAGGTGCCTTGATCTGAGTGTAAGGGACTGATGTTAGAGGGGCAGTTGGACTGTTTGTTTGCACAAAGGTGTTTGGGTGATTACCCAACAGGTGAATGCCTGTTTCCCAAAGGCCAAAAGAGGGTTCTCCACCCCAAGGAGAAAGGCAAATGAGTCCCCATCACCTTACACCCAATTTAAGGCCCTTTTACACTACTGCCTGTCCTGAGGGTAATTGAGAATAAGATCCTTTATGGTAGCTCTGAGCACAGATCCATCTTAATCCCTATTCCAGATTACATGTAGAAAGTATAACTGTGATTCATGCACTGTGTCTTAATTAAGAATTAAATATATTTTAAGTTAAGTATCAAACAAAGGATTTTGATAGGAGAGTGTAGCGGGGACTTGCCCAGTCTAGCTTCAGGACCCTCTCCTGCCTCAATTTCCTTTCTCAGATACTGTAGTAATTTACCAGTTTCCAGTACTGTTAGGTCACTGGCCAAGTCACAAAAATTCACTCCTTCCAGAGTTTAAATCAAACTCCAAAAGAAAATACAAAAAAATTCTTGCCAAGTACAGCCCTCTTCTCAGGGTCTGTCCTGTTCCTGTCTCCAGCCTTTCTGCTGGGCTTAGCTTCCGTCCCTCCTGTGCTCCAATCAGTCTCTTTTCCTCCTGGTTGATAGAGGTGGTTGTACCACCTCTGGCAGCACAGGGGAAGCTCCCTCCCCTACTATCATCTATCCTGGGTTCCTGGCTTTGGAGCCCTAAACAACTGAGCTTTCTGCCCTGATAGCACAAACTACCCCACCTTTCCTCCCAGGGCCTCTTGCTACAAACTTAGTCCAGCCTCCTGCCTCTTAAAGGCAAACAGCTCACTCCTGATTTCACTCAGGCTGCCCTCATATAACCAGTAGGCCTGGTTCTGAGTCACATGCCTTTTGTACTCACCTGATTTTCAGAAACTGACTGCCGGGCAGGAAACATGTCAATCTTTAGTCTATAGCTTTGAAGGGTTGCTTACATTTACCCAAGAAACTTATCTCACATTGGATGAAAACTCTGAAATGTTTGTTTAGAACTAGAGAATAATTTACAGTGAATAACATACACAGTGAATTTAGCCTCTTTTTTTCCTGGCTGAATTTCTAGAAGCAGAGTACAATTTCCTCCCGTGAATACATTTTTCATATATACCTGACCAGTAAAAAAAAGTTTGGTTTTTTGTTTTGTTTTTATGGGAGTCAGTACTCAAAATTCCTGCATGTTAATTATCTGAACAGTTATAAAGCACATGGAATTTTGTTCCCTATTGGAGGAGTAGAACTTTCGTAGAAGAAGGCCGTCTTGAAGAATACACGAGGGCAGCGATTCTCAAACTGGGATCTGCGAGTCAATTGCACGCCACGGAACAGCTGTGGAGTGGGGCAGGTCCCGCAGCTGAGCACCTCGCTGGGAGCTAGCATCTGCTCTGCTGCGAGAGCAGCAGGAGCGGCCTGCCTGAGCCAGCGGGGCTGCATGCAGAATTCACCTCCTGCTTTCAAGCTCCTCCCGTGCTTTCCTCTGCTGTTGTGTTATGGCCAGGGCCGCTGATAAAACTCCACGCTCAGCCCCAGGACCTGCCCCTACTGCACAGCTCTTCCTTGGCATGCAGTTGATCAGCAGGGCTGGCCGCCATATTTATGTATCTCCGTCTAATCCTAATAATAACAAAATAAACAATAGTCTTTGTGGTGATTTTATTAATAATAGATCTTTTCATGAACATTGGTAGGCTTGGAGGTCTGTGAAAAAATTTATATCACAATGGGGGTCCTCGGGATGCTAAACTTCTAGACCTGCTGCATTAGGGCTTTAAATGTCTCAGGGATTGGTAGCTATTAAGCAAGATTAGAGAATTTTAGAACATTTTAAATCTTGTCATCTGGGCGAGGGGACAAAAAGTTGCACAAAGTACCTAGGAAAAACTAGGCTGCTGTAAGATTTATTTGCTAGGTGTAAACTAGTTTGTTTTAACCATATAATAAACATTATTCCTATAAACATCTGAAATACATAAAAGGTAGTTATGTAGTTTGATGGACATGCGCCAGAGAATAATGTTGCCAGTGGGCCAGTTGCCAAGGAAACTCACAGGGTACATCATCTAGAAGTTTTGCTAAAAGGAAGAAAAAAAATCAGATGGCCACTCTAGGGGCATCCTGTACTTGCAGTGGGAATGAAGTCCCGTGCGTGTTTGGTGAATGAACTGGAAAACTGAATACTTTGCTAGCAGACCCAGTTGTCCCACACACTGGGCGCTTAGCAGATCAGGGTGCAAGTTTGCTGAAACTACAGAAAGGAGAAATCATCAATTCCCCAGACAGAGATTAAAAGGAACCTATTTTCTGCTTATAGACAGAGCCACGGAGCGATATACTCTTCCGCTCTTGTCCCTTTATTCTGGGTAAAAGGATTGGAATGGCATAAAGGGGCTTTCAGTCCTGGATCTGGCCTGGTTAGAACTCCCCAGGCGCAGGCTCCGCAGACAAGGTCATAGGCCATCTTTCTGGGGACTCCCTCAGACCCTGGCAAAAGGTTTGTACTGGGGCTTGGAGGTGAAAGGTCTGGCTGCAAAACTACAGAGACTCTGGGAAGTGTTGCAACCTGTCAGACAACCTGAGGAAGCTGCCATAATTTCCACAGGCCCCCAGGGCTGTCAGTGTTATGCTGGAGGCCACTGTGGTCCTCAGGGCAGCCCAGGATTGAGAGAGTGCAAAAGTAGCTTAAATCCTCATTAGCCCCTATCCTCCTGGGCTATAAATTCTGTGCTGCACCTCTTGAGGGCACAGCACAGAATATCTCCGGGGGTGGCAATCACCATTCACAAGTTATCGTTATGTTTAGTTTCTTGTTCTTGTGTACACTTGAAGTGCTGTCTCTTTAATCATTTTATTATTGTTATCCTTTCAACCCTGGTTTAATTTTCCTTTTCTATTATTGTACATTTATATATCATCCATTATTAACCTTCCAGGGCCTGATCCTTTCCTGGATGCTGTTTCAACCCTGACAAAACTCTGTTGAATTCAGTGGAGTTACTCCTGATTTATGCAGGTTAAAATGGGAGAAGAACAAGACGTACTATTTTTAAATCTGTAAATAAATATTATATTCCTGATAGTTTCTCCTACTATATGAAGGCTGATTTTCTTTAAAAAAAACAGAAGTTACATGCTAAATTGGGGAACTGAGTCTACAGTGACCACCTCAAAAGCACTCTACTAAATCTCAGAAAATGGATCCACGGAGATGGTCCTTAATACTGATATAATGAACACCTAAATAATGGTTAATATGTTTAATTTAATAACAAAAGAGCTTAACTTATTTTTACCTTCTATTGCCAAGATCCACTAAATTGCATTGTGCATCCAGCTGTCTGATAAGGATCATTACTTGTCATAGTGCTATGAAACATTTGGAGACAAATCTTCAAACCCTGGCATCTGATTTGTACCATTAAACAATGTGTGTTGCATTTGTGCGTGCAAAATCCCACTGGCTGATTTGGTAGATGCATGTACAAATTAGAATTGGCACCCAAGGGGACCTATTTACAAGTAATACTACCCATTTTACATGCACAAATGTGAATATACAAATTTAACATCTGCAGAAATAAGTCAGCCACCAGATTTTGACAATGCACTCTCAGGATAACTGCACTTCCCCTAGCTCAATTCCCCGCTTTTAGTTGGATATGGTATTTTTCACTTCCTGTTCTAATCTGGTGCACTGTTAAACAGTTGCTGACTTGAATCCTGTAAGTGGCTGACAGTTGCTGACTTGCATCCTATGTTAATAGTTGTGGGCAAAGCGATTCCTATATCTGTAAGTGTGGACAACCAGATAGTAAAAAACTTGTGTTTAGGGTTCCATTAGACTAATGGCTGTGCATTGGGGGTTTCATTCTGATAAATACCAAGCCAGCTCCAAATTAATCCATCATTGGGCTCTAGGCATGATGGAGAGGCAGCTACCCCAAACTGGAGTGAATGGCTTTGCAGCCTGGCCTATGGGGTCACAGCATGATTCAGGTTATGGCTCTGTCCATGAATTTGGGCCCTAGATTCTCAGTGCATTAATCTGACCCTTCATCCAACCCACTTGATGGATATATGCGGCCTATATGGCATATGCAGATTCTCAGACTCCCAGGTATCTGTTAAAGAAAGTTTAGTTCTCCTGATTTTGCAAACATAATGTTCCAAATTAAAATAGAAAACAGTATTGTTGATCTGAAACAATGGCTCCGAGGAGCGTGAATCTCCTTCTCCCCATTCATCTCAGTGGGCTGTTGACTTTAAAGCCTGATGAAGACACTTCAGATGTCAGCACTGCCTATTTTCATTGCTGATCATTTTTGTAGGTGGAATGGGACAGGAGTGAAGCTCAGGGGATTGCAAATGGGGAGTTGCTGCAGGGAAGGTAATGCAGGGAAGAAAGGACAAAAGACTCCTTGCAAAGTCAGGGAAGAAGGTGGGAAACAAAGAAAGGAGAATGGGGTGAATGAGAGGCAGAAATAGCAGTGGTCCTAAAGGGGAGAATATTTTCCCACAGCAATGGTGAGAAATTGAACTAATAATAAAAAAAACACTAACAGCTAAAGGTTTAGATACTGCTTAAGGGCCTGATTTTCCCCTTGCTCTTTGTGCAAACATCCTATTGACATCAGTGAGATATCCGCAATGGTTTGAGGGTAGCACGGAGTCCTAAATGCATACCCTGGTATTCTGGCCATAGTTAAAATTGGACTCAGCTACAAAATGAATTTGACATCCTGGCCCTGTATAAATGTGGGTTGATTAAGAAGTCTGAGTAGTATCAGATCATGTAGTAGACGTAAAGGAACAACTATCCTGCCCATTTCTGCTCACAGCATCCTACAGGCAGGGGTTTCAGGAAACGCTTTTCCATATTTCATTATCTACTTTCCCACTCTTCTAATTGAGCCTTACAACGGCTCCTTTGCACCAGTGTCAGAGTTTCTACTGTGCATTCCATAAATCACTCCTAATTAGGAAGGGATTACTATTTATATTCCAGCGCTAATAAAGCTGCTTCAGCTGTGGAACAACTGTTTGCTATTGCATGTTAAAAGCTATGCTGTTTTACCACAGTTCCCTCTGGGAAGAGGAAAAAGGGAGAGAGGTGGTTAATGGTTTCTAATTATCAAATTATAAAATCAAGTGCAAAAGTAATCCATATTCCTGTAGGTAAACAAGAAAACACTATTAATTCATTCTAACATCCGGTACTTGAGGCAGGAACAGACTACTGCACCAGCCCTTTCTAGGTCTTATGGTCATTAAACCTGCCACAGAGACTGAGCACGAGGATGGGAAGCTGGGTTGATGAAAGCAGGTCCTAAAACGTAGCTTTTAAGGAAGAATGGAATTGAATGTATCCTAACGAAAGGACAGAGCTGTGCTCATTCAGGCTTGTTCCTGCCGACTGCCCTCATCTCCACTGATTCAGCATTAAGCGTGTGGGTGAGCTATTAGGGAGCATATTTTACCTTCCTTTAATTGGTCAATAGTCACTAACATACTGGTACTTGCTTTTTCACTGGCTTGGCTGGTTCATTAGCTAAAAAGCCTGGATAAAGGCGTAGTTAATGAAAGGGAATTTGTTGTTTCACCAGCCATTGTAGTTAAACTTCCAGATGTCTAAAGATCACATTACTGTGCCACAGTGAAGGCTGAAAGAACAGGTGGGCACCTATTGTTACATGAGAAGCAACATTTGTCAGCGAATGCCAGGGGCTTAAGATGATTGGTTATATAAATATATATTTAAGGGGAATTTCCTCATCAGCTGTAGCTTATTAGCTATAGCAGCAATCACAGCTCTGTGCTTATGTATAGTTCTGTCTGTAGGGGAGTTGGTGGCTTGTAGGATAATATTTCAATATTTCCATTTGGGAATAAAATAACTAGACATTATCTCCAAACAACGCTTTATTTAGAAAAAAGGTACAAATGCTTTGCCTTCCTGGTGTGCTTCGGTAAGTGGACCACATCAAGCTCCTGTCCTTTCTGCTGTCCATCGGCTCTACTCATCCACAGTTGCCTAACAGATCAACTCCCCCTAGCATCTTTCAATCACCCATCATGTCATGATGGATCTTCTTTTGCCTTCCATTCTTCCCACTGCCCCACTTGCCCACAAACTTGTGGTTTTATCTAGACATCTTCACTCTCATCCTGGCTCTCAGGGCTTTTCTTCTTCTCATTTCATCTCCAGCCTCTGTTTCTCTGAGGTCCCGTCCCCCATCCTTCCTCAGGCCCCTATAATTATACTTTTGGCTCTTTGTGTTCTTCCTCACTCCAATTAGCTCTTTCCACCCATCCTCTCTGACTTGACGAGCTTTAGCCCCTTCATAGCACATACGCTTTGTATATATCCTGAATAGATGCTAATCATCTGCTTTAACCTCTGCAGCAAAATCTTAATGGGGTTATTAGCATGTTATTAAGTTACCTGTGAAAATGGGATGTAGGCTTCTAAATCACTTAAGCACTTTAAAAAAAATACTTTTGTGGTTGCTGCATGACAGGAATCGGGCTTGCCTCCTACCTGGCCAGCGTCATAGTACTGAAGAGATCCTGGCTTTGGGGGTGACAGTCCTGCACTGTCCTCCTTGTGCTCATCTTCCAAGGAGTCTTGCTAGTTATCCTTGATGGGATGCGCGTTGCAGGGAAGAGAGCAGGCAGTAGGAACACAATCTTCCTGGGCGTCAGAGACCAGGACGTGGGCAGTCAGAACTGGTGGCTGGAGCAGGAGCCCTGGGTCAGAGCCAGAGTCCAAGGCCAGATGCCAGAGCCATGTGTCAGAAGTCAGGAATCAAACTGGGAGTCAGAGCCAGGTTACCTGGAGTGAAGGAAGGCAAGAGCAGAGCATAGCTTGGCTGGACCAGGAACAAGCAGGTGCAGGAGCTATCACAGCTCTGGGTGCATACTTTAAATAACTGCTGAACTGCTGCTGCTGGGTTTCAGAGCTGGTCTGCTGACCCTTCCCCCCAGTTAGGCAGTGTACACAATCCGGCAGCCTAATACAGGCCAGATGCACTCATTATGTTGCCTGGAGACTGGCTTTGCTGCAGGCCCTATTTCCAGACACTGGGTTGGGCCATAATGTAATTGTACAGAATCCTTTCCAGCTCCTCAGAAAATGGGCAGGTCATGTTTCCATTGCTGCGCTTTTTCCTGGCATGCCTGGTCTGAATGTAAGTTCTCCTGAATGTAAGCCATCTGTTTAGCAATGTCTACAAACAGATCTTTATTCTGGTATCTGGCCACAAGGGCTTTTTGCACCAACGCTTTTCATGGTGGTGAGATCTAGGGGCTCAGCCTGGCTTCAAGTAGCTGCTCAAGGCATGTTGTGAGGCCACTGGAGTAATATGGCCGCAGTGCTGATATCCTCAAATCCAGGAGCAAACAGACAAATGCTGGCCCCACATCTGTTTTTGAGTAGGAAAAGGGACATCCACCCAACTTGACACCAGAGCAGTTATAGGCATACAGGTAAACAGAAAAGTCACTAATGGTTGTCTGCAAACCAGTGTGGGATAGCAATCGGAGGACTGCCAAAGTAGTGCACAGAAGCATTATGTGCACACAAATGACAAAACTGACTCAATTTGCAGCAAGCTAAGTTCCGGTTGAAAAAGGAGTCCAGAGTGCCTGATAAATATGGAGTTAGTGCACTATAATGAATGTGTAATGTGCAGGCAAGTGTTTTCAAACAGGTCTAACTAGACCTAATCTGGTTTATCTCCCCACTGTAGAAAATCCCTTAGTCTTTAAACCATATCATAGTCCTTTTGTTTTAGTTTGTTGCCAGCAGGAGATTCTTCCAGGATGTGTTTAGCTTAAACGAAAACTTTTAAAATATAACTACCACTTGGTAGAGAACTCTTCCACTTCCATTCAAGGAAAGTATAAATCAAAGTTAACATGGAGACTAAATCATCTCAATTCAGCTTGTTGTGAAAATCAGAATGCAGATGACAGGTAGGAAGCCAATAGCTTTTAGATGAAGGACTTCAGTTTACAGTGTTATTACCTGCCTCTGCTCTCTGCTGTAAAGAGCAAATACTACATACTGCAGAAATATAAAACATTGACATTTTAAAAAATCCTCCGGAAAATACTTAAATCTAGTCCTGGTGAGAATTAACCTAGCTGTTATTTTGGGTACCTGTGTAGTCAGAAGCGTTTCCTAGCAAGTCATTGCCCTGGTAATTATACACTCTCCCATTTTATGAACAACTTACTGTTTTGAAAAGCAGGTCAGATTCCTGTAGAGAGCGATGGAAAGTAGTTTGAGGGCAAATGAAACATTAGCATACAGTAGCATTCCTTTATCTGTGATTTCTGCTTTAAGCTTAACTAGTAGCTAGGGTTTTGCTCAAGTCTAGATTCAGGTAAGATCAGTTGAAATGGAAGTGGTAGGAAGCAGACCCACAGATTTTCAGATTCACCGGGCTCCAGGTTTTCTAATTTTAAATGTGGAAGGCGAAGGTATATGGTGTATTACACTGAGGAAAAAGTAACCCTTTTCATTTTGACCCTATGAGCCTGGAAGGGGTGCAAGCTAATACTACTGTACATAGTATGTCTAACAAAAGTAATTACGTGTATGTCGGAAAACCTCTGGAAAACTATGCTAAAGTAGTGCTAAGGGCCTGCCTTCAACTCTGGTGAGCCATGAAATCCACAGCTGGACTAAACCTTTATCCCTAATGTGCTGTGTTGATTGAAGAACAGGCAGCAAATGCAAGATCAGTCATAATTTTTCAGAGGCCCACTGAAATACCAAGGCAAAATGGGATGAATTAAGAAAGGACATCTAGGTTTAACAGAATCTTCTGCCATTTGTGGCTTTAAGTAAATACTTCATTGTTTTAACAGATTTTTTGCTAGTTTCCTTTTATTTCTTCTTTTTTTGATAGTATTAAAAATAGAACAAAAATAAGTCATCTTGATATGGCACCATTGATACCATTGCGGGGGTCTGTGGTTTCTTCAATCTAAATGTCAATGGTCCTATTAAGATTTGACTGGATTTTTTGTATCATTGCTCATCATTTATTCAGAACATATGTGTCTGCCGTGAATTCCTACAGTGTTCGCAAAAGTCCAAATCAAGCAACGGGAATGTTTAGAAGTGCTGCGGGTACTCAGCAACTGTTGAATTAACTACATATACTCTCCTGCCTTCTACCTATTGTACCTAGTTTGAAAAATATATATATATATATTTGCAGCATTTCCACTTCTAGGGGCAGATCCTCAGCACATAGAAATTGCATAGCTTTTTTTTTTACTGCAATGGAGCTGGGTTGATTTACACTAGCAAAAGATCTGACACCCCCTTCCCCATATTTCTTTTCTGTTACTTTACTCCACTGTAGAGTTATCCCTTTGTCTGCCCGAGAGTCACTGCACTTGAATCTGTGCAGTGCTATCTATTATACTGCCTCTGAAAAGCATGGCATGATGCTGTGTATGAAGAATGCTGTAAACCTCACAGTATTACACAAGCAAATGTTTATTAAAATCATTTTGAAAAATAACTACTGTATATGAAAAGAAATTACATTATAAATCTATTATCTCGGCTACTTTTTTCTTCAAAAGCACCTTAGAGCTACAGGTGTACTTTGCAGATAAATAGTTTTTCATGTTTACTTTTGAGCTACCATTTTTCTATTTAGGAAGAATTATGGGACAAATTCTATCGACATTTCTTTCCTGAACCCACCCGATCCACATGTGTAAAAAGTTGTGTCTGCATCGAAAGTGGGACTGTCACATTGTGAGTGGAGAGGGACAGGATATGGGTATGGAGCAACCCCTGAATGTCACAGACATCTTCTTTGTCCCACTGCTAAAGGTGTTAGGAGCAGGCCTGTTGCATTTGTCAGAGTGTGGATCCTCCAGCCATTTCCCAATAGAGGGAAATTCAGGAGGTACATAGTCCCCTGCAGCCAAGAAGAGTCATTCTGGCAGCACTATGTGGCTGGGTGGGATTTTGAAATATTCTTTTCCCCAACTCACAAGGAAATCCCCAGTGCAGAGGCCAGTTGTGGTGGTGGTGCAGTGAGGAAAATATGCGTGATATATGTTTTATTTAATGTGTTTATGAATATTATCATTGTACGCTTATTAACAATTTGTACCAAAACCAAAATAAATTTATTTCTTTAAACCACACCCCAATCCCAGCATTTCTGACTGTAAGTTCTTGATTTCTTGTATTCCAGTAGTCTAAACAGGAGTCTTCCTATTTAAAGATGCGCCAAAGCTAATTACTCTTGCCTAATAACATTCCAGAGCAACATTTGTAAAGCTAGGTCTTGAACTACTAAATATAAAAGGCCAAATCCTTTCTCCATTTCTGCTCAATCCTTCAAGTTGAACTCTCGTGTTTGTTTTGTCTGAGAAAGGAAGGACTGAGTTACTCAGTAAGGACGTCAAGATTTGTTCCAAAGCTTTTCAATGGGATTGCTGACGTGTCCTTAACTAGAGCAAGGCACATTGTGCTGCTATAATTATTCTTTTCTCATCTTCCGCACTTAAAGTATCAGTTGGCTAACTGATATCACATCTCAGACCTGGCAAGCTTTCTCCTCTGATCACAGTGAGGTAGAGTTGTCTTCATGGCCACAGTGGTAAAACTATACTTCTCAGTTGGGAAAGGAACATAAACACAGTGCAAGGACTTGTTTTTGCCCCTTTGAAGATATGCAAATACAGGTGTAACACAGGAGCTAGACCTTGAAGTGGTTTGGGTTGCTGTTCATGTGAACCAGCCAGCATGGGCACTGTCATGCTCAGACCCAGGTTGCCTGCCAGTCTTTGGGTTGCTTGTGATCCAAACAATTCAATACATATCTGCCTTGGGGAGTCACAGTTATTTTGGGGGTAATGGCATTGAAAAGGCTTCTCCTCGTACCTGCCTAGTACTCACATACTGCTCTCATAACATGGCTAGCCCAACAGCATATTACAGCACACTGATAAACAGCAGCATGCTTGTGTTGTACACCAGATAATCACTTTCCATGCTGCCTTACATACCTCTGTTCCTATGCAGTCTGAGCATTGCCCTCACCCCACACACACTTTGTAAATCATTATTTGCTAGCTGAGAGGAGAGGGCTCATTGACTTTAAATTACCCTGTCCCTCTTGCTATCTTTAGTCCTGTTATCTAGTCTCTTGCTCATACTATGTAGTAACTATCACCTGCTCTACTTCAAACTTTTCATCAATGGCTCTCAATAGCATGTCTTGAACCTCTTTAATTTTCCTCCTCTTCCTGTTCCTAACATTGTCTCTGATACACCAGGCCTGTTTCAATATCCCTGCCTTACTCTCTCGTCCATCCTTTCCCCCTCTCCGAGGACCTGTAAAATCAGGGACAGTTGGGGCCTGCCCCAAAGGCCATTGAAGTAAAGGACTTCCTAGGAAAGTCATGGAAGCTCCTTCACAGGGGGGTTCAAAAAGAGGCTGGCTAGCCATCTGTCTTTAATGCTTTAGACCAGGGGTAGTCCAAAGATGGACTGCAGGACAATCTGGACCACCAGACACTTCTGAATGGACCCCGAAATATATTACTTACTGTCATTATTATTTTTTAATCTTCTCTGGAGTCTGGACCTTGACTGGACCTTGACTAAGAAATTTGGACCTTGACAAAAAATAGTTGACTGTTCCTGGTTTAGACACAACAAATCTTGCATCTTGGCAGGGAGTTAGACTAGATGACCCTTGCGATCCCTTCTACCCCATGGTTCTATGATTCTAAGTGGATGGAAGGACTCTGATTGAGTTCAATGGGCTATGGATCAGCCCCTAACTCTCCTTGATTTTACCTTTACGGATCTTTTCCTATAGACTGTTTCATGTCTGAATATCAAAACATTATTTCTTTTTAGGCAGCAGACATTAAAAAAACCCACCTGTTTGGTCTCATGAAAATATTCACTATTATCATCTTGCTGGATGGAGGCATTTGGAAATAGAGTGAAAAGCACTTTCTAGCCCTCAGATACGTCAAATGCAGACACACAGTTTCCACAGCCTTTTGCAGTACTTTTAGATGACTCCTATTGGGCTTTTTTCAAGGGCTATGTTACAGTCTTTGAGATGTCTGAGGTGCTCCCCACTGGGCTGTTTTATGTTGGTGCCATGTACAGTTACAGTCTAGCACAAGAAACAGAAAAGCCAATTAAAAAAAATCAAAACCCATTTCTGAATCTCAGCTGAAGCTTCAAAGGTGCATTCAAGACTATTGTCTCCACCATTTTACTAATGCACTCAGCAGGAAACAGAAGCCTGTGACACCAGGTGGGGGACAGAGAAGGGAGTAGGAGTGGACGTCTCCCTGAAGTCTGCAGAAGCACTTCTTCAGCAAGTATGTGAAGGTGGGGCTTTGAGGGTGATGAGGAGGAGTCGTCAGAAGTAGCTATGCTGTGCACATTGCTCCCTTGAGAGCCCAGTGGATATTCTCCCCTGAACCTACTTGGGGGACAGGATCGTACAGGGGAGCAGCCAATACTGTATTCAATTCTTGTGGAGCTGTGCTGAGATGTGAAAGGGTGGGAGACTAGCCATTTTCCCATCAAAGCTGGCTGTCAGTGGGCATGTTGTTTGATTTACCCCCAGATCTCTCCTATTAATGGGATTTACAGGCCACACACACTACCTTCTCGGGGGGAGGGAGGGGAAAGGAAGTGATGAGAATAGGGATAGAGTCCCAAATCTTTCTAAGGGTATACCTAAGCTGGAGCTGTGATTTCCTGCTCAGGTAGACATGCTCACACTTTCTCTGGTCACACTAGCATGCTAAAAATAGAAGTGTAGCCCATGTGAAAGGTAGAAAAGAGAATGGAATGTATCCTAAGAAGGGACAGGCCTGCACCCTCTCCTGCCAAACAGAATTAGTATTAAGTAAATTCTGCAATGTGAACCTCAGCACAGAAGTCAATGGGAGTTGTGTCATCTTATCTGAGGTCAGAATATTATCCTATGTTAACTGAGTGCAATCACTTAATTGTACAATAAGAGATAATGCTTATCATAGCCCAGAACAATCAAATGTTATAATCTCTCAAATCACACCTCCAAAACCTTTTGACGTAAAGGGATAACTTTTCAAAGCTAGCCTAAAATATTCGCACTTACAAAGCTCCAGGACACAAGTTTTTGCTGTGAGAACTGCTCAAACAAACTTTTGGATGCAGAAAATTGTATGTACAGGTAGAAAATGTTAGTGTGCATGGAGGTGAGTGGTGCAGAACCAGAGGGAAGTTAAGGTTATGTGAGATAAATAAGTATTTCCACTGTTTGTGATATGTTAATGTGTAACCTTAATTTTGCGTTTCCTGGATTTTAGACTTTTTAGCTGTAAGGTTTTAATAACTCCTCCCCCACCTCAGTGTTGCTGATATCTAGTTACAACTTTAACTTTGGCTTCATAATCTATTTTTGTTTGAGAACATACGTAAGGTTATTTATTATGATATTTTTCACAAGAGGACCATGTTTGCCACAATTAAACAAGTTTATGAAACAGCTCTAACTCAGAATTTTTTTGCTTCAGGAGGAAGAGAGGATACAGATACGTTACAATATTCTTACATTATTTTGAATGCATTCCTTATGATTTGTTATATGGAGAATCTTTCAGGATATGCAGAATTTAGCTCACTCCACCCAATAGTTGATAATATTCAGTGTTCATCTGTAAAGAAGACTCATCTCTTTCAGGTTTTCTATATTTTCAACTAAATTATTCCATGTTTCACACGGTGACTCTCAAGTTTGCTCCTAGCTCTATTAAATTACTGTATATATATGTTTTATGAACACTGTAAAGATCACGTTGAGTCTAACTTCTTCAGCGACAGGGGTCATGAAATATTGAAAGGTTTAACCATAGCTGTGAGATAAATAAATATTTCTCCCAAAGGCCCCAAAGCTGGCATGTTCATATACGGCTCCAACTCCTCGTTTGTGTTGACACACTATTTCCTGCTGTTTGGAATTAATCTATGAAATAGCAGAATCAGAATATTAGGGCACTTCAACCTTTCCAGATGTTTTGTCATTACAGTAGTTGTTAACGGGAGAGAAAACAAATGAAAATTAAAAATGTAATATTCTTAAACACACAAAAGCTATTTTTAGTTAAAGTCAATTGACTGGTAGAATCTCCTCTTGTGTTGTTGTTGTTGTTTTTTCTGGTTAAGTTTGCAGCAGAATATCAATGAGGCTTGTTGAAATGGAAACTTTTCACTGTGCATAATTAGAGTAAATGAAACGTGCATCCATTCTCAATGTGCTTCTTTTATTTCTGTAAAATTTAATTTCTCAAATAAAGGATGCAGAAAAAAATGGGGTAAATGTCAATTTGACTGAAAAGGAATTGGAATTCTAGCCCAAGTGGTGTAATAAGAATAGGGTTTGAATCTTTAACTAAGGGATCCAAACACTTCTTTTGTTCTGCCCTATTTATTTCTCAGTTGTGTTTCTGAAGGGCTCAGAGTACTAACTAGAATGAGACATAGTGCAGGGCCAGCAAGGACAGCATATTTCTAACAGGGTAGCCTGACTGGAAAATCTGTTGTTAGGCCATGAATTTTCTAAGCACAGAGGGTCATTAATACAATTACAGTAAAACCTCAGAATTACAAACATTTTGGGAATGGAGTTTGTTTGTAACTCTGAGATATTAGTAAATCTGAACAAAATGTTATGGTGATTCTTCAAAAGTTTACAGCTGAACATTGACTTAATACAGCTTTGAAACTTTACTATGCAGAAGAAAATTGCTGCTTTCCCTTTATTTTGTTAGCAATTTACGTTTAACACAGTACTGCACTGTATTTGGTTTTGTTTGATTGGGATGGTGAGGTTTTTTTTTCTTTTGTCTCTACTGCTGCCTGGTTGTGTACTTCCAGTTCCAAATGAGGTGTGCGGTTGACTGGTCAGATCGTAACTCTGGTGTTCGTAACTCTGAGGTTCTACTGTAATGCTAAATTGTGTTCTGCGATGGCCTTTCTGAGTTGGGGAAACATGTCCAGGAGGGATTAGATGGGGATTACCAAAATTACTTCATTTGTCACCTCTGTCAAATTTGAAAAGCGACCTCCAAATGTTAACTACCCTCCATCACAAGTCATATTTTACTTGATAGTCCAGTTTTCCAAATCAGTCTAAGTTATATGTGGCAACTTTCAGGTATGGATTTGTTGTGACTAACACTACGAACTGGTGAACAGTTGAATTAAAAAAGAATGAAGGGTATTATTTCATTATGTCTATTATAGTAATGTCTATATCTGAGCCCTGTTCCGCTACATGATGGATACATCGTCCCTGTCCCAAAGAGCCTACAATTTGAATAGGCAAAACAGACCAAGAATGGGGGAAAGAAATAGTGTTTTTATTCCTGTTTTACAAATGGTAAAATCGGGCAAAGAGATATTGAGAAACTTGTCTAAGGACTCCAGGAAGTCTGGGGAAAAGTCAGGAGTTGAACCATGAGTTCCTGCCTTTACCTCAAGGCCATCCTTCTTCCCTTAGGTTAAACTCACTTGTACAAAAATTTGGAGCAGAAGCAATTTTCCAACACAAATATCAATTTCTGCTGAATTAAACTATTCCCACAGAAGTGTTTTTTGTTTGTTTGGTTTGTTTGCTTTTTGTTTTGTTTTTTACAGCAGCTCACAGTAATCCCTTTGATGTGTCCAGAAGGATTGCCCTTCTGGTGTAGTTTCTAAGACACATCAGGATCAACAGTGGAATGAGTACAACAGATGTTATGAAAACATTATGGTGCCTGATCATGACACAGTGCTTCCTGCAGCTAACAATAAACAAAAACAGGGAAAAGTCTATTTCCTAGGAGGCAGGTTTTCCTAGTTGATTGTTGTTGGATTTCTGTATTATACACATCAAACACAAAGCCATAGATGATTCCCTGTTTAAAATTTTTTCAAGCCAGGTCACTCAGCTGAATCAGTTGTGAAACCTGAAATTTGCCAAGCTTGAAGCAACTAGTCATTGTTATTTAGTTGTGGTTCAGTATCACCCAGAGGCCATAAAGTATGTCAGGGTCCCATTGGACAAGGCACTGAATAAACACACAAACCAAAGAGCTTGTTGTGAAGGGTTTAAAATCTAAGTAGACAAGTTAGGCAAAGGGTGGAAGGACTATATTATTCCCATTTTATGGATGGAGAACTGAGGCACAGAAAGATGAAGTAACTTGCTCACTCCCACCCAGGAAGTCTGTGGCTGAGCTCAGAACTGAACACAGCCCCTTCTCCCCTCCCCCAGCTGCCTAACCCACAAAAGCTGCCTTCCTCTCCAATTCAACAACAGAGGTAAATGAATATGGTGCCATTTTGCTTTAAATCAAACATTAATTTTGCTGTATCCTTTCACAGGTGGAAAGTTGGTTCCCAGTATCTCTCTCCCCACTCCCTACCATTTCCATCTGCACAAAGAACAGCATTGTTTTCTAAATGAAAAACAGTCACTTTGAAAGTGTGAAAAATGCTACTCTTGCACTTAATATTTTCTTGAGAAAAAACAGGTATAGTGTGAAGAGCTACATATGACAGTCAGAACTTGGAATTTGAAATGCATATTCTTATTAATTTGTGTCCATATTAACCTTAGTTTATCAGAGAAAACAGACTATTTTTAGATTGCATTCATTCTTTTATTTTGTCTGCCAAGCATTTCCAATCTGAAACTCACAGAAAAAGCAATCTGTTATGCTCAGACTTCTGCGTGATGAGAGGAACTAACAGGTTCCATGACAAACAAGCGTGCTTTCTCTATTTTATATTCACGTTCCTCCAGTACATCTTTTATTCACCTTCCTTACCCTGAGCACTAAGCATGGTGGCTATATCATAGACTAAATAAATAAATAAATAAATAAAAAATGGAGCTGACTTATCCGTCCTTTAGGGTAAGTCTTGTGCACTGTTTGTTATCATTCCTCTGTCAGCCTTTTTTGCCCTGCTGAACCTGTGCACAAGGTTCAGCAGGGCAAAACGGTCATCTAATTTTACAGATTAGCACAGTGTAGTCAACATAAGACCAAAAAATAAAAAGCAAACACTGAAATAAAAATTCTAAAATACCAGGAGCAAAACTTAACTGGAGGAAGAAGATTCACTGCTAATGCAAACTTGGAGAGATGATTGCTATTTAAGTTCAGATTGTAAAGGGTCTCATCTGTGATTGGTGCATGGGAATTTATGCCAGCTACACATGTTAAACCATTGCATGTTTTATTCGTTTATTCTTATTTCTTACAAGATTAGGAAATTACATACCTGTTTGGTTAGGGGGAAGAGAGGGATAAAATATAATTTCAGTTATTCTCCTGAAACACTTGTTCGAGGAATGTTTCTACAACAGCAAAAGCAAGTTCAAGATGCGCAGATGTGGTTGGGCACCTTTTATAGAAATTGTTTTCTTATAAGTTTATACATTTTGTCAGGGGCAAGACATCTGCAGAATTAGGCTAAGTAGTTCTGACACTTAAACTGTGAATGAAAAGACACCCATAGATGATGAAAAGTATTCTCTACAGGATGCTGACACTGCTTGATATATCAGTCAGTGCTGATACGCTGATCACAAGGTGCTACTGCTCTGTCTACATGTCTGGTAGGAGTTGACATAATTGTGCTAAAACAGCTAAGTTCATTCCTTCCTATCCATTCCAATTAGTCATGATAGGCAGCAGCTTCTCTTTTCCAAGAACACTGACAAGCAGAGTTACTCAACGCCCTGTCCTGCCATTGCTCTTATTTAACATCCTTGGGCAACCATTAAGGGAAATTGTGAAAGTAATGCATTTGAAGGAATCATTGGACCTACTCGTCCATATTTCTGGGTTCAGTATCCATTGGAATTACTGAGGTTAAAGACCTGGCGATTATCATAGACACCTCAGTGAAAATCCTCTGCTCCATGGACAGTGGCAGTCAGAAAAGCAAACAAAATATCAAGTTATATAGCAAATGGGATAGAAAATAACAAAATATTATAAATATCTATATAATTAATGGCTTTCCCTGGAACTCTACATTCAGTCCTGGTCACCCCTCATCACAAAGGAACCAGGAGAATTGGAAGGGATCTAAAGATGGGTGATGAACATGTCCAAAGGGGTCAGAAATGAAGCAAGGCCATGCTTTTTGCACCTGCCTCCATGTGCCAGCAGGAGAGCTAGGCGGGGAGTGTCCTGCACTCCCTGAAGAGGTACAGCACTGAGTTTGGTTTTTTTAAATTTTTTTGCATACCAGAGAGTGCTAGGAAGAATATTCTGCTAGTCTGGGTCAGAATTCTTCCAGGAGCTGCCCCCAGGGCAGTTGAAGCTCTGCATTGCTTCTAATGTGAGGCCGTGGCTAAATGGCACAAGAAAGCCCTAAAAGAGGAATGACAACATTCCTTGATAGATATTTATATTTAAGCTACAACATTAGAAATGCTCCCTGGGATGAGCACACACTAGAGGATATTTTTAATTGTAATCATAAAAGTATATAGACTTAATCTGAGAGCTTTTGCAGAGAAAAGATGTGTTCTGGGCAGCTGCTGTGTGGAAACCTTCACTTGCCATTGTTAGTAAAATTAAATTGCATTACAGCTGTTGTAAGATAATGTTCTTACCCCTTAGAACAATATAATTCAGCTGAGGTGCTGCAGCAAGCATTGGATGTGTGTCAGTTCAACAGTTTTTAGAAAAGTGCTTTTGGTGTGTGTATATATATAGAAATTGTTATTAAGGGCAACATTGGGTAACAATATCAGGAACTCAGAATTCCCAAGGCCAGAGTAAGTGTCACATAAAAACAGAGAACACATGATGTTCATGGATGACTTGTTTGCCCATATGATTTACACAGGTACACCCTGAAGGCTTTGAATTATATCCACAACCCAAAAGGATACAGAAGGAAAACTAATCCTTTTGGCTCTTCTCTTTTCATCTCAGTTGTCATCTTCCCCTCACACTTCAGGGCATAAACCAACCTCTAACTGACAGAGGTTATACAGGCTTTAGGGAGGTTACCACACAGCTGTCCACTACAGGGTTTTCTTGCACCTTCCTCTGAAACATTTAGTTCTGGTTGCTGTTAGAAACAGGATATTGGAAAAAATGGATCAAAGATCTGATCTGGTACAGTAATTCCTGTTACTATGTTCCTCTCTCCTCTATTATACTCTGGCCCTATCTCATCTATTCTCATCCATTTCCCTCCAATTCTTATGCTCTTTTGTCACTCTTCTCAATTTTGTTGCTCTTTCATTTTCTTTCTCATCTGCCCCATCTTTAATGTAAGCACAGTGCTTATATGTTTGTTCATACTGTTACCACGAGCCTACTGGTCATTCATTTGGCTCAATCAGCCTGTCTAGATGCAGCTTCCTCTGTCCAATGGTGACCAATGGACTAGTTTTAAGAGTGGTGAATGCAAGAAGATGTTTTTTTCTAAAATATGGTAGAGTACTGAACTTGTGCTGGTTCATGGTGTTAGAATAGAAAATGAAGGTAGTAAGATATCAAACATTTCACTTTATTTGTTGGCTAAAAATGGAGCATGAAGCCTTAAGCAAGATGTGGGTAACTTGCATGCCTGTATTTTTCACACCTCTTTCCTTATGTACTGTCACACTAGTTGAGAAGAATAGATACAGTCACACTAACAATCTCTGTATTTTAAAGTCTAGAGCTCATGATCCCTGTATTTGAATGTCTGTAGCAGGGCATTGTCAGCAGAGGGCCCTTGGCCCAAGAGATCACTTCCTCATTGGTTTGAGAGATCCCATGTTTGTTAACTTTCAAGGCCTGGTGCATAGACCAGCCTTACATTTAACTGACACAGTGAGGATGCTGAATATTTTTGTTTAAAGCACTAACAGTTTATCTTTAGTGTATTTACTTGTATTTAGTTACCATTAGGTAACTGCCAATGACATTCCTATATTTTGTGTCACCTACATCTCTGATGCTTATCTCCTGTCATTACTCTACTAACCATTTGGGTATTTGTTATGTAGACAGGTGGAAAATCTTATAGATAACCACTTGATATTATTTCCTAACAGGATAAATTAGAGACCAAGAAATGAGTTTTGCTAATGATATTCATTCTGAGGCATAAACTCACTGTGAATGACAATTGGTTGGACTTTGACACTGTTAAGTGAGCAATTGCTTTGCTTTTAATAAAAAAGGTAGAAATTTACATCCATGTAAAATCTGTATTTGCAAAGGCAAAAATATTCATCTCTTTCAGCCAAAACTTGATGCAAACTCACAACACAGGAAAACATAGGGTCCCATTATGCAAAAGAAATGCCAAAAGTGCACAAAAATTATGCCAAAAGGAAGTTATGCTGCTTTCACATTGTTGTGCCCCAGGGGTCCATAGTCTATGGCTAGTGTGTACTGGCAGGTGGCAAGAGTCCATCTGAGTAGTGCTGCTCAGCTGTGACCAACGACAAGTGACACTCCAGACAAGCGTAATAGTTGGCGTAGAGATGGCCTCCGCAGGAGTTTGCATAAGGGGCAAAGGTGTTGAGGTGCAAGTGATAATATCACTGAAACCATTCATTGTGTCAGGTGACTAAAGAGCCAAGAAGTAGCCACATCACAGGCTCAGCAGGAAAACATATACTCATGGCATGCTGGAGAATATGGTGGTTATGTCCAGTTGTTCATGGCACAACACACAACATCATCAAGTGAGAAGACAATTCATGTGAGGAGGTAGAACTGGTGAACAATCTATTGTTAGACCATACCACAGCAGCAATGGGAATGTCAGAGGTGAGCCACACACATTCCCACACATGCAGCATGGCACATGGGAGCATGAGCAGTCAACAGAGCTGCAGAAACACAAACTTACAACACAACCAAATGACTCTCAACAAATCTATTTAGCCGCTTACCTTCAGTGCTGTATACACATCATTGCCAGCTGCATGACAGCCTTTACTTATGTTCCTTTTGCTGTATAGCGTTTTGGGGCGCATATGGCACTTTTGCTTGGCCTCTGGCCACACTACTTTTATTGATGCTGCATTCCCTGGACTGCTGATGCCACACTGTGCTGCAGAAATACCAGAGTATTCTGGGGCAATGAGTTTTAGCAGGGGAATACATGTAGCAGCCTGACTTCAGCATGAAAGTTTTATGGGCTTAACTGAGAACACACACACAAATTGTTTTCAGTACAGTGGGCTCTAAACATAGAATCTGGATGGGAACTTCCTTCGTCAGAGAAGAGCTATCCCCATGTCCTTCTAATAAATATGTGAGTGAAAGATGCTTCAGATGGTAGATGATTAGATTTGGTTGCTAAAAAAAAGTCTAGACTTCTGACATCTGAACATTCATTATTCTGAGGTGCAGTCACCCTGCATAAAGACCTGGGATAGCTTTTATCTGTGGCAATGTGGAAGTGAAACCATAATAATACAGAACAGTGGAGCCCACAGCTGTACACGTTACCCACAGCGTGTAATATTGGCAAGGACACCCAAGGCTCGAGTGCTGGAAGCAGGGCAAGCCCTGGTGCAGGAGCTGACCCAATGGCAGCGGTGAGGAGAAGCAGTACTGGCTGCCCCTCAGCTCTCTTTGGTTTGGTACCAGGACCCCTCCATCATTACGGGGAGGAAGGGGAAGTGAGCAAGAGGCATTGTGACCTGGCACACAGGGGTTGCAGCTCTACTCATGTTTGGCCCCATGGCCTCTCCCTGAGCAATGCTGCATCCCCTGTGCACCCAGTTGCAACACCACTCACTCAATTTTCGTCCTGCTACTCCTCCTGTTATGACAGAGGTGCAGTAGGGACAGGCCTGAGTGGCACTGCAACCCCTGTTTGCCAGGCTGCAATGCCAATCACTGACTTTTGGCCCTGCTACTCTCTGGCATGATGGCCGCAAGGCCAAACTTGAGTGGGCAGTGAGGTGGCCATCACTGTTCTCCATTTCTGCTGCTGTGGGACACCAGGGCTCCTCCTAGAGGCCTGCCCATCCTTGCCCTGCTTCCATCAACTCATGGCCCTTCTGCTCTGCCTGAAGGACTTGCTCAGTGACAGCCTTCAGACCTGCTACAAGTACAGGGAGCTGAGGTGAGTGCCCACATGGGAAGCCAGCCAGGAGACGGAAGGTGAGGAGTGGACACAAGGGAGTTCAGTTGAGTGTAGCATGTGAACAGTTTCTGGGGTGTAGCTGATACAAAAGCTGATATGTAGCTACATATTCAACTATGGGGCTGATTCTATGTTTTTTAAATCCAAGGATTAACTAACATAAGTATTTTTGAGTACATAGTTTTTCAAAAGGCCTGTCAGCTCATCCTATTCAGTAGGTTAGTTTACACAACATACATCTATCATTTTTTAAACATGTAAACTCTTAAAGTGTAGCAATTTTTCCCAACAGACTTAAAAAATAACTGAAGTGGAGCTAACTTGCAGTGTCCTTGGTTACTAAAAATAATTCTTTTTCTCTATCTCAGTATTTAGTATGCACTTAATATTTTAACCAGATGGGGGTAAAAATTACAATGCCTAAATGATGCATAATTTTAGCTAATTATTCCTCATGAAAACACATTTCTTACCCTTCAAGGTCATGAAGGGCATTACAACCAGTGACCGAAGAATGATAGTGGAAAAATGCAGATTGATCTAGATTTTCAAAATTGATTAGCAGTTTAAGACTATGACATCAATTTGTGTGGTGTTTCCAGTCTAGTAGGAGCTAAAATTGATGAGCGCTTTTTGAAAAGGTATTGCAAATTGCTATGCTAATCAGGGTAAATTAAGTCATGAAATGACTTGATTACGAGACTATTTGCACTTTGAGAGGAATCTTTAAATAAAACTAGTTTGGGAAACGTTTCCTGACAGGAGATCTGCTACAACTTATTTATAGTGGGAACAAGGTGATCGTTTTTCTTTCACGCTTTTCCTCTTGTTTTTTTCACGTATCTTCTCAGAAGATAAAGCGATATCCTGTAATATCTGTCCTAATCCACATTGCTCTACCAGTTATTTTTTGTATTTTTCTCTTCAAGATTTAATTCTATTCATTCTGATCAATAATTCTATACCTTATCACCCTCCCTGACACTCTTGTAAAATACACTGGTATAATTTGTGAGCTACAGTCTGGAAAGCTGAGTCTACCTCCTCCATTAGAGCAGCGTTCCAGCAGGACAGATATTCTAAAAAAATATTCTTTGAACTCTTTTCTTGTAGTTGGTATTTACAACTGTATAATTCTAAGCCCTGGGCATATTTATATAGTTTAATGGAGGTGAGTCCTGTACTTTTGTTTCATCTGAGGTTGAAGTTTACATGTACACAAAATCTGCATTAAGCCAAAGTTAAATGGATTTTGCACAAGGAACTCCAAAGGGGTTGGTAGAAAGATCGTCAGATCACCTCCTCACTCTGTAAGGGAGGTTTGCAATAATGCAATCTTGGGCCCACTATTTCCAAGCACTACTTCAGTGGGCTGTCCCATCCCCCATCTCCAGCTTTCCATTTCCAACCCTTTGGTTTGATGCAAAGGCAAGGAGTTCTCCAGGTGAAGGAGGAGGGACTACGTGACCCTTGAGATCAAGTTTGTTGTCTGCGTGTTTGTTGTTGTGTGCAACCATGTGCCTGCTTGACTGAAGTTTATAGTGTGGTGTGTTTAGGGGGGGCTGAGTGCTCAGCCTAGAGGTCTGCTAAGCAAGGCTGTGAACTTCCTAATGAGGGTCTAGCCTGCCATCCTCTGCTTCCTAATCACTTTAGAATCCTTTGATAAGGGGGCAGGGCTATCTCAGGGAGAACAGGGGTTTAAAAAGCCAGCTCCTAAGCAACCAAAGGAGCTAGTGAATAGGCACAGCGAACAGGGGAGCTTACAGAGGGAGTGCAAGAGCAAGATATGAATAACAAACATTGGTTAAATTTAGGCCAATAACAACCCTTCTTTCCCCCCCGCAAAAAACCCCCCCAAGAACAAACAAACAAAAAACCCTACAAGAGTAATGAGAATGTAGGCAGAAAGTTCAGCAACAGAGTGGGTGCTATCCAATTTATTGTACTGAATGCAGCATGTATGCCTTGTGGGAAGATGGTGTATGTGTGCATTCAATGCAAGCAACTCATGGGCCTCAGAGACCCAGTATGGGCTCTTGAAACCAGAGTGGCTAATTTGGAGGAGCTAAGGGAGACAGAGAGGTATATAGATGAGACTTTCCAGGACACAATAGAGCAGTACCACCCCCAGTTTGACAGCTTCTGTGCTGTTGAGGAGGAGGAAAGTCTAGAGAAAGGAGAACATCAAGCTAAAGCAGAAGAAAATGATCCCTTAGTTGGGACCCTCCTTCCAGATAATGTCATGACATCCTCTCGCACTGAGATACCTCTCTGGACGAGAGGACCTCAGTTATTAGGAGGAGATAGATAATAGTAATCGGGGATTCAATTATTAAAAATAGATAGTTGGGTTTGTGCTGATTGGGAGAACCTCGTGGTGAATTGCCTGCTGGCTGTGAAGATTATGGACCTCTCAAGACATCTAGACAGGCTTTTGTGCAGTACTGAGGAAGAGCTGGTCGTCATGGTACGTGTAGGTACCAATGAAACAGGGAAAGATAAGAGAGAGGTTCTGGAGCCCAAATTTAGGCAGCTATGTAAGAGATCAAAGTCCAGGACCTCCATGGCAGCATTCTCTGAAATGCTTCCAATTCCATGCATAGGACCAGTTAAGACAGGCAGAACTGCAAGGTCTCAATGTGGGAATGAGACAATGGTGTTCGGAGAAGAGATTTAGGTTTATTAGGAATCTGGGAACTTTTGGGAAAGGAGAAGCCTATACAGGAAAGATGGGCTCCATCTAGAGCAAAATGGAACCAGATTGCTGGCATGTATAATTAAAAAGGTCATGGAGGAGTTTTTGAACTCAGGGCTGAGGGAAATCTGACAGGGATGGAGAAGCACACAGTTGAGACAGAGACATCGCTTAAGAGAGGATTTATTAAAGGAGGTATTCTATATCCTAGTAAAGAGGAGAGGACAGAATTACAGGAAGGAACTGAAGAGAAACAGTCAAATGATAAAAAGAGTCTCATTCAGTTACACCATTTGAAGGCAGATAACTAAATATTGATAAAATTTATAAGTGCTTGTATACAAATGCAAGAAGTCTTAATACTAAAATGGGTGAACTTGTGTACTTCATATTAAATTAGCACATTGGTATAATAGGCATCACTGAAACTTGGTGTAATGATGATAATCAATGGAACATGATAATACCAGGATACAAAATATATACGAATGACAGAGTAGGTTGTGCTGGTGGGATAGTATATGTAAAAGAAAGCATAAAGTCAAATAAAGTAAAAATCTGTAATGAATATAACTGTACCATAGAATCTCTATGAATAGAACTTGCATACTTCAGTAGGAAGAGTATAGCAGGAGAGATATATTACCAACCACCAGACCAGGATGGTGACAGTAACTGTGAAATGATCAGTTGATTAGAAAGGCAACAAAAAACAGAAAACTTAATAATGAGGGATTTCAAGTGTCACCATATTGACTGGATACATGTCACCCCAGGATGGGGTGCAGAGTTAAAATGGGGGTCTGATAGCTCAGTGGTTTGAGCATTAGCCTGCTAAACCCAAGGTTATGAGCCCAATCCTTGAAGGGGCCACTGAGGGATCAGGGGCAAAATCAATACTTGGTCCTGCCAGTGAAGGCAGAGGGTTGGATTCAAGGTCCTTTCCAGTTCTAGGAGATAGGGTACCTCTATTTATTTAGACACCATTAAAGACTGCTTCTTTGAGCAGCTAGTTCTGGAACCCACAAGGGAGAGGTAGTTCTTGATTTTATTCTAAGTGGTGCACAGCATCTGGTCCAAGCTGAATGCTCAGTAATAGCAACCCTCATGTACTTAAATTTAACATCCGGAGGGGGGGGAGCAGGAGGGAAATAGCAAAGAAACCCACCACAGAAGCATTTAACTTCAAAAAGGGGAACTACACAAAATGAAGAGGCTAATTTAAAAGAAATTAAAAGGAACAGTTAGAAGAGAGAAATACTGGCAAGCTGCACGGAAACTGTTTACAAACATCACAACAGAGGCTCAAACAAAATGTATACCCCAAATAAAAAAAAATAAAAAAAAGAAGAGGACCAAAAAAATGCCACCATAGCTAAACAACAGCATAAAAGGTAGTTAGAGACAAAAAGACATTCTTTAACATTTGGAAGTCAAATCCCAGTGAGGAAAATAGAAAGGAGCATAAACTCCGGTAAATCAAAAGGAAAAGTATAATGAGGCAGGCCAAAAAAAGAATTTGACGAGAAACTAGCAAAAGACACAAGAGCTAAAAGCAAAATTGTTTTAAAGTACATCAGAAGCAAGAAGCCTGCCAAACAATCAGTGAGGCCACTAGGTGATCAAGGTGCTAAAGGGGCACTCACGGATGACAAGCCCACTGCAGAGAAGCTAAATGAATTCTTTGCATTGGTCTTCACTGCACAGAATGTGAGAGAGATTCCTACACCTGACCCATTCTTTTTAGGTGACAAATCTGAGGAACTGGCCCAGATTGAGAGGTGAATAGAGGTGGTTTTGGAACAGATAGATAAATTAAAGAGTAATATGTCAGTAGGGCCAGATGGTATTCACCCAAGAGTTGTGAATGAAGTAAAACATGAAATTGCAGCTCTACTAACTGTAGTATGTAACCTATCACTTTAATCAGCCTTTGTACCAGATGTAACACCATTTTTTTTAAAAAGACTCCAGAAGCTGGTAAGCCTAACTCCAGTACTAGACAAATTGATTGAAACTACAGTAAAAGACAGAATTATCAGACAAATAGATCTACACAATAGGTTGGGGAAGAGTTAACATGGCTTCTCTAAAGGAAAATCATGCCTCACCTATCTATTAGAATTCTTTGAGGGGGGTCAAGAAGCATGTGGACATCTGAAAGGCCAGTGACCATAGTCCTGCCAAAGCTCCTGTTGGTGATCTTGACAACACTGCATCGTACCTTCCAACATTCCATGTGGCCAAAGCAGGACGCAACAGAGTCACTCACTGAGAACAGAGCAGTTTCCAAGTGCAGTGGCTGCCATGCTCAGTGCTGAGGGAACAGGGGAGATGCCAGGTGTCACTGCCAAACCTTGTGAAATCATGCTGGTCCCCGTGTTTCGCCTGCCAAGTCTGTGCCATACTCAGCCCCCACCTTCCAGTCTGGGGAAGTATCACACTCCACCCCAAAGTTCTCCCAAGGGGGCTGAGCATGCCCACAAGCAACTGAAGCTGGTCCCCTCCCTAGCTCTTCACCGTGTGTAACATGTGTATGGCTGCAGGCACCACGGCATGTGGGAAATCTTCTATTTCTACTGAGACAGGGTGTTTCAGGGGTCAAAACAGGACAGTCTCATGTACCTAGGACAGCTGGGAGAGCTGCTATTTAGCAATAATTAAATCAAATGCTGTTTATTTAAGAAAGAGACTGGAATCAGATGCAACTAAGAAATCATGGAAAGCATCAAGTCTCTTCTCTTCTAGGCAAGCACTGTACACAGCCCACTAGAACCGGCTAGAAAACCTGCCAACACAGTGGGGCTTCCCATAGACTGCAGGTTTTCTTCTACTCCTCTGCAAGGAAAAGCTATGGGGTAATTGCCACTGGTTTTGGAAGGAAGTGCTGATGCTGGGCAGGGGGAAGAAAAATGAAACACTTTGGCCAGGGGAAGAGAACTGAAGTACCACAGTCTCTCTCTCTGTCCCCCTTTCTCTTCCTGTATGTCCTGCTACATCTCCGCAAATTCATTTCATTCTATGTCAAGGTATGCTGATGTGTGCACATCTGCACTCCACTGGCTTTTGTTTTGTGGCTCTTGCCAGGTATGTAAGTGTCTTCATTACAAAAGCGAAATGTTGGTAGTGAGAACCTCACATATTCCATAGCTGCAGTTTTTTGCTGTCTCTCTTCTCTCTCTCTCCTCCCTTTTTCATGAAAGACTGCCCAGAATGGAGACAACCTCGCTGTGATTTTTAAAAATCTGCATCCATTTCCAGTAAGGAACAGCCTTATACACAGAAATCTCTCTCAACTTTTACTCCTGAAACTCTAATGGTTCTTACCCCCAAAATTCTACTGGGTTGGCTTGTTACCTTCAATATATATTTATTTATACATTACCACTCTTGTTTCTTTTCAGCCCTCACTCCTCCCTGGAGGAGTCTGCCAGCATAAAAAACCTGTAATGTCTTCCTAGGAATATTATAGTTCATGAAGGTAAGAATATGTAGAAAATGATAATGTTTATGCATAGTTATCTCTCACACATCGTCTGGGAGAGATTTCAGGCTGGATATTTTGCTTTTACTCATGTTGATTTCTGTTAGGAAATCTCTTTCCAATTAATTCCTCATAAATCACACAACCTTACACATTGTACCAACTGATTTGTGAAATGTGACCACTGGCAGAAACCTATCCACTAATGCAACAGTAACAGCTGGTGCTTCATTTCTTCATAGGGTGAGACAAGGCAGACAGGGACAATCCCACATAGTGTGTATAATGCATTCAGCTACGAACATAACCACATCTAATTACTTTTTTTAGGTGTGAAAGCAAAGCAAAATGTTTTAATATTAAATTTCATACTTTTTCACTGAAAAAGTAATTTATTATCAGGAAGACATTCCCTTTGCCACTTCCCCTATGTGAAATGTATTACAGGCTTTTGTTTGGTTGGTTTGTGTTTTGGCTTCCTCTAAAGCCAGATATTGGCCTCTGCTTGAAGTTGTCATAAACAGATAGCTACAGGTTAATGTCTTTTTCACCTGTAAAGGATTAACAAACAGTGATTTGCAACACCTGACCAGAGGACCAATCAGGAAACAAGATACTTTCAAATTTCAAGGGAGGGAAGCCTTTGTTTGTGGGTTTTGGCGTTTGCTTTGTTCTCTCTGAGTCCAGGAAGGGATTAGAGGTGCAACCAGGTTTCTGCCAATCTCCCTGCTACAGTCTCTTATATATTCAGAATAGTGAGTATGAGTAGAAAGGCGGTTATAGTCTTTTGATTGTTTTTGTATTTGCAACTGTGTATCTGGCTGGTAGAGTTTTAATGTGTATTTAGCTGAAAGACTCTGTAACATTTACCATCTAGATTACAGAGATAACTTTTACTTTTTTCTTTCTTTCTTTTTATTAAAAGTTTTGCTTCTTAAGACCTGTTTGATTTTTTCTCCTGGTTAAGGCTCAAAGGAACTGAGTCTGTACTTACCAGGGAAGTGGTGGGAGACAGGGAAGGAAGAAGGGAGGGGGAAAAGGAGGAATCCCTTTGTTTAGATTCACGGAGCCTGAATCTGTATTGCCTCTGGGTGAGGTGAAAAGCCTCTCTTTTAAGATTCAAGGAGTTGAATCCCAGTGATCTTCTAGGGTAACCCAGGGAGGGAAAGCCTAGGAGAGGCACTAGTAAGGGAAAGAGTTTACTTTCCTTGTATTAAGATCCAGGGGGTCTGGATCTTGGGAGTCCCCAGGGAAGGTTTTGGGGAGACCAGAGTTTATCAGGTACTCAGAATCCTGATGGTGGCAGCGTATCAGATCTAAGCTGGTAATTAAGCTTAAAGGACTTCATGCTAGTACCTCATTTTTAGACTCTAAGGTTCAGATTTGGGAAAGAATATTATGACAGAAGTACAGTTACAAATGTTAAAACTGATTTATGCATTCCCTCCAAAAGAAAAAAAAGAGAGAACCCTGGCATCTTTTTCTTACCTAATAATGACAATAAACAGTAGCAGCTGAAAATAGCACAGTCTAGAAAAAGAAAACAAAAACCGGGGCCTGATGCAGTTAAACATTATTCATGCTAGTCCTTGCTCATGCTGGCAGTTTCATTGACTTGAATAGGACTACTCACATGAGTAACAAATATTCAAGAGTTGGATGGCTAGATCCTCACTCCTCAGACATTTCCTTTGTACAGGTAAGTTGTAACATTAGAGCCCTAAAATGTACATTGTAAAAGTGAAAATTCAGTGTAAACTCGGAGGCTACGTTTTTCAAAAATAGGAGTCTAATGGTCGGCTCCCGAATCCACATTTAGTGCTCAGAACTTTTGAAAAGCAGATTGCTTATTTAGGTGCCAAAATATGCAGTTAGTAGCAAGATTTTTGAAAATCTTGGCCACAATTGTTATTTTGCACTGTACAGCTGAAACAGTCTTACTGTCCTCTTTTTATAGTGTAAAACCAAAAATGGCACTACTATAAATATACAGTAAAACATACTGCATAGCTCCTTCAAACAATTCACATCCCGTGCAAAAGGGGCAATCCTGGGTTAGAAACATGAGAGCATTGTAATAAATTAGAGAGTTCAAATATTTGAACCTAAATTCCTTTATCTGTATTAACTCCACAAGTTTACATATAGGTCTCTGTTATTTTTACATGATGAACCAGGGCATACATCTTCCCAGCATTAAAAACCTCTATCCTAAAACTGCAAGTTCTGCAAAAGCAGTGCTAATGCTAATATTTTCTGAACCTACTTTGCGACGAATGGGACAGCCACACAATTTTCCACAAAGTATAAACAAGAATGACAAAGCCTTTGACAAACTTGCTGTCACTATCTGCCAAGCCCTCACTTTCAAGGCTGCATGAATCTTCTCAAAAAAAATAAATCACAGATGATATTGTCAGGTGCAAATCTCACATAGTGCTTTTCCTTGCAAAGCTAAATTGATTGATTTTTCGTCTAATATGAGGACACAAATCTCCAGGCATGAACTGATAGCATCTTATGGGCTTTTTGGCTCCTGATCCCAATGGGATAACATCTTCAGATTCATCCTGATACCTTGGCACTTGGAGTACATTGGGGTTGTACAGTTCAAATCCATTGGGCTTTACTTTGTATAACGTTGTTGAAAAAAACCCTGCTTTTGATTCTGATAAGGTCTCATTACTGTCTTATCTTTCAAACATTGAACAGTACCAAGTGTCCCCTACTTAGAGTCATAATGAAAATGGCAGTTTAAATTTTGGTTGCTCTTTCTTTGTTAACTGTAATAGGCTCTAATTAATTAAATCCATCCCTGTACATCTGCTTTCTTTTATATTTGGTACAGAAAACTGATAATTTGCTCAGGCTGAACAGAAGAAAAATCTTTTTTGCACAGGTCATTCATTAGGGATTTACTGTTTTCCTGGCATAAAGAATGTTCCTGTAGTGTTTGTGTTACATCGAACTTCAGACATTTTGGGCTTGAATATCGATCACCTTACACTTTGTGTAAACTCTTATGCTGGGGTATGGCATCACCAGAGCTACAAGATTACTCAAAAGGGGTGGAGGAGAAAGATGTGTATCTGCACCTTGCCTTCTATATGGTGGTGTTGGCTTAGCACTGGAGTTAGCATATTCTGTATCTCCAAAAGGAAGGTGTAAGAACATATCCTCGCTGTGCTTAGCAAGGGCCTGAGTCAACACCCATTATGGTCAATGAGAAGACTCATGTTAATTTTGCCTGTATTTGGATCAGGCCACAAGTGCTGAAAAGACATACTTCCTGCACTTCTCATCTGCAAGCAGGATGTCTCCTGGAGCAGCTAGTGGCGTGGTGCCTTCTCACACCTTTCCTTAACCAGTTCTAGCTTTAAATGCTACAATTCAGCTCAATATGTTTAAAATACTATGGCAGATGCCCTGTGTACTTGGCATCCTGTTAAGTTCAGCTGAAGCTGTACAAATCAGATTGGACCTTGCCACGTGCAAATATGCTCAAGGAACAAATAATTGCATCACCATCTCACATAGATTTGCTGAAGCACTGGTCAGTTTACATGCCCCAACATTTTACCCTCATCCTAACCAAATTAAAAACAAACAGTAAATGCATCCAGCGCTAGCCAGTCACGGTTACTAAGAAGGCTCCTCAAGGAATTGTGAATGCTCAGTCAATGGTGTACCCTCATGCATAGGCTATGTGGGGAGTGCACATTACAGCTACCAGCAGGAGAACCTGCTCCCAAGTGACAAGAGGGTGCGTAGGGATGGGACGCAGGGTTACTCAAAGCCTCCTATAAAATCTACTAAGCTGTTTCAGTTGGCACAATTAGGCTTCCGTAACAAGGAAGAACAGAGAGGAATTTAGTGGAGCATAAGGCTGGAAGAAACAGCTGCCCCCACTCATCATTTCCTATAAGATGGAGGAGGGGAATCTGTGCACGATTCTGTATCCCTCCTTATCACTGTAAAACACTTGTTTCAACAGATTCTCTTACCTGGTTTTGAGCTGAGTATCTTCAAGTGCCTGAGAAACAATATGTTTTTCTTCCTCTGTCTCTGCACCCTTCTCTTGGTACTGCTTAAGCATCCCTTCTAGAGATGACTTAACTCTGGGACTCAGAAAGACCTTCTAAAGAGCATTCCTCCCTCCCTTTACTTTTATAATGGACCAGATGACACCTAGCGGTAGGCATTTTCAGTACTATTTCCAAAGGGAAGATACTTCTACTCCTTCCCCTTGTTTCAGTTACACAAAAAGAAAACTGTTTTTAATACCAATATATCTAAGAATCTCTCTCTCTCTCTCTCTCTCTCTCACACACACACACACACACACACAAAGAACATTATTTAGGTTGCAGAGTCAAGCTCTCAAAAATGAAGAAATGACAGAATTAAGGTTGCCTGTGCAACTCTTCCCCTGGCCCAGCCAGTCCTAGTCCCAGTTCTTCCCAACAATTTGTCCCCAGTGTCCTTGTCCAGTCAGTCCCATTTGCCTCCCTCCCAGCTCCTCATCTGATCCATTTCTCTCCCCTCACCTCAAAATCCTAGTTGCCCCTCCTTCTGCCCCTACTCCCTTTCCCCACTGGCTACCAGTCACAGTCTCCCTGCCTGGACTCCTCATCCAATCTCAGTGTCTCCCCAAAACTTAATCCCATCTTCTTATCCTAGTTTCTTTACCCAGCCAGTTCCAGGTTTATCCCCTGCACACCACTCCTCATCAGATCTGTTCCACTCACCCACCTTCCCCCTCACTTCCTGAATTCAGGGTCTCACAAGAGAAGTGTTGGGCAACCTAATAATAGGCACCCAGCCCCATGGATTAATATCATCCAGCTTGTGAGCAGTTCAGGCCAGGGGCTTTGTCTTTATCCTTGTCTGTAAGGCACAAGAAAGGTATCTGAAAAGCAGTTTATTTGCCAAGAAGTTCTGCCTCCTATCTTGGCTATAGTAATAAGAAAGTGTTTTTGTTTAAGAAAAAAGTTGAAAAACTAGGCCCCAATCCTTCTTCCATTGAAGTCAACAGCAAAACTTCCACTGATTTCAGGATCAGGCTCCCAGTGAACAGCTTTCTATGTCTCCCACAACTCTTTGCATCACATGATCCCCGGCCCAAGGAGTTTCTCACGGATGAGGGAAGAGAATGTTTGTAGGAGCTCCTTGTTAAAACACTGGCAGTAAATCTGTGCTCTGTCAGGCAGAGTCAGGCAGCTGTGGCTTCTCTGCCGAGTTCCAGCAGAAAAGGCTTATCCTGGAAGCTCCTCCAGTCATTTTGATAGGTTGTCTTGGGGCCTGCTTGGTCCAAAGAACCCGCTTGTGCAAATGGGCCTGACTAGGAAATTCTCCAATGAAATAGAGTTTTGTCAGAAAATGCCAGTTCATCAAACCTGAAATTTCTTGCAGTGAGTTGAATTTCATAAACTCCCACTGCATCACAGGAAGGGACCCTGCTGCAACACTGTCAGAGATCCAATGGCAGCCTGTTCGCCTAATGGGCTGCTGGGGAGCCTCACCAAGAGTATCGCCTCTGTGCCAGGGACTTGGGCTTGCAGGATCTGTGGCTCTGGGGCAGCCCCACCATGTAGACTGCCACCGGGCTAGAGACCCAGAGCTTTCAAGCTCTCAAGCCAGCTGGCTCCTAGCAGGCAGCCCTGGGCAGCACAGACTGAAACTGACATTCTTGAAAGGTCATAGCAGCTGTGAAATTGACAAGAATGTCAATTTCAGGCAACACCTGCTCCTCTAGAGAGTGTTTTTGTTTAAGAAAAAAGTTGAAAAACTAGGCCCTGATCCTTCCTCCTTTTGAAGTCAATAGCAAAACTTCCATTGGTTTCAGTGGGACAGGATCAGGCTCATACTGAACACCTTTCTATCTCTCTCACTCCTTAAATCAAAGACCATGTGTTGGTGTTTCCAAAATGAAGTTTTTCGAGGTTTTCTGGTTTGTGAAAAATTTCAAAGTGTCAACAATTCTTGCAAAACCAGAAATCTCAAATTTCAGCTAGTTTTAGTGCTCCCTGCCCCCATCCCTTTTCAGGTCTCAGAGTGTGCTGTATTTCTATAGTACTATTTACTGAACTGAAAAAGATAAACATAAAGTTGTTATATAAATATCAAGTCATTGTGCTGTAAATCTGAATGATGGGAGTTAATATCACAGGCATATTTTTTATTGTGAAATCATTGTTTAAAATCACAGCTGCTTCTAACTGTGCAAGATGCTGGATTTGATGGACCATTGATTGAGCTCATATGGCACCTCTTATGCTATTACTAAAAATATTTGTATGCTAATATTTTACACAGAAGAGTGGGGGTGACTGTGTATTGTGCATGCGAATGTGTGATCTTCATTCTAGGTGACTGTTATGTTAAAACCCAAGGGATTGCTAGCTCTTAGTGAGAAAACAAAAAACTCACTGTCACCAGGGAGAAACTGAGGACCCTATAAGTTGCTGTTGCCCAGTGTCATTTTTTGTCCAACTGGAAAAAATGAGCAAATGACAGTTTTCACCCTGCTACACTCAGTCTATGATGAATCTCCCTCCTCACCACATAACTGTAAAGTGACCCAGGCTGGGTTCATAATCCAGATGGAAGATTACTGATTCCACAAATCTTAAATGAGAGAGACAAGGAATGCAGCTTACTTGTTTAAATTACTGTACTCAAAAATCCAAATTGTGTGCCATGTGTATCTCCTTAAGTAAGTCATGTGAGCAGTTTCTCTCTTACTAAGACAGGCCAAATGCCTTTAATAACAGTAGAGCTGAAAAGAAAGGATCCTGTTGTAAATAGTGTTTTGATTTAGTCTGACCCTCACTTAGTGGAATCAAAACTTAGGACAAAATAACTGAAGATATGATTGTTCTTTGAGTGTCACTGATTTGAACAGCCTTCACAAAGTGGTGGTTCTTGTAGTTTTATGATCTGGAGCCATTTACTCTGATATACTTTCAATTCATATTCTAAAAAAAAATTGACAGTGTTGGAGTGAGATGCAGATGTCCTGAGTTTGTGTGAGAATTGCTGTGGGGCACTGCTGACAATGGGTATGTACAGATATAGCTCTATATGTGTTTATATGAGAAACTCTTAACCCCAACAAACTTGCACTGAACATCCCCAAACTTTGTGTAAGATCAGATCCAAATTAGAACTTTGCCTCATCTCTAATAGTTAACATACAACACCACACATTATTCACAGTTGAGATTTAAGGGCCTTTACTCAGAAGAATATGTGTCTGGGTAGGATAGGCACTTGTTAGGAAAAAGTAAGCCTCATGGCCCCAGGAGCTCAGGTCTCTGCAGTATAGGCCATAAACTGAACTATTGGGTGCATGAGGAAATCACAAGTGTAGTTTATCTGATTTATGCTTGTGGTACACAGATTTTCTAACTTAAATAGACAATCGTTATAGCCATTCACCTTATCTGCAAGCAGTAATGTTCCAAAAATTGAACACATTATAGAACTGAGGTGCTACTGGCAACAATTTAAATGAATGGGATAAGTCCCCTCACTGTTCCCTCGAGCAGATCTCAGTTTTATTCTGATAGAGTCCCAAACCATACACAATGGAATCAAATCTCAGGAAAACATATGATTGTCCTTATTTTTGTCTTTTAGTTTGCTTTTATTACAAATCACCTCGAGGGATGTCAAACTAAAAAGGTGGCAGTCCTATGAAGGAGAGGAGCACTGTGCTCCTGCATTAGACATGTACAACAGCAGGATATTCAACTTGAAAAATGTGCCCAAAAGGATTCCAGGGAGTTCTGTAATGAGAGTGAGGCAGTAATTCAAATCTGTGGCACTGTCTGGAGTTGCTTTGAAAGTGTAATACAATGGTGCTTTCCAATAAACAAAGCAGAGCATGAATGCTTGTCTGCATTGCATGCTGTTCTCATACAGAAATCAGTTCTCCATTTTTTATTTTTAAGTATAACTTTGGACCTCTTTGCAAATTCTAAGGTAACCACTGCGGTTTGCTGACATGAACAGCTGATTCTGTAAATGACTTCAGAAACTGCAGGTAATGGCTATAAGAAATTCAATCAATAAATAAGTTCTCCCTTCATTGCTGAGAGATGTCACTACCAAATGACTGTTTAATTCTCTAAAGGTGGCTAACTGTATCCTGTCGTTTTGGGGAGAGGGGGAATTTGAATCTGAAAGCCATGAGCAGTAGAGAAGCAGCCAGTATAACTATTTCCCTGGAGATCTATCAGAGAGTTTGCAGATAACCATAGATGCAAGGCACTGTCTGCAAGCCTATAATCTGTAGAGAGACTGAAGAGGAGCGAGAAAAGCATTTGAGCTCCTGGATGGGGTGCGTAGACATATCTGCTCCACTTGTGATTTCTGACTCACATCTGCTTAGTTAACTGTTAAAAACAGGTTTTTAATATTGTCACTTCTGCAGAGCCAATATAACTGTCAAAGAAATCTGTATTCCTCAGGCATTGTCAATATCATCGTCACATACATTTCCAAACTCTTGGATTCCAGAATTGCTATTATTTTCCTTTACATGTGTACATGTGTGTGTATTTTCTTACTTGTAAAAGGTGTCAAATGAATAAGTGTGGAGACTGAAGACCTCTTTGATCGCTGAACAGGTACAGCCTGGGCAATAACACCTGTCACTGATTTATTCCTCTGCTCAGTGTTCTGGAAGGACCACTTCTAACGGTCATTGGCACCATTAACTCATTGGTTGAGACTGCCAAGGATGTCCATTACTGCCAGGTGTGGAACTTATTATTTCTATACTATACCACCTGCAGGCCTCAACCAAGATCAGGGACTGAGTATCTCAGGTGCTGTGCATTCATACAGGAGACAGTCTGTGCCCCAAAGAGTTCACAATATAAGTAAAAAACACAGATAAAGAGTAGGACAAAAGAAGTATTGTCTCTGTTTTGCAGATGGGGATAGCACAGCGTTTTTATGTTGTGAACACTAGGAACTGCTCCTGCAGGGTCAGACTCCCATAAACAGAATTGTTTACCAGTGTTTTACATTTGCAAAGAATATTTTAATCCATTCAGAAAAAAGATGGGAATGGCATTCCTCTGTATCAACTCCCTAAGTTCTATGGCGTTGTATTAAACCATACTGCATGTTTATCAAGTATGATATGAAAGTGGCTAATGCTGCAGTCAAACATATTTTTCCAATGTAACACCAGCTTTCTTATTGCATTTACCAAATATATCTACATGGAATGATATTTCGTAAGACATGAATCAACACAGCATATGCTACAATGCTTTAACTTTGTTTTCATAATTGAAAGAAGCTGCTTTACAAGCATCTGTTCTAGTCCTGGGGATGTATCTTGCCATAGTTTCTCACTGAAAACTCCATCTAAAGTCACTGAGATTTTTCTGGATAAAAAAAGGCCAGCAGACTTTGGCTTCTAGTCTTTTAGAGCTGGTTGGCTCTTTGAAACCTAATAATGCATCTTATTCTTATTTTAATTTATTCTGAAGTAAGTGAGCTTCACCAGCTTAAAACGGTTTACAAAGCTGTGGTTAAGGGAATGTGCAGAGCCACTATATTGTTGTTTCCTCGGGCAGGTCTCATTTTTTGTTTCTGTATTTTGGAGCAGGGGGGGCTTGTTATCTGGGATAATGAGTGCATATATGCCAGTGTTTCTCAAACTGGGGTTGCCGCTTGTGTAGGGAAAGACCCCGGCGGGCCGGGCCGGGCCGGTTTTCCCGTCCGCAGGTCTGGCCGATTGCGGCTCCCACTAGCCATGGTTCACTGCTCCAGGCCAATGGGAGCTGCTGGAAGTGGTGCGGGCCGAGGGACTTACTGGCCGCCGCTTCCAGCAGCCCCCATTGGCCTGCAGTGGTGAACTGCGGCCAGTGGGAGCCATGATTGGCTGGACCTGCAGACGGGGCAGGTAGGCAAACTGGACTGACCCGCCAAGGGCTTTCCCTACATAAGCAGTGACCCCAGTGTGAGAAACACTGATACATGTCCTGTGCTGTAGCTGTTTTCTAAAATGTTCCCCATCCAGCTTCTCTAGTGCTTAATTTGTAATGAAAGAGGTGCCGGGGCTCAAAGCAATTTTTTTTACATTCATAACTGATGCAGCAAGCCCAGAGGTGATGGGTCTATGAATTGAGAAGCCCAGAGGTGCCTGGACTCAGCCCTGGCACAAATAACGCACTGAGTTTCTTCTTCGCAGAATATGTAAAGTGAAAATATGTTGGAAGTAAAACCTAGAAAACTGTTTCTAATCCCACATATCTTATGCATTTATGATGCATTCATCAGGATTTTTGTAAGTATAGTTGCAACACACAGAAGTCACCCCACACTATGAATACCTTTTTGAAAACAGGTGCTTGTCATACTCATAGACTCATAGAGTTTAAGACCAGAAGGGACCACCAGATCATCTAGTCTGGCTTCCTGTAAATCACAGGCCACTAACACCCCCAACCACCATCAACTAAACCCAACAACTAGAATTAGATGACAGTATTACAGCCCTCTGGGGACTAAACTCTTATGTGTCATAGATAGAGAACTGGAGGGACTGGGGTGCACCAATGCCCAAGGCTCCTGCAATGGGAGAGAGTTGATTAAGTGCCCAGATAATCCTGGCAAGTGGTCCACGCCTCATGTTGCAGAGGAAGGCAAAAACCTCAAGGGCCGGGAATTTCTTCCTTATCTCGCATATGGCAATCGGTTAGACTCTGAGCATGCAAGCAAGAACAAGCCAGCCAAGTACCTGAGGGAGCAACTGAGCTTTATAAGTTTATGGTACAATGAGGTTTTCCACAATGGCATATGGCCCTCCTGAAACTGCTAATAGCAAATATCTCCAACAGCTGAAGATGGGACACTTGTGGGGGAAGGGATCTGAGTTACTACAGAGAACTCTTACCCAGCTGTCTGGCTGGTGGGTCTCACCCACATGCTTAGGTCTAACTTATCCTCATATTTGGGGTTGGGAAGGAATTTTCCCTCAAGTCAGATTGGCAGAGACTCCTGCCTTCCTCTGCAGCATGGGGCATTGTGACAGGATCTTTGGGGTACAACCTGGAACTGGGGTACTGCTGTGCTCCTTTAACTCTCCAGCCTGGGTCATCTCTCACAATGGTTTGCTAGTACAAGCATCAAACCTCTCCAAGCTCACTTAGTACAACAGCATATGGAGCCCCACACCCAGATAAATTACGTATGAATCATACAGAGAAAGGCACCAGCAAATCTCCCCAGCCTTCAGCCTTGTACCCCCAAAATATACTGTCTTGAGTTGTCAGCAGTCTGCCATTACGAGTCATTATCCAGTCTGCCGCCCCCTCGATGTAGAGAGCACACACAAGCCTTTGTAAACTGAGCTGAGATTTCCCAAGCACTTCAAGCAAAACACACTGTTTTACGTAAAACATAAAACAGATGTATTAGCTATAGAAAGATAGATTTTAAGTGATTATAAGTGGTAGGCACAAAAGGTCAGAGATAGTTACCAAAGAATATAAAAGGTAAGTCTAAATCTTAAACTTTATTAGAGTAGGCAGTACATGGATCAAGCAATTTCTCACCCCACAGGTAGTTTATACTTCTTAATACATGGGCTTTCTCTTTAAGCCTGGGACCAGTCTCCTGAGTTCAAGTCTTTGTCTTCCCAGCATTCTTGTTGCTTCCAGCATAGGTGGGGGAGGAGAAAGGTAAAAGAATGATGCCACTGTCCCCTATTTTATATCCTCAATCCATGTGCCTGCAAAACATTAACCTAGACATATCCTGGTGGGCTCTGCTAAATCACAGAGTTGAGCAATCCCCCATTGTATGATGCTTGTGCAGCCCTCTTACAGTATTGTAAATCCGTTGCTTATAACTCCTCTGTTGATTAATGGTCACTTCACACCTCCTGGGAATAGATCAGCACCTAACAGTAGAGAATCTCTAATTTACAAAATATTTCAGTAAGAACCATACAGCAAAAGCTTATAACTTCATGCACAGTAGTGATATACATATTTGGACAAAACAATGGGTTAGAGCAGATCATGACCTTTCATATGATATCTTACATGGCACGCTATGTATGAAATATATCATAATTATATGACAGGATGAATATTCTTTTTCAGGGTGCTGCTTTTAGGTACAGAGTGCTATAGGCATGGGTCATTTTTTGGTGCGAACTAGAGTACAGGGTTCAGCCTCTAACCTGAACTCTTTAAATCAAGATTAGAAGACTTCAGTAACTCAACCAGAGATTATGGGCCTATTACAGGAATAAGTAGGTGAGATTCTGTTGCCTGTGATGTGCAGGAGGTCAGACTAGATGATCATGATGGTCCTTTTGACTTTGAAGTCTATGAGAGAATGCTCAGTGCCACCTCAAAGCATTGGCCCACCCCATCCAGTTGCCCATCTTCAAGTATGGCTCTCTCTGACGCTTCAGAAAAAGGAAGAAGAAAAAAGAAAACCAACAACCAAACAGCCCCCACAAACCCAGAAGACAATGGGGAAAACATTCGCTTCCTGATCCCTGCAGATGACTGGCTGAAGCCCTGCAGCATGAGATTTTAGCCAGGAACTGGAAGAGACTATCCAGGACTGCTGAGTGATGCCCCCTCCCCATAAGCAACCCCATCATACAATCTCACTCATAAATTTGTCAAGTCTCATCTTAAAACTAATTAAGTTGTCCACTAGGAGTTGTGATGAGCACCCTTACGATAGCTAAATGATGGGTACCGAAATGCTTTGATAGATTCAATATATAAAAACAGAGGGGAGTAATGAAAATCTGTCATATAGATGTGTGAAAAACTAGAAACAATTTAGAAGAGCTCTTTGCCAGTGCTTGAACATCTGGCATTCTCTGCTTCATGAATTGTAATCTCTGATGAGAATGAGAGGGAGGAGGGGCATTTAAAGCTGAAGGAGCAACAGAGGAAATTTTTGATGAAAACCTAGGTTTGCTTGAAGGTGTGTTGAGATCTCTGTGGCTGTGGCTGATGCTGACTGTGTCTGAAGATTTTGTATAGCATTAAACTTTATAGGACAAAGATTCATATTGGTAACTTGGGAGGTGCATGGCATTCAGAGATCCCAAGACCAGAAGGGACCACTGTGATTGTCTACTCTGGCCTCCTGTATAGCAGAGGCAATAGAACTTCCCCAAAATAATTCCTAGAGTGTATCTTTTAGAAAAATGTCCAATCTTGAACATTGCTAGGGAGTATCCCTGTTCTACGGTTTGTGGATGGGTTAAATCTTTACTGAGAATGGAATTCATGTTTACTCTGTGTTACATTGAGAGCACATCAAAATTTTCCAAGTTTACATTTATCCATAATTGCCCCCCCACCCTGCCAAAAATGTGATTTTTGACGGAACCCACATATGCTTTACAGGTTTTTTTTAACCATCTCTTATAACATGGGGGCAAAATGTGAGAATTAGGCTTAGCTCTGCATTGGAGGCAGTGTGCACTGTCCATCCCTTCCCTAGGCTACCTAATACACAGGTGTGTAGGTGCAGAGAATGTACCAGCCTTTAGGATGGCTACACTGGTTTCTCAGGCATACCTAGCCCACTGTGTGAGAAGGCATGACACCATAACACCACTTTTTGACTGCCTCTTACCACTTATTTTGGGGCAACGTGAAATACCAAGTCACATAGAGGGAGCATCACTTGTGCAGGGATGGAGGTGGGGTAAGATTCCTTGAGCATTTTGCCCTAGCACTCATGCAAGGACGAGCCACAATCTGGCTTGTAAAGACACATCCCATGGTTAATACAGAACTTCTGTATCACTCAAGGCCCAATTCTTCTACCCTTACCAGTGCTGAGCAGCACCTTACTCTCCAAGGAATAACACTGAAATCACTGGGAACTGCTCACAGAGTCTGTGGCTGCTCAACAGGCACAAAGGTATTCAAATCTGGCCCCAGCAAATGGGAGTTTTTCCACAAGCCTGGTTTTTATTAGGTTGGTTTGAGAATCGTGGTCATTGTTACATGGCAAAAGGGACAACAGCAAAATCACCTAGTTAACAGGAACAAACTCAAGTATGAATTCAATACTCAGGACCAGATGTACCAATAGCTACTGTCCCTAATTCCCTTTGTGCTGAAATTCTCTATCATTACTGTAATTTTACTCTCATACATGTAGATGAAGCTGGCCCACAAAAGCAAAAAACCCCCCCAAAAACGTAGAAAACGCACTGCAATTACTCTGCTTCCAATTTTTTTTACCCTATCTATTGCTCCCCTGTAATGCATTTAATGCACTAAGTGTCCTAGGCAATGATGCAATTTTAGCAACAATTTAGTTTGCTGTTGACAGAGTGATGCTGGATCTCAAAACCTGGAACACATGGCACATAAGTGGTCCTATTTATAAATTCTATAGCAACTAGTTATACAAGCTCACTTATCAATTCCCTAGCTCAGTCTGTCAGCCTGTACCCTTCAGAATGATTCCTGTATCAATCTAATGTGAAATTACTGAGCTCGAGGAAGCAGCATTTATTTTGTACTTTGCCAGTGTGCTGAGCTGTGTTCTTATACTAGCTTATAAAAGTTGCTCCTTAAACACTACAGATAAAGTCAACTGGAAAAAAAATCAATATGGTCCCTTTTGCCGTGGATAGGGAAAGTAAATATACTCACTGTGACTTGAAAGTAACTATTGCAGACCTAAAACCTAATCCTTAGATCTATCGTGTTTGTTCAGGGACAGAGAAAGTGATGAGTAGGACATGAAGCAGGAGTCTAAAATTATCACTGTATATTTTCTAGCTATAAGGAACAGCCCTCCTGACAGTTATAAATACAGCTGTGTCATCTATATGATCCAATGCACAGCTGTATCCAACAGAGATCTGGACTGGATTGACAGTAACTGATGAGTCCACAGTATCATGTCCTGATACTGATGCAGCTAGATTGGATTTACTTGTAAGAGAAATAGACTTGGATTCAGTTAGGAGCCAATCGTTCTGTTATTTCCTGTATTTAAGCAACAGCCTTTAGTCTATCCCCAGTACAGCTTGTTAACACCTTTTCAATCAAAATGTTCAAGCTTTGAGCTCACTGGAAAGCTGTAATAATTGCACAATTCAAATCTATCAATCATTCACATTATCCTTCTCCTGCTAGGACAGGAGAGCCATGACCTGACCTCTCTGAGGGGAGCTATCATTTCCTCTTGAGTCTAATGCACTTGATCCATGGTAGCTAGGTAAATAAAAATGCATTTCTGTGAGTGTGTGTGTGTATATATATATTGAAATGAACGACTTGGACAACACCACTTATCAGCCAGATGACTAATAAAACATGTGACAAGCATCCTTAACAAGCATACGCATCAGCGACTGGAGCAGTAGATGTGCTTTCCTTAGTTCTTTAGACTTTTCTTGAGCAGAGTAAATCTGAATGGTAAGCAACAGAAGCAGGTAAAATGATGTCCATGCAAATAAAAAAACCCCACACATTTCTCCTCTATATCATTAGCTGTCATCTCTGTTCTGTTAAAAGTTTTACATTTCCAAAGCCATCCACCAGCAAGAAAACAAGTTGTGTTATTCTGAGCCTTTTAACACATCCAGTACAATAAACAGAGAAAAAAGTGAAGGATAAAAGAATCATCTTGCAGTTCTACACAGCATTACCAATCTCATCTCTAGTAGTTTTTTCTGCTGATTTATGCTTTCCTTAATTTACTTAACATTGCTTTTGAGCACATAGCACTCCTTGCAATTTTTTGCATTGCATTGATACAGAAAAGATTGAACACATTAAAAAAAAATCTTTCAACTCTCATTGATCTCATGCAGCACACAAGCTCTCCCCGCACCCTCTTCCTCTGCTGAGTTAATCTGCAGCTCTGTCAGCATAAGAGACTTACCACAGGGTTTTCGAGGGGAGAATGCAGTTCGGCTCTCTTACACACTGGAATAGCTGCTACCCAGTAATGAAGCAGGAGCTGAGAAGTCTCACTCTTTCAGTAGCTATTCAGGTAGTGCAGCCAGCTTTCTCTAGCCCTCTGCATATACACAGACAGGCGCAGAGAGCGAGAGAGAGAAAGAGAGAGAGAGAAGCAATAAACTGAGCATAATTAAGAGAGCTCCTTTCTACAAATTACAGAAACAAGTGTTCCCTGTAGCAGGGTGGGTTCTTTAAAAAGCAGTCTCTCCCCAGAAACCCTGCACTTTTTTTTTACTTTTTTTTACTGGAAAAAGAAATCTTTCTTGGAAACAAAGTCATTGATGTGTTACAGTGAGGTTATTTTTCTTTTTTTATGATGAAAGTTTCATTGTGAAATTCAGTCTAGTTTGCAGGCGAATGAGAACCATCTCTGCAGCCTCTTAGCAAAGGAGCTTAGATCAACAGTCTCATGCATTTAATGACATTATTTATGAAAGAACACATCTGCTCTAATAAATTCACCAATTAGGGAGGTAATGGTTTAGTAAATATATATCAATGCCTTTTTCAACATATGCACCATGGGGAAAAAAACAATACGACGTGTAAATTAACGTGCAGATTTGTAATAGACCTGCTGTACTTGAAAGAATTTTGAAGGAAAATAAATAATGCCCAGATAGATAGGTTAGCTATGTAATATATGCCTAATGTGTCCGATATAGGTGTTTGCTACTTGTCCCTAATACATGTTGAGTAAAAAGTGTCAAGAAATTTCAGAATGTTGTCATATTTGGCAAGGAGATTTGAGGAATTAAAGAAAGTTAAATCTCCTACACAGATCCTTTTTTTATTAAAAAATACACTTTCTCTGTAGCTTTAAAAAATAGTCTGTTATTTGTGGTGTCACTTTAGACAGAAAGCAGATAAAAGTGTCCTGACCATAAGTAAAATAAAAACACACACACACACACACACACACACATGCACTCACAAAAAGGCATTAATTTCCTTTAATTTAGAAATATCTGTTCTTTAGTGAATAATAGCTTTGGGGACCTTGGCACACTATAATATAGGGTCATTATTGGGACAGATGCCACCTGGGGATGAAAAAAAATCAAGTCGGACATATTAATGCAACTTTCTCCCATCGAGCTCTCAGAACAGCCAGCATTACATTGCAGGACCCTCGTGTGAGGATGCTTTCAAGGACTGCTGCTTGGAAAAGAGGATGATGCTATTGTTAGAAGTAACTTTGTAATAAAGATGGAAATGAGAAGAAAAGGAGAGAGAAAATAATTAACAAAAGCCTATTGAAATAAGTCACTACAGAGAGACTCCTATATTGATAGTTCTATCTAAAACAGTTTAAAGCCCTATTTCTGAGAATCTCCCTGACACTTTTATTCAGCTAGCTAATCGTTTGAGAATGGAATTTTTCCCACACACAGCTGTACAACTCATGTTAATCTCTAAAGCATTAATTTGGTATTTAATTACTTTCTACAAAAGACAAATACTTCAGCAGCTTCACTGGCTTTATTGGGAGGTCATTAAAGGTAAACTAGGCAGCAAGAGGCTATATCAGTGTTTTGACCCATGTGGACCCTTGTGTCCTGGAAGAATCAGTTGCTGTTTTGAGGCTGTAGACCCCAAGCCTGCAAACATTTACATATCTGCTAAACTTTCAGCATGAGTTGGAGCCCTGAACTATAAGTTCTTCAAACAAAGATCATATCTCACTGCGCATTTGCACAGTACCTAGCACAATGGGACCTCAGTCCCGATTGGGGTCTTTGGATGCTATTTAATAAATAATAATAATTAATAATAAATGGATTTCTGAGAGTTGGTCCCTTAGCTCTCTTTCTTATCCTTAGTTTGTTTCTTCAAGGCTTCATCTGCTTTCTAGGTGGTACTCTTTTTCTGCCCACCAGGACTTCCTCTCTTTCTGTTTCCAAGGAATTGTCTCTTCTCTTTTTCTTCACAGCCATGCCCTCCACACCTGGAAAGGTCCAGAAGGCGGAAAAGCCAAAAAGGTGGTGCTGACTGCTGAGTTAAGATGTTTGTAAGACAGATGTCTATGAAGGCCAGACCTTTCGCGTAGCATGCTTCTTGTGGCTCTGATTCTAGCTATGTTGAATTTCTGTGTGTCTCAGTCACCCCAACCACATATATTCAGGTCCACTCTGCAGTGGTGACAGCCTACAGAAAGGAGTTACTGTTACTTATGAGAGCAGTAATTCAGACTGCTTTATTGTCAGAAAAGTGGCTATATATAAATAGGATTTTATTAATGAAGAGATGGTCTCCCTGTGTCTATTTGGGAGTCACATCTGGTGATTTTAGCAATAATGTAAGATTTCTAATATTTCTACTCAAGATAGTACCGCTGAGCGCATGCAGCTACAGGAGAAGGAGTGGGGTGCTATTACTTACTGTGCATCAACAGAATTGTTTCTTTTGCAGAATGTGTACCCCCAGGTGGGGATGTGTGACTCAGAGAGCACAGCTCTTGGCTTTCATGTCCTAAAATGAATTGTATTAGCACCTAGGAGCTCCAGTCATGGACCATGACCCTGTTGTTTGTACAGCACTTAGCACAGATGCCTGTAAGAACAAGAGACAACAGAGAAACATAGGGACATAGGACTGGAAGGGCCCTCCTGAGACATTGGGTCTAATCCCCTGCTACTGCAGACAACCCTATCATATAATCCCATAAATTTGTCAAGCTACAGCTTAAAACTAGTTAGGTGTTTGGCCCCACTCCTCCTAATGGGAGGCTGTTCCAACAACCTTCTTCTAATCTCCAGAATAAGTTTATCCATGGCCAGTTTATACCCACTTGTTCTCGAGCAAACATTGTCCTTTAGCTTAAATAGCTCTTATCCCTCCCTGGTATATTCCTAGACAGCAATCATATCCCCTCTGCGTCTTTGTCTTGGCCTGTCTTTATCCATGTAATAACAAGAGGGATTACAAGCAAACAATGAGAAAATGTTGGTCAGTTTAATAGGCAGTGGTCTCAGCACACTAGGGGCCTAACCGTTATCAAGATGTTTTGTAACTTTCCTGGCTGAGGAGAATTTTAAGGAGGGATTTGAAGCAGGCTAATGAGGTAGCTTTGCATATATTTACAGGGAACTCCTCCCAAGCATGAGGGGCAGCATGAGTGCAGGGGAAGCATGAAGGTGCTTGTTTGAATATTTAACAAGTGGGTGATGAAAGATGACATCATGGGCCAATAGGAGGGAAGAGCTGACATCTTGAGAGTGAGAGATAATAGTAGGGCTGAGGATAGACATTGAAGGGCCCTGAAAGTGAAGCTAAGTGGCTTATGTTTGTTGTGATAGAGATAGGGAGCAAGTGAAGGGATACAAAGAGAGGGATGATATGGTCAAAACAATGGGCTAAGAAAAATGATCTTTTGCAGCGGCATTCTGAATGGATACAACTGAGGACGAGATTGCATTTGTCAAGGCCAGAGGGAAGGACTGAGATGAGAACATGGACAAAAGTTTTAGCTGTGTGGACGGATAAGGAAAGCTGTATTTTAGAGATTATGCAGAAAGAATCTGCAAAATCTAGACTTATGGTCCTAAGTGGCAGGCAAGATTGCGGTGGCTTCCATAGCGACCGAGAAAAGAAGTAAAGATGATAGGTAGACAGGTGGGTGGAAGACACAGCTCTGGTTTAGCTATACTGAGCTTCAGCTGACAGCTAGACATCCATGAGATGTCAGAGAGACAGGCTGAGGTTTTAGTTTGAACAGAAGCAGACAGGTCTGTTGTAGAAAGGTAGATCTGTGAGTCATCAGCATAGAGAAAGTAGCTGAATTTTGTTTATGAATGAGGTTACCCAGAAATAAAATATAGAGAAGGGTATCAAGAATAAAGCCCTGTGGAACCATCACAGACAGTTGGTAGAGTGATGAGGAGGATCCTCAGAAGGATACTTTGAGGGGGCAATTAGCAAGGTCAGAGGAGAACCAAGAGAGGACAAAATCATGGAAGCCAATGGAGGAAAAGAGCTTGACCTACTGTGTCAAAGATGTCTGCCTGGTCAAGGAGGATGAGGACAGAGTAGTGGTTTGGAGGTTTAGCTAGGAAAAGACTTTGGTGAGAATGGTTTCAACTGAGTGCAATGGGTGGAAGCTGGATTGGAGAGGGTCTTGGATGGAATTAAAGGACAGGAACTCCAGACAGTGATTCTTAACAGTGTGTTCAGTGAGTTTAGAGATGAAAGGGAGTTGGAGTGGCTGTTGGAGAAGCAAGTGGACTTAAGGGTGGTGTTTTTTTAAGATGGAAGAGACTAGAGCATGCTTGTATTGTGAGGGGAAAGAGCCACAGGAAAGTAAGAGGTTGAGCACAGGAGAGTTCAGGAGATGGAATGGAATGGGGTCACTGGGGCAAATGGTGGGATCAGAGGAGGAGAGAAGACAAAACACTACTACATCTGTGGCAGGGGAGAAGGAGGAGACTGTTGTGGTAGGGGAAGGGAAGCTGAGCTGAAGGAAGGGGGAAAGTCATGTCATTTTATCTTTTATTTTTTCTTGGAAGAAATTGGCAAGATCCTGTTCAGAGAGATAAATGGAAGTATGAGAATGGAAGGGTTTGAAGAGTGAGACAAAGGTGGGGAAGGGAATGGGACATGGGATTCCATTAATTTGAGAAGTAATGCTGCTTAGCTAGGATGATGGCAGAACTGAAGGAGGAGAGAACAAATTTGTAGTGAAGGAAGTCAGCCTGTTCATGGGACTTTCACCAGAGACAGTCCACAGCACAAGAGCAGGAATGGAAGAAGCAGGTATTGGGGATGAGCCACAGCTGGGGACTGGCAGGAGAGAGAGGGAAAAGAGTCACAGGTGGAGGAGTAAGGAATAGAAAGAATAAACAATCATATCGATGGAAGAAAGGCAAGAGGTCAAGGAGGAGAGAGCTGAGAGCAGATAAGAAGTCATCAGTGTGCAATGGCCAATGTCAAAACAGATCAGGTGATGGTTAGAGGGTGAATTCAGTGAGAGAGAGCAGTGCTTGGTGAAGACCAAGTCAAGTGAATGGCCCTTTTCTTGAATGGGAGATTGTACCCAACCTGCAGGTCAACTGAAGAGAAAGGAAGGCAAGAAATGTGTAGCTAAGAGGTTGGATAAGCTTTCAAAGTTGAAGTCACTGAAGATATGTGTGGGAGACTGCAAGGAAAGGGAGATAGAGAGAGAGAGAGGGAGAGACTGTGCATCAGGGTCAAAACTTAGGAGAGGAAGGCTGTTAGGGAGGGATTAGGTGGATGGTAGAAGAGAGCACCATGGAGAGGTAAAAGAGAGATGAGGCAGATGCTGTGCTGTTCAGAAGAAGATAGAGTGGGATGGGAAAGAGTTGGAAGTGGCAGTAACAGGAAAAAATCAACAGGAGATAAACATGGAATCTCATGAAACTGCTTTTACAGAGTCACTTTTCAGTGTCATGAAACTTGAAAGTGTAGTTTCTGATGGACAGGAAGAGGAACATGCATCATATAGCCTCTAACTTCTTCCCCTTTTCTTTGACCTCATCTCTCACCTATAGATTCACCATAGATGCTGAAGAGGGAAGAAAGGTAGTTATTAAGGTTATGGAGGAAGAAAAATACGCAATATAGCTGCTTTGCCACTCCCTCTTCTGCAAGATATGGACTTTTCAGCTCTACTCCGTACTGCACATGTAGAAGGAAGGGAGTGTAATATACGAGCACACACTTGAAGGACAGTCCTGCCTGATCTCCTCTCTCAAGACTAGGTCTAACGAGGAGGATGGGGGTGGGGGAAAGGTATAAGAAACACTAAAAGCCAAAGAAATGCCTGTCCCTGACCGAAGAACAACTTCACTCCTTACCCCTCCCATGGGATACAAAAGAGGTGGTACCAAAGCCGCTAGACCCAAGACCCTCCAAAACAGAACATGACCATAATTGTAAGGGGTGTTACCAAGGGTGTGCGCTACAGATATAATTATCCCTGCTAAGAAAGGGAAGGGGGACTTTGGGAAGAAAGCTCTACCAGCATGCAGAGCTATGGATATGCTTGTATGTGTAAGGGGACTGTTATCCCCTTACTAACATTCAGTGGGGGTGTTTTGATTGCTAGCTCCCAGCACTAAAAGGGGAGGGATCGATGGCAAATCAGGACCCTGAGACTGACAGTCCCCAGGAACAATGGCCAAGAAGGCCCAAATGGCTCCAGGTCAGTTGATTGACAGGGCGGGCAGGCTAATCAAGGAGACGGAGGCCAGGGTGGGTCTGTCTCCATGTAGCTGGAATTGTCTGGTCAGACGGATAGGGGCCCCAAGCTAAGCTGCTAGGAGCGAGCTGCAGCCAAAAAGCCAGGGCACCAGCCAGAGAGAGAGACCTGCCCTGGGAGGAACTGCAGCAACCAGAGCCAGAGGGGCCAGACAAGCAGCCCAGACAGGTGAGAGCTTCAAAGCAGTCAGAAGCAAGCCTGCAGAGAAGACTGCCTGGGACGAGCTGTAGCAACTGGAGCCAGAGAGGCCAGAGAGCAGCCAGGGACTGAAGGCAGAGCAGCAGCAGCAGCTGTGCTGAGGCAGTGTGGAGCTGGCTGGAGCGTCGGAACTGGTGCAGTGAGCGCTGGGAGAGCGAGGGGACCCTGGGCAGTGGCCACGACAGGGAGACGCCTCAGCACAGGGCTCTGCAGGCAGACTGGAGGGAGTCATAACCCTACAGAGAAGGGTGACACTGGGGAGAAGGGTCCCTGCCACCCAGAGCCTGAGAGAGTGTGGCACCGCCAGAGCAAGGTCCACCACACGTCCTTGCAGCAACAGCCAGGACCTGAGAAGGAGGCCTGGGACTCCAAGGAACTGACTGTGAAGTGCCTGAGTCCAGAGATGCTGTTTGTGATGGTCCCTGCACGGAGCGGGGTGATGTGTTTTCCTTTACTTTCCCAATTTTCTTATTTTTTTAATTAATTGTTAATTAAATACTTGTTTGCTTTAAATTGTATGATGTGACAGTGGGTCGGAGGGTGCGCGTGCAAGAGATACCCGGAGTGGGAACCCTAGCCCTGTCCTGGTGACAACAAGCAGGTTGGGGTTGAGCCCCGGATCCTGGGCCCAGCTTGTTGTGGTTATGAGGACTCTGCCAGAAGAGAGTGGAAGGGGGTCCTCAAGGGAGGGAGGTCTCGGGTAAAGGAATGGGAGCGAGACTCAGATCTTGCCAGCCCATTCACCCGGGGTAGTGCAAAAGCCAGGAAAGTTCCCCACAATAGCGGGACCATTCCCCCACTTACATATGATTAACCCCAATAAGCATCACATTGCCTGCATTTTGGACTTCTGGTCTTCTGCCTTCTGTCTGCATGACAAGAACCAGGGGAGGGTGAAGGGAAACCCCTTAACAGTAGGCACCTACTCAGGAAACCAGCCTGAAGTGGGAGAGTGTTTCGGATTCTAACTCATGTTGTACCCTAACAGTGTTACCTATTGCTCAGTGTAATCCCTTTAAATGAACTACCCTGTATTCCCTCTGACCCAGGTCTTAAATTCTCACAGAGTATTTCCTGGAGCTGAGAGCTCTGGGCTTCAGCCCAGTTGGGCACACCAGAGCTCCCATGGGTTTGAAAAAATTTACTGGAGCTCTGTTCTATATGGCTCTGGCTGAATTTAAGCTCTGCTCTAACTCATGTCTGACTTCACCTCTTCCAGGCTGGGAGCAAAGATTCTTGTTCATGATCTGAGCATGTGGGTCTCCTTCCTACCTGAACCCACTGAGTGTTAGATCCTCACAAGGCTATAACACTTGGAAGGCCTACAGAGCTTGCTTCCAGGTTTGTGCAGCAGTCTAACCAATTTACTTGTCCAACTGTTCACACAGGGTCAGATTTAGAGCCACGAGAGGGTCAGATGTAGTATGACTCTGAACTCCCTGCCCCTGTTGTTAGACCCTGCCATACATTATAAGAACTTGGGGATACTCCATGACATTTTACAAAAAAAGAAAAATGGTGAAATCTTGTTTGTTGCTTCCCCTCTCTGCAACAAATAATAACCAAGACCTAGTCCATGAAAATAGTGATGGAAAAAATATTTTCCAATCGTCTGAAATAACAGCCCCTTGGATCTACTGTGACTTGTCTGTTCCATAGTTGTCAAATTTCCTGGTGGGCTAGCACATTGTTCACTGTTTGTTAAACTTTATATAGACAGATGTTTTAAGTGAAACACTCCCTACAGGGTAAAGCACCAGTGAATGCTGACATCTGCAATGCACTGTGCTACACTGCTTTGTCTAAGGCCCATGCAAGTCTTCTAGGCAAGGGGCACACAAGTATGCAGCTCATGTCTGGAAGAAACCAGAATGACCATGAACTTAAACACCTTCAGAACAAACTGTAAAACTCATTCCTTCAGCCTTCCCTTCCATGTTTATGTAGCCTTGTCCAACAACAGCAACAAAATCATGTATTTATAAACAACTGTAAAGTCCATGCATGATGAGGCAAGAGAAAAACCTTCTCTTAATCTTCTCCTTAGTCTCTCACTCTCCTCCAGCTCTTTCCCCTCACAATACAAGCATGTGTTAGTCTCTCCCATCTTAAAAAACCTCCACCCTACACCACACTTGTCTCTCCAACTTCTGCCCCACCTCCCTTCTCACTTTTATCTCTAAGATCATTGAACACACGGTTTACACTCAATGTCTGGAGTTCTTCTCCTCAAATTCCATCCTAGCCCCTCTCCAATCTGGCTTCCACCACTTGCAATTCACTGAAGCTATTCTCACCAAAGTCTCTAATGACTTCTCTCTAGACCAATCTCAGAAACAGTGTGCCTTCCTTATGATGGGGTGTTTGTCCCATACCAGCCCCTGAAGGGGTTAAGGTGCTAAGTGGGTCAATTAACCTGCCTGCACCTGGAGAAGAAGCCAGGGAGCAATGAAGCCTGATTAAAGGATGAAGCTCACCTGGACAGTTACAGGCAGGGCTTGTATAAAGCCAGCTAGCTGAAGGAGAAGGAGGCTGCCAAGAGGAGGTCTGCAATCATACTCTCTAAGGCTAGGAAGATGAGGAAGCTTCAAGCTACAGGGAAGGGGTATGCCTGGAGAAGGGTGGAAAAGGAGCCTGATACATACAACACAGGAAAGAACAGAAGAGTGTTGGACAGTGCAGACCTTTGCTGTTGGTTGTAGGGTCCCTGGCGTGGAACCCAAAGATGAGTGCAGGCCTAGGTTCCCCTAACAGCCACTAGGGAAATGGCAGCATTGAGGGTCAGTATTTTGTGTGTGTGTGTGTTTGACAGGGGAGAGTTTAAAAAGATGTTGCTCAGTTTTGGGGACGGAAAGGGCTGGCACTGGATGTGAGAGTTAGGTGGTTCTTATGGAGTATACCATTGAGAGCTTATCATTTCACTACCTGAAGGAAACATGATTGATCCGTCGTATTCAACCAGCATTTGGGCAAAGACGGTGGCAGGTTGATTCCAGATTTGATTTTTTTTTTCAGTGAAGTGACTAATTATTGTATCAGAATGGGGCATTTGTTGACTGTTTCTCTGGGAGAGGATGGGCATGGGAGAGGGGTTTCTCTGAAAGGAGAGACTGATGGCGCCGTCAGTGGTTGTCATGTTGTTGTATGGACAGTATTGAAATACATGCATCTGAGGGTGCTGAGGGAGTTGGCTGGTATGACTGCAGAGCCATTAGCCATTATCTTTGAAAACTTCTGGCAATTGGGCGGAAGTCCCAGATAATTGGAAAAAGGCAAATATAGTGCCCATGTCATAAACAGATGGTTAAGGGTTAATGTCTCTTTTACCTGTAAAGGGTTAAGAAGCTCAGTGAACCTGGGACACCTGACCAGAGGACCAATGGGGGGACAAGATACTTTCAAATCTTGGTGGAGGGAAGTCTTTGTTTGTGCTGTTTGTTTAGTTCGTTGTTCGCTCTTGGGGCTAAGAGGGACCGGACATACACCCAGGTTTTCTCCAATCTTTCTGAATCAGTCTCTTATGTTTCAAAATGTAACGTACTAGCCAGGGACAGGCGGGATTAGTCTTATGTTTGTCGTTTGTTTAATTGTAAATGTGTATTTTACTGGAGGATTTTTACTCTGGTTTGCTGTTAACTTTGAATTCACGCTTAGGTGCGGGGGAATTCCTGCTAGTCTATTATGATCTGAATACCCTGCTAAGCATTTACCATCTTGATTTTTTCAGAGTACGCATTTCTACTTTTTCTTTAGTTATAAAATAGCTTTCTTTTTAGCCACCTGATTGATTCTTTCCTTGTTTGAAATCCAGAGATTGAGTCTAGAACTCACCAGGAATTCATGGGGGCGGGCTGGCGGGGGACGCGAAAGAGAATGGTCAATTCCTCTGTTAGTTTTTACAGACTAAGTGAGTTGGATCTGTATAGTTCCCAGAGCGCAAAAAGGGATCGTTGGACAAAAGTCTGGGTAGGCTGGTAAAAAGAGGCGGGATAATAGACTTTACTATTCTCCTTGTATTTAAGACCCAGTGAGGGTTTTGGGTTCTTGGGTTCCCTAGGGAAGCGTTTTGGGGACAGGAAGTGTGCCAAACACTATTATTTTGCTGTGGACGCGTATCAGCATCTTAAGGCAGAAATTAAGCTTAGAAGGGGTTCATCGCAGGTTCCCACTTTTTTGGAGCTAAAGTTCAAAGTGGGAGAAAGACGCTTGTGCGCCCTCATTAAAAAAAGGAAGACAGGAGAATCAGGAGAGCTACAGACCGGTCAGCTTACCTCTGTCATGGAAAAATCATGGAAACGGGTTCATCAATAGAGGATCCAGTTTGAAGCACGGGGTGGGAGAGATTGAAGGTAATCAGGAATCAGGATCACATGGATTCATCAAGGGCAAGTCATACTGACAAACCTGACTGCCTTCAATGAAATGAGAACAACTGCTCTGTTGATAGGGGGAAAGCAGTCGTATGATATAAATCTTGACTTTAGACAAGCTTTTGATATGGTCTCACGTATTCTTACTAGAAGCGTTAAGAATATGGATTGGGTGAATGGAAGCTTAAAGGTGGAGAGAAAATTGGCTAGATCATCGGGCTAAACAGGTAGTGATCAACGGCTTCAATAGTCTAGTGGGAGTGGCACCAGGAGTCTGTCCTGTTGTTCAACAGTCTTCATCTATGAGCCTGGCATGATGTGATGCAGATTAGCAGCCTCAAGCAAGTTCGAGATCAACGCTAAGCTGGGGGGACAGGGTTAGTCGCTGGAAGGGTAGGGATACGAGTCCAGAGTGACATAGACAAATGAGGACTGGGCCAAAGAAACATCTGATGAGGTTCACAGGGGCAAGTGTTTGCTTGAGTGATGAAGATCCCACGCACTGTACAGCTGGGGACTGACTGTAGTGAAACAGTCTGCAGACAAAGACCAGGGATTAAGTGGATGAGAACTGTTATTTGAATCAGCAGTGTGCCTTTGTTTGACCCAGAAGGCTAACAGCATATGGCGTTATAGTAGGAGCATTGCCAGCAGATATGAGGGAAGTGATTATTCCCATCTATTTGGCATTGGTGAGGCCACATCTGGAGTACTGCGTACAGTTTTGGGCCCCCCACTACAGAAAGGATGTGGACAAATTGGAGAGAGTCCAACAGAGGGCAATGAAAATGATCAGGGGGCTGGAGCACATCACTTATAAGGAGAAGCTGAGGGAACTGGGCCTGTTTAGTCTGCAGAAGAGAAGAGTGAGGGGGGATCTGATAGCAGCCTTCCCCTATCTGAAAAGGGGTTGCAAAGAGGATGGAGCTAGGCTGTTCTCAGTGGTGGCAGAGGACAGAACAAGGAGTAATAGTCTCAAGTTGCAGTGGGGGAGGTCTCAGTTGGATATTAGGAAAAACTATTTCACTAGGAGGGTGGTGAAGCACTGGAATGAGTTACCTAGGGAGGTGATGGAATCTCCATCCTTAGAGGTTTTTAAGGCCCAGCTTGACAAATCAAGCTGGCTGGGATGATTTAGTTGTGGTTGGTCCTGCTTTGAGCTCCTGTGGTCTCTTCCAACCCTAATCTTCCATGATTCTATGACAGTCAGTTGGAATACTGCCTGGGACAGTTGGTACAGAGTCTTTGGTATGCAAGTCACCCCAGAAGGGGGAAACTACAGTGACCTGGTTGGAGGCCCAAGCCATGAAGAGGGAGCAGTTGAGTCCCAAGAGTGAGATGGAATGAGCACCTGCAGGAAAGGATGTCAGACTGGCAGAGCTAATCCCCAGATGCAGCCACAAGGAAGTGCTCCAGTGGTGAGTAAATTACCCCGTGACAATCCTCCTCCTTCACCTGTTGGTTGACTTTGACAGTCATGCATGTTCTTTTCTTGAAGTCTTCCCTTGGCTCACATGAGTCTGTTCTCTTCCGGTTCACTTCCTGCCTCTCTGATTGTTCCTTCAGAGATTTTTTGCATAGTAAAATTAGAATCAGAGCTCACAGGTAACTTGCTAGTTCTTTCAAAGTTCTGCAGTAAATTATGAGAGAGCTCTCCACAGCCCGTTCACTTATACTACACACAGTCATTTTAGAGTAAGCTGCATTTTTTCACATGCTATCCCACTGAAGACAGTGAGTTCAGATATTCCCAAAGGAACTAAGCCCCTGGCCTGTGCTCTTTCTAAAGACAATGAAAGTTTCTTCTTCCTGTTTGTTTTTCTTTCCCTTCCATGACACACTGCATTTGTACCTCAGGATGGAGAAGTAACTGGAGGGACAGAAAGTTTATTTTCAAACAGAAAAAGATGTCAAGTATCAGCCATTCAAGCTGGTCAGTTTTAATTTTAGAAACAAGTGATCTGAGAGTATCTGGCTTTGGCTTTTTTATTTTCTTCCCCATGATATTTCTTCACAAGTTCCATGAGGGGTGGATCTTACTGAGACAGTCATTCGCTTCTCTTCACCTAGCTGTGGCCCACCAGGTCCCTCCAGTGTGGTAATGTGTTCAGAGTCCAACCATGCTGTGTTAGCATTGTGAGGGGCATCCCCCATGGCCATACAGCCTGGTTGGGGCCACAGAAGCCTATGAGGAGTTGGGAACTTTCCCTGAGGGTCTTTGACATGGTGTGGTGTGGCAGAATTACTCCCTTCTGATCTTAGGGGCAGGCCTGCTGACCCTTCAAGCCATCAGCCTTTGGTTGGCTTATGAGACTGAACACTGAGCCTGAAGAAACGTAGTGTATGATTCACAAGGGCAGGTTTCCATGCAAGAAACAGTGTATAGAGAACTCCATCAGATGTAAGTATTCTAGGTATTATTATCTCCATTTTGTAATTGGGAGGAAAACTGAGGCATAGAAGTTAAGGCCTACATTTTCAACACTGTCAATTAATTTTGGGTATCTACTCTACTCAACCCCCAATTGGAGGCCCCTTTTGAAAATATGACCCTAAGTTCAAGGTCATTCAAGGAATGCTGTCATCTGCTTTAAAAACAAGGCCATTCCTCCTTTTGAGTACAACATAGGAATACGAATGTGGGGAACTCATATTTATTCCAGGCCTAGGGTGTAGCAAAAAATCAGGGGTAGGGGGGAAAGAGTGGAAAGATGAAGGTAAAGTGATAAAATGAGGCAGTAGCATAAACTAGCCAGTACACAACTTGATTTTAATCTCTGCTTAATTATAATTTTTGCATGTTTTACCTCTTGCTACATCTTTATATAGACCTTCCTGTTTTTTTTCAAAAAACAAAATACCTCAGCCTCTGCCTATTTCCATATTTGCAAGTTACTTATCATAATGAATTCATTAATTCAGGAACTCTAAACGAAAGTATATTTACCTTGGATGGTATTTTTCAGAGAATGAACATAAGTTCATAGCACAATTGATATACTCAGTCTAGTTGAGTGACTGGTGACTAACTGTGTCACTTCTCGCCTCTAACCCGGAGGACCCTTTACACTGCTTAGCTGTTGCTGCCTCCACTCCTGGACTGCTCACACTCAGCCTCTTGCATGGAAGTCACTCCCAGCTAGGTATGTGTGAACTTGCAACCTGCCAGTCATACATAGGCTTTTATCAGCCTGAACTACACTGCAGGGTGATCCCGGCATACTCCCAGTCCTAGATTTTTCCCCAGAAATATACATCTTGTACTGCCCAGCCCTCTTATATAAAGTCCATCATTTTATTAATAGAAAATGACATGCACAAATCCTTTGATCCCAAATGGAGTTTCCCAAACACTTCACTCCAAATACATTGGTTTAAATAAAAGAAGTTTATTAACTACAAAGAAATGTTAAGTGAATACAAGTAATGAGGCATAAAAATAAGAAATGGTTACAAGAGAAATAAAGATAAAATGCAGCTAATGCCTAACCTAACAAACTCTGTTAAATCCAAAGCAAAGTTTGTCTCAGCACAAGCTCTCAACAGTCTTACTGGCCAAACTTAAAGGCCAGGATCCCTTCTTCTGTGTAATGGCTGCTTCTTTTGTTCTGTCTGGTGCCGTCAATCGATGGACAGAGTGTGAGGGAGGAGGAGGAGGGGTCCTATGGGGGTGTTTGTCTCTCATTTTTATAGTGTCAGTCCCTCCCTTGGAAAACATTTCCAGTTGAGATTCAGGAAATGGAGAGTCCACAGGAGAAGATGATGCCTGCTGTTTTTCCTCACCTGTTTGTGGTTTCTTTGTCTACCCTTCCTGCTTGATGATTTTATTTACTGCTTAAATGCAAATTAAGCAGAGCACACATTCTTTCCTTTGAAACAGACCTGCTTGCCAACTTCTGTTGCAGCAGGGCTGTGGTTTGGAACATGTATTAATAACACCACACAGTGGAATCTTGTAACTTTACATACAATGTTGCCACACAAATTTTATCAGGACAATATTGACCAGCTAATTATGAGTTTTCCAGTGATACCTCACAAGGCATACATTACACAAAGATTATTACAATAGTGTGTAATAGTGTGTCTGCCACACACACATTCCACTAACTTTCAAAGTTTTGAAAATCCTGCCCTGTAATTTTTTTATGCTACCAAATGTAAACTAAGCTATTTATTTAAAGTTTTTAAAATTGTTGTCTGATTAAATAAAGCTCTGAAGATATTTTACTTAATATGTAAAACATTTTCACTAAAGTTCTAAAGCCATCGTAAAACTCTAAAACCTCGAGCTTCTCCTAACTTCTAGGACATCCTAGGAAATATAATATTTTATTTATTATTTAGTGACATTTCAAACACCTTCTCACATGATTCACTTACAACTAGGGCACATCCCCATTGCTGCTCAGAGCAGAGCCAGCTTTAGGTAGGGTGACCAGATGTCCCAATTTTATAGGGACAGTTCTGATATTTGGGTCTTTTTCTTATATAGGCTCCTATTACCCCCCACCCCCGTCCCAATTTTTCACACTTGCTGTCTGGTCACCCTAGCTTTAGGGGCAGGTGACCCAGGCGACTGCCTGGGGTGCCTGGCTCGGGATGCAGTTTTTGTTGTTAGTGACAAAAGGGAAAATAGACTCTTTGAAGTAAAATGTAACATTCTAAGGCTGTCACCTACTGTAACACTATTTAATACTGGTCCATCCAATGTTGGTGCCCAGTTCAGTTTCTTAATGTTAGCATATTTCAGTTATTCTTAAAATTAAAAAGTTTCTGTATGCTTCAAAGAAACAAATTATTTTTATTTGCTTAAATATGGCATAAATAAATACAGATTTACTGATCCTAGCGTGCAAATTTACTGTCTTCTCTGACAGGGATAAATCATGCATGCAAATCATGCATCAAAGTTATTAAATGGGCTACGAATGCAATAAAAAATAAGATATTTGAAAATTTAACAAACGGAGGGTGAGGGTTGCTGAAGATGCTCCTCGCCTGGGGCACCATTTAGTCTAAGGCCAGCCCTGGCTTAGAAGATTAGCTCTGTCCAGGTCTGACACCCCCTTCCATCATTTGTAATTATGATGGCTTCTCTCACTCTCTGGGACTCAGAACACTCCCTCTGCAGGATTTGGTGCTCCCTCTGTGTGGTTTGACGCCCTAGTCAGATCACTATATGTGTTTCCCCTTCTGAGGGTATCAAAGGCTCTCTAGAATGATCAGCTGTCCGGTTGCCTTTCCAGGCTATCCTCTAATTCAAGTTTATGCCACTTTCTTCAATAGTGGGTAGGAGAACCCAGCCCCTCCACCCCCGCTACTCTGGGTTCCAGCACAGGGACTCTCTGTGCAGCAAACGTGGGCAGATGCAGATTAACTCTTTCAGGTGAGGTGTGGAGTGAACACCCCATCAAACACCTACAGAGAGTAAATAGAGAAAGATCAGTCAGAATATTTGGGCCATATCCTCAGCTGGTGAAAATGAGCCTAACTGCATGAGCTAATCCAGTTTATACCAGCAGAGGATCTGTATAGATGAACAAAATATAACATAGAAAAAGAACACTGGTAAATCAGTTTGTTCATTTTGTTTTCAGTTAATTTCCCCAACACTGCCTGTGCATGCTCAAGGCATTTTTGTAAGAGATTGGGTTTAAATTTACTGTGTTGCTATGCGCTTAACTATGGATACTTATATTCATTCAAAGAATTGTTGTTGTTTTTATCAGATGCTGAGTCCACTGAGGAATAAAAAGCATAGAAAGGTCAGGTAATAAGAACATTTAGAAAACAACAGTAAATGCCGGCAACATAACTGAAAATATGGTAAACTCGATAGATATATAAATAATTTACAGCTGATTCTTTCCTTCATCCCTCCCCATAAAAGCACACAGCAGTGAAGAATTTGTAATGCCATGTGCTGTTAAAATGGTTTTTATAACATGAATATGATTAAATCTCTAGGATTTCCAACACTTTCAGTACTGTAGTAAAACTAATGCAAACCATAAACTAGCATGCAACCAAGCCAGGTTTAAGTGTCAGGACTAAACCCTTTCCTGAACATTTTTCACAAACAGTCAGCCCATTGAGGAAAGACAGAGCCAAGTTTTGCCTTTGGGTGAGCAGGGGCACCTGAAGGGAAAAGGGGTTTGTGAGCATCAGCTGATGCAGTGTGCATATGCATCTGCCATTCCATGATGACACACAACAGCTACTATCATCTCCTGGGGTGGAGGTGCACAGCCTATCAAATGGGGCACGAACAAAAGAGCTGGCATCCACAGGGATCTCCCACATGGACAGCAGCCAAAAGGGACACAGACTGTGGACATGCATATGCCAATGCTAGCCATGGTATTGAGGACGCACTCCGCCGACCTACTATGCTTAGTGGGAACATACATGATCGACTGTATAAAATCACTTTCTAAAGATCGACTTCTATAAATTCAGCCTAATTTCCTAGTGTAGACATACCCTCAGGGCGTGACCTGTATGCTGTTTGGGAGCAGCCCAGGTTGGGCGCTACAGCAGCAAATCATTGTGAGGCACCCAAGGTTGCAGGGCAGGTGATGGCACAACCGGTCACTGCTCTAGATCGCATCCTGGAATGTGACACTCACCTCTACATCTTGCAAGCCCCACTGTCACTCTGCGGGTTAGTGATAGGCACACTGCAACCCCCAACCCCTCCAAACTTGTCCCTGCAGTGTCCAGCCTCCATTCCCCTTGACCATCTCAGTATTCACTGTCCCACTGCTTCCAAAGAAACAGACAACCCCAGCTTATCTGTTTCACTTCAGCTCACTGCTCCACTTAACACACAGTGCTTGTATTTGTTTCTAGTGAAATCAAATATGAGTTTATTTAACAAAGCATAGAGGTTCCAAACAGTAGCAAATAGAAGTATTGGAAACAAATGGATACATACAAAATTATGACATGCATTCTATAGCCTAGACTTAATTAACAAGATGCTTTCATGTCTAATAAAATATTGCTCATCCCAAATCCCTGCAGCACTGTACAGCCAGTCAGGCTGTGATCTGTCTCTCATGAGACACAGATGCTGTCAGTTTGTCTCCACGGTGAAGGATTCAGTGTATCTATTTCCACTCCAAGATATACAAGAACAATCCTTTGTCTTTATTCAAAAACAGGACATCCCCTGCTGATTGTTTCATCCTGTAGATTTCCTCTCTTATAGATTTCATGGTCTCGCAATTCACACCTGGCTCTGTATCAAATAGGCATACAGTATGCAGCATACAGTACACAAATGGCCAGACAAGGACATAGCTGTCAGTTACCTCCTGTGTGAAAGCGACATTTCCAAGATATGCCACTGCCTGAACTCTAAGACTAAAGAGCATAACTTTCAGTACAGATATATAACTCCTTACATATCACCTGCACATACATTTCAAAATTATTATGATGGCCAGTGGCAGGGATATTGGAACAATTTTTATAGTGAGGGTGCTGAGAGCCATTGAACAAAACTGTAAATCCCATATATAATGGAAACCACTTCAAGCCAGGGGGGTGGCAGCACCCCCCAGCACCCATAGTTCCAGCACCTATGGCCCATGCGCTACTTGCTCTCAGAAAAGACTTCACATGCCACCCTTCAATGAACTATTATGTAGATATCCGACCCAGGGGATCCCTGTACAACCCTGTGCACCCTGTGACCTCTGCCAGTTAGTCCCTGGCACATGGAGACAACTTGCCTTGCCATGGCAGGATGTCTCCTAGCTGGCTGAGTTGCCACAAGAGATGGGCCACTATCCTTACTGCACTGAGTTTTCACATGCAACCTGCATTTGGCTCATAGTGAATGGGGACAAGCCCTGTGTAGCACATGGTCAGGTATCAACAGTGATTCTAAAATCTGCTTATAATTCATCATCTTTATCCTTGGAATGGAGGGTGGGGAGGGAATGTCACAGAGCTGAAGAGTTCCTAGTTTGTGATGCAGAACACAAGGGGTCAAAACACTAACTCAGATGATCTGACATGTCTGCTTCTAATCACCAGTGTTCAAAGAGATCAAAATCCAGAGAGACAGGATGGCCTCATCTTGCATCCAGTAAATCTGACTGCAATTACAAGAGGAATTTTCACAATACAGATTGCTTTATATTCACTGTTTTTCCCCATATTATTTATTGCCTGGTAGAACAGTCAGACATGACTCATAAGAAGCAGAGAGAGAGAGAGAGTGCTTAAGAAAGAGAGCACAGAAGGTAAAATGTAAATGCTACTAATTATTGCTTCTTTAGATATATAACACAATAGTTTTAGAGGCACTTAACTGTTATACAGTTGTTATTCAAGCTTCAAGCAGCACACCAAACCGATATCAATCTCATTAGCAGTACAGAGAGTAACACTGAATGAATGAATACTTATTTTACTTCCAAAGGAAACTGACAATGACCACCGAAGGCTTGATCCTGCAAACTCTTACTCAGGTGAGTTGTCGTACTGATTTCGATGGACCATGGATTTGCATAAGAATTACTCACATGAGTGAGGTTATACAGAGTCAGCCCTTGTGACTGGTTATAAAGGTGTCTTTGGCATAGTGTGGATTATATAAAAACCAAAATGTTCTCTTAAGACATAAAAAAATCAATTTCAGTTTAAATGTTACATTCATCAATGCATAAAATGGATACAGCCAGGTTCTCTGTTGCCTGGCACCTTGTGTAGTCATTGATACCAGTGCCTTTGTTGGGTTTAACAATTTTTACCCAACTTACACTGGCATGAGTGACTATACAACATGCAAGGCAACAGAGACTCTGGCCCATGATACAGCATTACTGCCATCAAAGAATATGCAACATATTTTGACTGAATTGTGTTTTTGGTTTTCTATCTGTGATGGGTTGAACTTGAAATATAATTGAGTTCCATTGAGTAAAATAGCATAAGAGTAATTCTACCACATTGTTAAGAACTTGTTGTCTAAAAAGCAAGCGATTACTGTGTGACAGTCACTATTTAATATTTCATTTCCAATCCAGCAATGAGATGCAAGCAGGAAGATGTTCTGATTGCAGACTCCAACTGATTTCAATGGGGCCTGGGGCAAACACAAGTGTCTGTTCAGGCACAACGCATTACAGGAGCAGTGCTTGGTTCCTAAGACTCACTGCAGGAGCCAGAAGGTGCAGATGTAACCCCTTCTTAGGGGAACCAGGATGTGGCTAAATATAGATAATATATGTGAAGTCTTAGGTCTGGGGAACTTGCCTCACATGGTGGGGAAAAAGACACTCCTGGGGAAGCTGTTGCAAACCCCAGGCACTGTGACTACGTCTGGTAGACTGCTACATTACAGAGAAGTCTGCATGCAATTGTTACTAACAATTATTGTTTATATTGTGTCCACAATGCCGTGGACACTTAGCTTACAGTCTAAATAGACAATATATAGATGGGGGAAAGGCTGCAACCGAAAGCTAGTAGCTGCAAGATGATTCTTACTTTTACACTGTGCTATGCTAAAATGAAAAAAAAAATAAAATAAAACTCACAGCAGGGTGAGCAGAAAATGGATTGGACTCTGTGATTAAGATTGGACTCTGCGATTAAGTTGTATTTTGCTTGGCTTACTTCAATAAAGTAATAGTTGAATATAATAATTTCCCCCATTATGTTAGTTGACTCTGACTGTTCAACTTTTAAGAAGTCTTTTTAATTGTGCATCATAACTATGAACCTCATTTAGACCAACACACGTTGAATTCTGGGATGCACAAGCATATGCACTGGGCTACACGTTGGGCTAACCTACCAGAAAGAAAATGTCACGCATTGCTCAGCGCCACCCCAAAATTCTCTCTGAGAGGGAACTGAGATACTAAAGAACAGATTTCCCATGGCAGGCTAGTCAAAAGCTCTGACAACTCCCACAGGAATTCTGTGGTGGAATGGAGTGGTGTAACAGAGTGAATGCACTGGCCAGCATGTGTCCTTGCAAATGGGCATGGAGTTATAGTGACTCTACCTCAGTTTCCCACACCAGAAAGCTGTTTGGCGCTGTGGCAGTCAGTCTTGTCTCATAACTCTAGCCCTCTGGCCAAGTCATTCATAATCTCACCCCTTCTGGGGAAGTAAAGAGTCTCAGAGGCCAAAAGTCCTGTGACCCCGTACTGGGTCATCAGCCCCAGCCTCAGCTGTGTTGGCCTTGCTCCCTCTTCCTCAGAGAGGATTTCCTATCCCTGTTTCTGGGGATGGTAGGGAAATCCAGCCTCACCCTCTCCTCTGGGTCCCAGCCTAGGGATCCTGTGTTTAAGCAGCTAGGACCTGTTCTTTATAAGCCTTTGCTGCTTCTCTGCGCTGCTTCCAGTTCTTACCACTGCCTGTCCACAGGTGCTTTTCCCAGGACTCCATCTTCCTGTTGTCTCGCTCTCTGTAAGTCTGACTCTTTGTGCAGCTTCTTGCTGATCTGTTGCTAAGAAGCCTCTTCCTGGCAGTTTCTGGCCTCTCTGGCAGTTGTCGGGAACCTCTTCCCTGTTGCCCTTTCCTCTCAGCACCACTCCCCAGATATAAGCTCCCTACTCCAGCTCTTCCCTCTCGGTCTTCCCTATTGGCCCTGCAGTCCTTACTTTATACGAGGCGCCCAGTCTAGTTCTCCTCAACTGAGTCTATCCCTTACAGTATGTCAACACTGCAGCTGGAAGTGTGCCTCCCACTCCCAGTGGACAGACACATGCAAGCTCAGTTCAAGCTAAAAATAACACTGTGAACATTGCAGCATAGGCCATGGCAAGGACTAGCCACCTGAGTATGGACTCTGGGCTTGAACTGGGGCGGCTAGCCCATGCTGCTGCCTGTGCAATGTCCACACTGCTATTTTTAATGGGCTAGAACGAGCCTGTCTACCCAGGCAGGGAGGCATGCTCTCCTCTGCAGTGTAACCATAACCTTAAGTACCTGTCTCCCCTCCAGGAGCCATAATGCACTGAATGGGACTTTCCATCTCCCCTTAAGTCTGTCACTACCAGGCTGGGGTTTATGCACCCAGCACCTGTGGCCTGCACAACACCACCACCCTTACATTTCAAATCAGACACAAACAACAGAGCAACTAAGCATCCCTAACCTTACACTATTTAAGCTCATGTTGGCCAATTATTTTTTTCTGCAAGTAATAAGGGACCACAGGAACCATCCATCCAAGTCTAATTTTACAAAATAAAGACATTTTTTCATGAATCAGTCATGGATGAGGATCCCATTATTAGCAAATGGGCCTTACTTACACAAAATGCCTGCAGCAAACAAAGGCTCCTTCTTCCTCAGTGCCATGATGGTGCCATGTTTGCACCACAAACACTGCCTAGGATTGTTTCCATCTAAGCAAGAAGCTGTTTTCTTGAGATTTGTTTGAAATTCCAATAGAAACATTTTAATTGATTTGAGGTTTTCTCTTTGGCAAACCTGATTTTGGGGTTTGTCAGTCTGACACTCTCTTTCTAAGCATGAGAGAATCCATCTTTTTGACTACAGTAGCACTGATTGAGTTGATGTTCACAGATGGATTTTCTTATGGGCTCATATTGGTTGGTGTTTCAGAAGCTATTGGTTGGTTGTATTCCCACAGGTCAAATAAAATGGTGCCAACAGGAGAGAACTGCAACATTTACTGTAACACCATAGACAAATTACCATTCCTTTAGCTACCTTATTTCCTTTTTCTTTTTCCAAAAACAGGTCATATTTCTAAAGAAAGCACTCTTGGGAAAAGTGAACGTTATGCCTTATAAAGAAAAATGAGAGACCAAAGACTGGGCCAAGTGTGGGAATATTTCTGATGATTGTGAAACTTTTTATTCTCCCACAGTGAAATATTGTTTAAAAGTATTCAAAGTTCATGATGATTGAGTTTTCCATAAGGGTCCGGTCCTGCAAGTCCTGACTCACTTGGGGAATTGTTACTCATGTTAGTGGTCAGTGGAGGTCAGAGGGACATGAGTATGGACCACTTAGTTTGAGGAATGACTTGCAGGATCAGGAATTGAAACCCCAGATGACTGTGCTTGTATGGAGCCTCCTTGACTTCACTGGTTTGCATATGGGTCCAACCAAGTGGAGCAGTGTTAAGGATCAGGGCCTTGGTTATTTTTCAGTGGCCACATAATATATTTAAAGTGCTGGCAAGGTGGGTAACATAATATCTTTTATTGGCCCAACTTCTCTTGGTGAAAGAGACTAGCTTTCAAGATACACAGAGCTCTTCTTCAGGTCTGGGCACTGAGTAGCTTGAAAGCTTGTCTCTCACCAACAAAAGTTGGCCCAACAAAAGGTATGACCTCATCCACCTTGTCTCTAATACCCTGGGCCCAGTGTGGGCTATAACAACACTGCAAACTTATGATACAGCATATGCTTTGGAATGTGCTTATTTTAGTGAGTAACAGAAAATAGGAAGGTTGAATTATACATAAACAAATCAAATATAGTAATTGGCTAACTTCAGCATCACCTATTTTGGACAAATGTTCTTATACTTTGCCCTTTAAAGACAAATTGCTCTGCCACCACTATACTTCTGACTATCTTGCAGGCTTCTCCAGGGGAAGAGAAAGGAACCAGAGTGCAGTGAATGAAGAATTTATTGTACTGTTAAAGGTTTTGTTAAATCTCATTGAAACCGGTAAGTATGGTAGCCATTCAGGTTAAATGAAAGAAACATTAGCTCTCTCCAAATCAAAGCTCAGACACATGTTCCTGTCCAGAACCCAGGGACACCCCAGGCCACACAAGGATTTGAACTCTTTGGGCAGTGGGGGGCTGGGGTAGGGATGTGAGTGGGATTGACAAGAGAGGCAGGACAGAAATGCGAGCAGAGATGCTGAGTGTTCTCAACACACACCGCAGTCAGATGGAGTTGAGGGTATTCAGGGCCTCATAGGACTGGGCTGAAACAGAATAAGTATCCACTCCTGTTCTGATCCACACTAATGGCAAAACTCTTTGTCACAGGGTACAGCCCTCACCTCCAGACTGGCACCACCTCCTGTTCACTCTGGGGATTAGCTCAAGAGTGATACCTCCATCCATGGTTTGCTCAAGGCTGATGCCCCAGTTTGCACACTGTCACTCCATCCCCACTTCCACCTACACCCCTCTCTCAGCTTCTGGAACTGCAGCATCCTATTCACGACTCAGCCCTCCAGCTAGGTCACCATCTATGTTTCTACCTCTGGGGTGTGTATCGTGGTCCTATTGTCCAGACACTTCCCCAGTGGTGAGTGGGAGGACCCAGGCCTGCTCACTACTCTGGGTCCCAAGCCAGAGACCCTGTAAATTGCAGCCTCCTGCTAAATCTCTTTAACTTCTGTCAATTCTGCTATATTTCCCTGGGCTCCTTCTCTGCAGCCTCAGTACCTTCTTTGCCTTCACCTCAGGGTATTCAGCCCCACAGCCAACCAGAAGCTCCCTCTTGCTCCCCCGGTCCCTGCCAGCAGCTGCTCTGTTCAAGGTGCTTACAGTTCTCTCAGCTTTCCAGGGACACAGACCTCCCTCCCTGAGCTCTTAGCAGCAATTGCTCCTATTCTGCCCTGCAGCTCCCTTTTATCTGAGCTTGCCGGGCCAGGATTGGTTGCTCCCTGCAATTACTCCCTGACTGGCTGTGCTTTCCACAGCTGCTCTAGGTTGCTCAGAGAACTCACCTTCATTGCTCCTTTTATGCCTGTGTGGGGTAGGCATCCCATCATACTCTTACAGATGTAAATGGGAGTAGGAGCCAGTCTTCAGTGCGTAGACAAATATTACAAACACACAATTCCTCCAGACTTCGGCTACTTTTTCTGCCAAAACATATCATGAACAGTGAGCAAAATGTAAGTCCAGCAACTCCCATGTCTGTTTTTAAGGTATTAATTATGTCGGCAACTATTGCAAGGGGAACACAGAAACCCAAACTCAGGTCTTGAGTATAGAAGATTTTGTGCAATAAAGCTCAGAACCAGATTCAGAGATTCCTTACACTGAAGTGTGTATTCAGAGTATTTTCAGTGGTGTTCAAATCCATCTCCAGTCTTAACAAATGAAGTGCATGTTGGCTCATTTTTATTAAAGTTCACAAAGCAAAAATACATTAAGCAATGACAATTTATTGTGAAAAAAGTAAAAATAGATTGAGGCTCACTATTTCCTTGGACTGGTTATAATGCAATTGGGCAGGGAGGAAGGTAAAGAATAATGCTAATGTAATAATTAGATAACTGTAGCATAATTGATTATCCCTAGTAAAAGTAAACTGTTTTCTTCTGCATAACACTTGTCCTCAATTTAAAACTGCTGGACCAGTGTATTATTTTGCCAAACTCATCAGCAGATGTCAGGCATCTAGCAGGGTATGTGAGTGATGACACAAGTGCAAAGGGAACATGGACTAGTATCCGTTATAACAATATGGCATTTCCTGTAATGGTAAGAGCATCAAACATAAAAGCATGGGCGGGGGAAGATTTAGTCCTGATCGTATTTACATACACAACAGGCAAATGGCTTTTGGATTCCTCTTCCAAGTTGTTGATGTGATGTGAATATCTCTAAATACTGGGGATGGGGTTTTAAGACTCAGCCATGGAAAAATACTCAAAGGGTTCAAATTAAAGCAATATTATGGTTAGGCAATATGTCTGGGAGACATCAGCATCGCTGAAGTAATTCTTATCAGGTGATAGACTGCATAACAATGGCAAGTCTTGAGAAGCCTACAGGCCTCATCTCTCACCCACCTTGCCAGTGTCAAAATGGGTGTGTCGGCTTACTTTGCTATTTAAGCCATAATGGATAAAATCTGGGAAATCAATTACAAAGGTAAAAAGTTGGCTTCCAAAGGAGCCACATTAATTTGAAGAACACTGCACTTCAGGTGGAAGTGAAAAATTTGTTCTTGACCTGTAGTTCGGTGGAGTAGTGAAATATCGTACCTAGCTAGCTACAGTTCCAAGTTCAAGCGGCCCTTTCTTCCACTGGGAATGTCTCTTGCTTGTTTACACAAAAAGGTCCTGTCCAGGAGGCTTTCCCATTTCTTTCTCTTTTCTCCTTCCCAGGACTAACTGTAACATTGCAGTGGGAGGTAATTATTCCTTCTTCTCATTGTGGGCCATGTGTTGTCATGCCACATTATCCAGATTTATATTTACTATCTGATACAATTTGAGACCTAAAATTTGATGCCTGATGAATCCCGAAAAAGTCCAGATGAATTAAAAACCTTAACAGGCTCTGTGAGGGATCACAAGCCTCAAAACCAATCCTCCCAGTCCTCAGACCATGGCTGCTCCCGAAGAAACTTGCTTGACTCCCCTTCCAGAGTGTGGGGCTAGCAAAGTTCTAGCTCAAAAGGGGCCCCACCCATGAACTCCTGATTGGTGGAGATGGCCAGCCCCACCAATTGACTGAGATGCACTACTTACACCAGACAGAGGCACAGGAAGCTGTCTGACGAGGTAGGTGAATCTCTGGCTGGCTGCTGCTATGGTCCCTGTCTACCTTCCAGCCAATTCCTGCCCTCTTCTCCCAACCCCGCATCTGTTCCTGGTTCCTGCTTTCCTGTCTTGCTCCAAGTCCCTGCTTCTGGCTGTGATCTTTGGCTTGGCACCTGACTGGCCTTGGCTCTGGTTCCAGGACCCTGACTCTGACCATTATGCCTGACTGCCCACACCTTGGTCCCTACCATTCTTTTTTTTCCCTTACAGGTATATTTGCTTTCTTTTTCTATCACTCCTTCCATATCAGTCATTTGCTTTCTTGTACTTTCATTCAATAGTTTCATTACTCTTTCTTCCCTTCCATCACTATACCATTTTTCACTCTCCCTGTCCCTCCCTCTTTTTGGATTTCTTTAGCTTTCTTATTTGTTTCTTTCCTTCTGTCCCCTTTTCTGTTCCATTGCACTTCCCAAATCCCTGTCTCATTTTTCCCCAGAGTCTTTCTGTCTGTTTGTTCCCAATCTCTCTTCCCCAACCACTTTCCTAAGTTCCTTTCTTTTGTTAGCCTCCCAACTTCTCTTTCCTCAGGTCTTGTCTTGCCAGCAGCATATTAAAATGCAGACAGGCATTTGTTATCTGCTGTATCCACACTCCAGGACCTGACCTATTCCAGGATCTGCAGGCTCCCTTCATCAGTGCTGGCAGTGATGCGACACATGTCCTACTCACACAACATGCAGGCTGCTTCACAGAGGCACTCTGGGGAAGAACAGCTTGAGAAGTCCTGTGTTGATAGCTCCATTTTCATTTACCATCTTGGTTCCAGTGGTGTCTTCTTCACAGAATCATGTTCATGTATATAGAAAATATGTCAACATCTGGGCTATTTAAACTGTGACCGTCAATCTGCCATCATCATAAAAAATGTGTTAAGTTCTTTTCCAATTGATTTCTTTCTACAATCTGTTAATTTCCTTTTCTGGGTTTGAAGATACCATTGACTTTAACGAGCAAGCAGATGCTTTTAATATATTAGCCCAGGCATAATTAGCATACTTACCCCCCTTTTCCTTGCTGACTTAATATATCTCAGTGACAGATAACACTTATAATACTTTTGTTTTAATTGATAACTAAACACTACCTTGGGGATGATGCCCTGAGATGTAATATGTCTTGTCCCACTTAAACAGAAGTGTGCATTTTAATGCAATGCATGACAGGAGAAACCCAGAGTGACTGTTGACTACAGATTCATAACTAAGTAGGACATTTCCTGGTTGAATTTAGTTTGATTACAATTGCACTGAATCACTTAATTAGACGTTATCTGTGAAACATTTATGAATACAATTGCCTGCTAACAATATGCCTTCTTTCCCCTTGCCCGCTTCTTAATTGTGTATCAGTTTGTTTGTACATATAAAGATTAAGAGCTTGCCACAAAATATATTGATTTATTCTGAGGTATTGTAGTTGTGCCATTGTAATCTAAGTTTCCTTACACAGCTCCACTGATGACCTCAACCCTGATTTCTATGTCTGAGATGTAATTTAATTTCTCTGCCAGCTGAGAGCTTCAGACTTTTCATCAGGCTACTGTAAGTACTGTCTGTAGGGGGATTGTTGTATTATTTTCTACTGCAGCCTGGACTGAAACAGCAAACACCTGTAATGTTTCTCTCAGATAAAACTCAGGGTATGTCTACACTACAAAATTAGGTTGAATTTATAGAAGCCAATTTTTTAGAAATCGATTTTATACAGTCCCCACTTAAGACAATTAAGACCATTAACTCAGCGGAGTGCGTCCACAGTACTGAGGCTAGCGTCGACTTCCAGAGCATTGCATTGTGAGTAGCTATCCCACAGTTCCCGCAGTCTCCACCGCCCATTGGAATTCTGGGTTGAGTTCCCAGTGCCTGATGGGGCAAAAACATAGTCGCTGGTGGTTCTGGGTAAATGTCATCAGGTTCCCCCCACCCCCCATGAAAGCAATGGCAATAAATCGTTTCTCGCCTTTTTTCCTGGGTTATCTGTGCAGACTCCATACCACGGCAAGCATGGAGCCTGCTCAGCTTACCGTCACCATATGTCTCCTGGATGCTGGCAGACATAGCACTGCATTGCTACACAGCAGCAGCTGATTGCCTCTTGGCAGCAGACAGTGCATTACGACTGGTAGCTGTCATCATCTCCTGGGTACTCTTTTAGCCTACCTCGGTAAAGGTCAGTCGGGGTCATCTGGGCCTAAATGGGAGATGACAATGGCCAGCAGTCGTACTGCACTGTCTTCTGATAAGACAACCATTTTACGCCTTCTTTCAGTGCAGACACCATAGCACAGCAAGCATGGGGCCCGCTCAGATCACCACTGCAAGTATGAGCACTGTAAACACCACGCGCAGTATCCTGCAGTATATGCAGAACCAGAACCTGCAAAAGCAAAACCAAGTGAGGAGGCAATGGCAGTGCAGTGACAAGAGTGATGAGGACATGGACACAGACTTCTCTTAAAGTACAGGCCCTGGCAATGTGGACATCATGATGTTAATGGGGTAGGATCATGCCGTGGAATGCTGATTCTGGGCCCGGGAAACACGCACAGGCTGGTGGGACTGCATAGTGTTGCAGGTCTGGGACGATTCCCAGTGGCTGCTAAACTTTTGGATGCGTAAGAGCAGTTTCATGGAACTTTGTGACTTGCTTTCCCCTGCCCTGAAGCACAAGAATACCAAGATGAGAGCAGCCCTCACAGTTGACAAGTGAGTGACGATAGCCCTGTGGAAGCTTGCAACACCAGACAGCTACCAGTCAGTTGGGCATCAATTTGGAGTGGGCAAATCTACTGGGGGAGCTGCTGTGATCCAAGTAGCCAACACAATCAAAGAGCTGCTGCTATCAAAGACAGTGTCTCTGGGAAATGTGCAGGTCATAGTGGATGGCTTTGCTGCAATGGGATTCCCTAACTGTGGTGGGGCGATAGATGGAACCCATAGCCCTATCTTGGCACTGAAGCACCAAGCCAATGAGTACTTAAACCGAAAGGGGTACTTTTCAATGGTGCTGCAAGCACTGGTGGATCACAAGGGACGTTTCACCAACATCAACGTGGGATGGCCGGGAAAGGTACATGACGCTCACATTTTCAGGAACTCTGGTCTGTTTCAAAAGCTGCAGCAAGGGACTTACTTTCCAGACCAGAAAATTACTGTTGGGGATGTTGAAATGCCTATAGTTATCCTTGGGGACCCAGCCTACCCCTTAAAGTCATGGCTCATGAAGCCATACACAGGCATCCTGGACAGTAGTCAGGAGCTGTTCAATTATAGGCTGAGCAAGTGCAGAATGGTGGTAGAATGTGCATTTGGACATTTAAAAGCGTGCTGGTGCAGTTTACTGACTCAGTTAGACCTCAGCGAGACCGATATTCCCATTGTTATTACCACTTGCTGTGTGCTCCACAGTATCCATGAGAGTAAAGGGGAAAACATTTATGGCAGGGTGGGAGGTTGAGGCAAATCGCCTGGCTGCTGATTACGTGCTGCCAGACGCCAGGGCAGTTAGCAGAGTATAAGAGAGCGAAGTGCGCATCAGAGAAGCTTCAAAAACCAGTTTCATGACTGGCCAGGCTACGGTGTGAAAGTTCTGTTTGTTTCTCCTTGATGAACCCCGCCCCCCCTTGGTTCACTCTACTTCCCTATAAGCTAAGCACCCTCCCCTCCTCCCTTCGATCACCGCTTGCAGAGGCAATAAAGTCATTGTTGCTTCACATTCAGGCATTCTTTATTAATTCATCATACAAATAGGAGGATAACTTCCAAGGTAGCCTGGGAGGGAAGCACTGGGTGGGGTGGAGGAGGAGGGAAGGACAAGGCCACACTGCACTTTAAAACTTATTTAACGCCAGCTTTCTATTGCTTGGGCAGTACTCTGGGATGGAGTGGTTGGTTGCCCGGAGGGGGCCCACCCCCGTGTTCTTGGGCATCTGGGTGAGGAGGCTATGGAACTTGAGGAGGAGAGCGGTTGGTTACATAGGGGCTGTAGCGGCAGTCCGTGCTCAGGCAGCCTTTCCTGAACCTCAGCTGTACGTCAGAGCATACCATTAGCCCCAGCATGGCCTCTTGGCTTCCATCACCAAGCTGATGCCACCTATCATCTTCATCCTGCCACTTATTATCTTCAGCCCTCACGTTCATATTGTGTTTTCCTGGACTCTGACATTGTCTGCCTCCATGCATTCTGCTGGGCTCTTTCAGCGTGGGAGGACTGCATGAGCTCAGAGAACATTTCATTGCAAATGCGTTTTTTTCTCCTTCTAATCTTTGGTAGCCTCTTGGAAGGAGAAGATAGTGTGGAGTGTTGAAACATTTGCAGCCGGTGGAGGAAAAAAAAGGGAGAGTGGTAGTTAAAGAGACATTTTAGAGAACAATGGGTAGACTCTTCCACAGTAAACCTTACTGTTAACATTACGTTGCACATGTACTTTCAGTACAAGGTCACATTTTGCCTCTTATTGAGGTTTGGTGTGAGCGATCACACACGCAGGGCTGGTGGGCAACAGAATTTGGCTTGCAGGCAGTCACGGTAAGTCATAGTCTTTTCACTTCTTTAACCTTCATAACATGTGGGAATGGTTTCAAACAGCAGTTTCCCATACCAAGCAGCAGTTGAGTTGGCCATTTAAAAGAGGAGGGGCTGCAGTTTTCGGGTTAACGTGCAGTACAAACCCAACTAAGCCCCGTCACCCCCCAAAAAACACACCCAATTTTCTGGGATGATCACTTCACCCTCCCCCAACCCCTTGGCTAACAGTGGGGAATATTTCTGTTCAGCCACAGTCAAACAGCCCAGCAGGAACGGGCACCTCTGAATGTCACCTTAATAAAATCACCCTATTTCAACCAGGTGTCCAGGAATGATATCACTTTCCTGAGGATAACACAGAAAGATAAAGAACGGATGCTGTTTGAATGCCTGCAAACACCGGGACCATACGCTGCCATGCTTTGTTATGCAATGATTCCAGACTACTTACTACTGGCGTGGTGTGATAAAGTGTCTTACCATGGAGGACGGAATAAGGTTGCTCTGCCCAGAAACCTTTTGCAAAGGCTTTGGGAGTACATCCAGGAGAGCTTCATGGAGATGTCTCTGGAGTATTTCTACTCCACCCCTAGACACGTTAATAGACTTTTCCAGTAGCTGCACTGGCCGCGAATGCCAGGGCAAATTAATCATTAAACACACTTGCTTTTAAACCATGTATAATATTTACAAAGGTACACTTCACCAGAGGTCCCTTCTCCACCTGGCAGGTCTGGGAGGCCTTGGGTGGGTTCACTGGGTATGACTCCAGGTCCAGTGTGAGAAACAGTTCCTGGCTGTTGGGGAAAATGGTTTCTCCGCTTCCTTGCTGTGCGCTATCTTCAACCTCCTCATCATCATCTTCCTTGTCCCCAAAACCTGCATCCCTGTTGCATGCTACTCCATTGATGGAGTCAAAGCACGGGGGGGGGGGGGTAGTGGTGGCTGTACCACCTAGAATGGCATGCAGCTCATCATAGAAGTGGCATATCTGGGGCTCTAACCCGAAGCAGCTGTTTGCCTCTCTGGTTCTTTAGTAGGCTTAAGTTTCAAGCGGTACTGCTGCGGGTCCCTGTTATAGCCTCTGTCCTTCATGCTCTGGAGATTTTTTCAAATATTTAGGCATTTTGTCTTTTGGAACAGAGTTCTGACAGCATGGATTCGTCTCCCCATGCTGGAGCTCTTTTGTGATTCTGGGACTCCACCATGGTCACCTCTGCAGTTGAGAGCTGCACTCATCTTGCAGATCACCACGCTGGCCAAACAGGAAATGAGATTCAAAAGTTCACTGGCCTTTTTCTGTCTACCTGGCCAGTGCTTGGAGCACTCAGGGATAGCTTCCGGAGGCCAATACCGTCCAATTGTGACCACACTACCCCAACTTCGACCCGGCAAGGTCAATGTCAGTGCTAATGCCCTCATGGGGGGATGAGTACTGCAATCAATTTTAACAGCCCTTTAAGTTTAAAATAACAGCTTGTTGTGTGGATGGGTTCAGGGTTAAATCGATCTAACGCTGCTAAATTCAACCTAAACTCGTAGGGTAGACCAGGGCTGAGTGTGGGCCTAGATTTGAAAGTCCTCTGACTTGTCCCTCCCTAAACCTCAGATTCCAGTTTTAACCGTTACCTGCTAGCCCTGCTGCAATGAACAGGGTGATTGCTGTATGGGAGGTCAGTGCTCTGACATAAGCTTATCAGGAGCGTGTGGGAGCAAGAAAGAGAGAGAGAGAGAGACCAGTAAGCACAATTAATTATTCATAATACATGTCTTAGAAAATGGATTTCAGTACAAAAAATGTTTTACATTATGGCTATTTTGGTACTTTATAGCGACACGTCTCCGTGAGATGAAAGCTCCGAAAACGGAAGCTTCCGTGTCCCAGTAGTACAACACAGGCCTAGTGAAGATAAATATGCAGCAGAACATTGTCCCTAAAGGAGCGATGCTGTCAGCAAATAGAGATCTGCCTTTGGCGCCACAGCAACTGGATGTTTATTTTTAGTGAATTTCACATCTACCTTGAGTTGTTTCCTCTTCTTTATTTTTGCTGTGTTTCCGTGTTGTTTTTTCCCACTTGCACCAATTTAGGACGTTTCCAGGAGTCAGTAGCAATATTATATCTCCAATTTCTGTTATTTATTTAGATGCTGCTAATGGCACAATGTTTCAGCTGTCAAGAAAACCTGATGTTTAGTCTTTCTCCAACTTCCTTTTAATCTACATAAGAAATATGTTGTACCTAGAGGATATTTAAAAAAAAGGCTAAATAATGACTTGTTGAACAGCTTAGCAGACCTACCACAGAGGAAGACTCACGCTTCACTGACTGAACAATCTATTTCCCACAGAGCAAAGAGCAGTGTTCTCCCGATATTGTAAGTTCCTCTCTTCAAGCATTTTTAGCTGGAAAATAAGAGGACTGAGGGGTGGGGTGTAACCAAGTGTGAGCCTATGTGGGCCATGGACCACCCATCTAGCACTGAGGCCTACTCATATCAGAGCCCGTGAGAACCTGCACCAGAGCTGCTGTCACAGCTGCTGATTCCTCCCAGGAGAAGCCGCTGCGGCTGTGGAATAAAACGTGGCTCCCATTCATTCCTGCTGGCCCACAGATTTTAAGACAGGAGGGGGCTTGAGGACAGGAGTTGGCACGAGACACGTGCTCTGGAGCAGCCTCACCTCTGCTATATGTTGGGCTGCTATGTGTTGAGTATCGCAGCCTCCTCCCTGGGAAGTTCCTGCACCAGCTATACTGAGTCTGGTCAGTCTGTGGCCTGTGAAGCCAAGCCACATGCTGCTGCTCAAATCCAGCTACTGTTGTGGGAACTTAAGCCAGAATATGAGCAACGCTATCACCTCCAAGCCTCTGCTGTGCCAGCAGCAGAGTGGCGGCCACTGCCTGGGGCGAGGCTGTTGCTAGGCAGCACTGGGGTGCAGGTAATCGGGTGCTGTATGGATCCATGCTGGAGGCAGGGTGGGGATACCCAGGAAGCTGTTTTGGCTTGGGCTGAGACACCAGAGGCATCCTGGAGCAGGCACCATGGGGCCTACATCTCACAGTCCTTGCCATGAGAGGTCCTGGATTTCTGTACATTCCCCTGCAGAGACTCAGTGCCCGCAAAGAGCATGCAGCTTTCCTGTATAGGTGCACTGATCATCGCATAAATTCTCCATGAGGGGCAGGGCTAGTGTGATCCTACCTCTGTGGACAAGAGAGCTAGCAGGTGGCTGTAGGTGCTCCCTGTGTGCTCTGGTATCTCAGACAATGACTCTAGCTAATGTGATTGTCCTGTGTCCACCATATCTTGGGCCCCTCACCAGGATTTCCACTTCTAGCTACACTACTGCATGAGTGTTTTTAACATAATGATAGCACTAATTTTGAGCGACATAAAGTGTTCCATAATCAGGAAAGTTCCTACTCTCCAAACCCTCCAAATAAGCTTTTTAAAGTAACGAACTAGAATGTCTTATCCTGCTCTGCCTGATGTCAATGACAAAACTCTCACTGATTTCCAGAGGTGCAGGGTCAGATCCCAGGTTATAACTGAATTGGTCCATTGACAGTGAGGGCATTAGATTCTTTTTACAAGACAACTTTTGACCAGATCAAGTCAGTATCCTCCCAGGAAATCTTTAGTGCACTCCAGTTCCAGCCCAGTCCATTGTTCAGCCCACCACTACCCTTGGGAGGGTACAATGAAAAATTAAACTAGTGCTGTGGTTCCTACTGCTTTTCAAATAGCCCAATCCTGATTTCTGGGAATGTTATTCTAGGACAGTTTGTGGACAGTACATTGTTTTTCAGGGGATTCAAAGGAATTTGACCTCTCCACTATGTAGTTCTTCAGGAAGTGCTTCAGGATTCAGCTGTTTGAGGAAAACAATTCTTCTGTTGCTTCACTATCTAAAGGAACATCGCTAGTCAATAGATCATGATAGCTCTACATTTACCAAATTAGAGCATCTCTCTAACTTTTTAGTATTATTATATGATACAGCAGCATATATATATTACAGACAGGCCTCTGGAATTCATGGCACAACTGTACATTTTTTATGATTCTCAGGGGAACTTTTCCTCCCCATCTTTAAGTATCAGCTATCTGGTCCTGGAAGGCTTTTTCCATGTGGAAATACTGGAGAACTTCAAGAAAGCAAAGCTTCCTTGCTGACACATTAAAAGGTCAGAAAATTATCCACACACTACAATAGCTGGGGCCAATTAAATTGGCTCCGATTTTTACAGTTCTCTTGACAGATTGTTTCCAGACTCCCTCCTTTTCACCAGTTAAGGTTAGCGACCCTGTGAAAGTGTCTCCCTTTGTCACTGATTTGTTACTTTGATTTGTTACTTTGTTGAAAATAGCCAGTTTCTCCCTCCAAATTGCCATTCACAGAGGGTTAAACGATAGCCACATTTTTGTAATTAGTTAAATATCAGTACATGTCTTCAGTTAACATTCGCACGTTATAATTTATTATGGCTTTATTAGAGCTGACAGACTAATTTGCAGTTAATAATTTCTTTGAATTTTGCCTCTTCTTTTGTTTGTAATAGCTGCCTTAACCATACTCATTATTCATACATATTTTGGGGCACAAAGGGTCATAGAAATTGCCAGCAAATTCACAGTTTTGCAGGTCCACCAGCCTAACCCCAGGAGTAGGCCCTTGATAGCTTGTTGAGGTCCCAGATGTTGGAATACAGAAGTTGCAGCAATGGTTACAGAAAAGTTGCATGGGTGCTCCACAAAATATCAGTGGGCTGGAAGAGTATTGCCATCCTACATGCCCATAGCCCATTGATTCTGGCTGTGTTCGAGGGTCAGGATTTGAGTCACAGGGAGTGGGGGAAACTATATAATTTATTTCCACAATTCATCACTTTATTTAGTTTCATTTTCCAGGGCAAATTTTTTCAATACTCCCATTCCCCCCACCCTGAATATTTAAATTTGGGAGTGGGTGTATCTGCAGTCCATTTTCTCCTACCTCTGCTGCCCTGGTTGTACATCTCTTCAGAACGTATGATGTGCCATGCTTTCTGTATGGATTTTTCTTGATGCTTTAGCTCAGGGATCAGCAACCTTTGGTATGTGGCCCATCAGGGAAATCCACTGCCAGGCCGAGACAGTTTGTTTACCTGCAGCATCCACAGGTTCGGATGATCACAGCTCTGACTGGCCATGGTTTACAGTTTCAGACCAATGGGAGCTGTGGGAAGCGGTGGCCAGCACATCCCTCGGCCCGCTCTGCTTCCCGCAACTCCCATTGGCCTGGAACAGCTAACCGCAGCCAGTGGGAGCCATAATTCGCCAAACCTGCAGACCCTGCAGGTAAACAAATCGGCCCAGCCCGCCAGCTGATTTCCCTGAGAGGCTGCGTGCCAAAGGTTGCCAATCTCTGCTTTAGATTTGCCACCTTTTCTGCAGAAAATGTTTGAAGTTGCCTTAAAAGCAAATAAAATAACCCACTGCCTACTGATAAGCGCTAAAAAGACTCATACTTGAAAGAATGCCTGACTAGCTGCTGTTCTTATGGGACCTAATTAAGAAAATGTAAATTTCAATCTTATTCAAACCCCCGTTTTAGAGCAATGGTAAATAAAACTATGGCAGATAATGCAAACTGGCTGTAAGAGCAGGAAGTGTGTTATGGGTAGCATTGTACATATGAATGTACTTGTGCATGCACACACTGTTGTATTTATTATTCAGTTTGAAATCAACAGGTTTGTAAATAATTTTCCTAGGTAGCTCAGAGAAAGCCAGCCCCAGTCAATCTTATTTGCCTAACAGTTAAACATTAAAAGATACAGTGTATTTTGTTACATTCTCCTGGGGCTATATTATGCAAATTCCACCTATATATTTAAAACTAGTTTTCCAAGTGGTTGTTGGAGTAGTTTACTGAATAAATGAAGCCATATGTGATAAAGTCAGAGGCCTCTCCTGCATTTCTTTTTCATCACTCTCCTCAACCTAAACCAACAAATTGCAGGTTTGAGAGACAATGTAGAAAAATTCCTGTCTCTGACACAATCTACTCTAGAGTCTCATTACTGCAGCTGTGAGAGTATGAATTTATTGAAGACTTCTCTCTTTTTTCAATACACAAGTACAGCCTTGGGGTACGCTGGTCAAAACATTTTCCTCTTCGTTTCTGAAATTAACGATTTCTCATCTTCTATCTTGCCTTGAGCTGGGATTCATCAGCAATGGAAAGGCTGCTCAGCTGCCTCTTGAGCTATTTTCTGGGACTTGTGATGTATTTCTTACCAGAAGAGATTGATGCCAAGGGTATAGAAATACTGTACAACATTTGCCTCCTGGTTCTCAAGAACCCTCCAACCCAAAACTCCTCTCCACATAGAATTTATCTGCTACTCTCAAACTCGTCCTTACTTCTACTCTAATATCTAACCCTCCTCCTTCCCCCCTCGCCGCCTTTTTTTTTTGTCTTCCAACTCCACCGTGAAATAACTTTTTACAATTAGCAGGGGCCAGTGAAGATGGACACAGAATTAGATTGGGCCAAGTAGTCACAAATTTATGATAATATAACAAATCAAAGAAAGGTAGTCCCAAAGACAACCCATCCCAGACAGCAGTGAGAAAGGAGGAGACAATAACTCTCCTCAGCTGGTATCATCCTGTCCCCACTCTCGATGATCAAATCCACAGCAGCATGACTAGCCTGTTTTCAACAAATACCTGATGGACCCAAACAATTCTTAGGTCTAGTTCAGCTCTGCAGCCTGTAGTTATTGGAGCAGGGAGACTAAAACCTGTGTCTCCTACCACCCAGCTAAGTGTCCTAATCACTGGGCTATAGAGTAGGTCTCACTCTCACTTGCTTTCCCTGTGGCCCAGTGCATATTTAACACAAAGTGGAACAGCTTCAACAGGAGAGACTGAGTGCATCCTGCCACAAACTATCCCATAGTTCAGTGGTTCAAACACATTCTTGAGAGAGCTACCAAATTTCAAATCTCTTCTCCACAGCAGCCAAAGGAGGAAATTGAACCTGGGTCTTTCACGTCCCTGCTGAGTGCTCTCACCACTGAGCTACAAGTTGTGTGGGGGTACCACTGTTTCTTATGGCAGTTTTGTGTGGGCTTAGGCATGCTCTGTGAATGCCTACTCTATTGGGCCCTGTAGGCAGCATAGGCAGTAGAAAGCCTAGTTTGAGGATCCTGCTGGAGCTTAAGTGTGAGATAGGTTCCCAGGCACCAAGACTGAGGTATTGTGCATACTGACTGTCAGAAACATGGACACCTAAGTGACTTTAATGGTGGAAATTTAGTCACTTGTGGGGTTAGGCAGTAGATGAGCGTGGTTTCATGGATGTCGGTGGTGCCGACATGTTGCACTTGAGCACCTCAAATGGGAGTTTAGGTGTCCAAACCCTTTTGTGGATCTAACCCCTATGTCTGTTGGGCAGGTCTGTACTGGGCCCCTTTGAAAATCCAGCCTGGCATGACACTTTTCAAAAGCCCCAAAGACCCACTCAAACATATAGTGATGAATGTCATCAAACGTCTGAAAGGACACTCCAGGGGAGAAGAAAAGGGGAACTGGTGGGCTAGATTCCCTTGCTATTGCAAACTTCCGATATTTTAACTCTAGTCTACCTCCATTTTATTAGCTGACCAATTTCCTGGAATAAAGCTGAATGACTTTGAGGGCTAGTCAGCAAAGTATCTCATTGTTTTGTTCTAACCCAAGACTATGAAAGGATAAAATAATGTAAAGAACTATTGGCCTTCTTGTTGCTTGAGCTAGTTCTTTTCTTCATTATGAATGTTGTGCAGCCAGGGGGGGCAGGGGAAGAGAAGTAAAAGCTATATTTCTGATCTCGCTGGAGCAGTACAGTAACAGTACCTCGGATATTTGCCTGCAGAGAAAATATGCTGCTGTTCTTCATGAAAGGAATGACGATTTATACGTCTTGTCTTCGTGCTGTGGACATTAATTCCAGCTCCTGGCTTCAATCAGCTACATGAGTTAGAATCCTCTGAAATGGTCAGCTGGCGGCAACAGATGATTCCTGAATTCAATCAAAAAGGAGCCAATCAGAAGCACTCAAAAGTCAGTGTGGCTTCCCTGTGCTATGCTGTGCTGCTGAGGAAATTCGTTTATTAATTGGAGATAGGTGATCCTCTCTACTTCCAAGGACATCTGTCTCTCTTCATTCCAGCAATCACATCTAACTACATGGCTAATTTGTAAATGGACACAGAGTCTCAAGTGCAATGTCAGTGCTGCCAACTAACTCGGATCAAACTGTACTGTTTGAAAGGGGAGAAGTAACAATTTAGTTAGCTGAAGGCAAATTCTTAGCAGAAACTTCGTCATCTGCATTCAGGTTTTTATGTTACTGATTTGATAATCAGGTCTTTTGTTCTAAGCAAGTTTCTCATGTTAAAATGGTCAATCAGTCATTTTTCTTCTTTTTTCAGACTGATGTTTATAGATACTTTACAGTCTCAGTAAATATGTAGTTTCCATGAATAGCCCTGTGTCCAGACAAAGGGAATAGTTGACTTGAGTTTCTGGGTCACTAACTATTCACAGATTAGTGCTGTCAGCACCTGATGAACAAGGGTGAGAGCTATCAGAATGGATGTGAGTGGTTGCACTTCTGCTTTGTAAATCAGGCAGGAAATCCCAGTGTAAACTTAGCTCCTGCCTGATACAATAGGTACAACATCCCATGAAGAGCAGTGCCCCAAAGCTACACTGTCCTTTTCTTGTTGTTCATCAGATTTCACATGATCTTTCCACTTGTTTGTCTGACATTACACTAGTGATGAGAGATCTCAACATTTATTATTTAAAAGCCCCAACCCCAAGAAGCCCAGAAAGTAAAGTCACAGAAAAGGGTGAAGTGCTGTTTCCGAGTTAAATGTTTAGTACTCACTCAACTCCCATGGAAGTAATATTGAGTTGGAGGTGCTCAGTGCCTCTCTGGTTCAGGCCCTCTGTTTTGGCACTTGCCACCCGCAGACTCAGAAGTTGTACAACCCACTGAGGAGTATTTCCATTGCAAAAAGTTGCAGCCATGAATCTGAAATTAGTTGTGAGAATTTAACTATCCCCATGTAACTACAGGGTCGCTCGGGGGGCGGGGCAAGTTGGGCAATTTGCCCCAGGCCCCGGGCCCTGCAGCAGCCCCACAAGCCCTGGCCTGGCGGCGGTATGAGTCTTCAGCGCATTTCGGTGGCCGGGGCCTTTCAGTGCTTCTGAAGATGTGGAGCGACTGAAGGGCCCCCTGCCACCAAAGTGTTGCCCATGACCTGGACCACCACCAGGTGAGTACAAGTGCCGCAGCTCCCCCACTTTGCCCCAGGCCCCCTGAATCCTCTGGGTGGTCCTGTAACTATCCCCTAGGGAAGTTTTGGAATCTCCATCATTGGAGATTTTTAAAGAACAGGTTAGATAAACACCTGTTAGGAATGGTCTAGATCAGGGATCGGCAACCTTTGGCACGCGGCTCACCAGGGTAAGCACCCTGGCAGGCCGGGCCGATTTGTTTGCCTGCCGCGTCCACAGGTTCAGCCAATTGTGTCTCCCACTGGCCACGGTTTTCCGCTCCAGGCTGATGGGAGCTGCGGGAAGTGGTGTGGGCTGAAGTGCAGATGCAGCAGGTAAACAAACCGGCTCGGCCTGCCAGGGTGCTTACCCTGGTGGGCCACGTGCCAAAGGTTGCTGAACCCTGGTCTAGATAATGCTTAGTCCTGCCAGAAGTTGAAGGGACTGGACTAGATGACCTCTCGAGGTCCCTTCCATTTCTACAATTCTATGATTCTATGATTCCTTCAATCAGGCCTCTCCTGGCTCCCTAAAGAAAAGAAGCCTTTTCATATTTTGATATAGTGACAATAATTCTAATACTGAATGTTATAATGGCTGTGTATATTGCATAGAATTGGACTTGGGTCTGCTGCTCTAGCAATACTCAGACACATATGGAGAAGCAAAGGTATCACCATGAAGTGTAAAATGAAATTGCTGCAGTCTCTTGTATTCAATATCTTGCTATATACATGGGAGACATAGATTCTAAGGAAAAAGGACATGAAGAGGCTTTCTGCCTTTGAATTGTGGTTTGACAATGTCACTGACTGGACAGGATGAGGTATGGTGCACTTTTCAAGTGTATGAAGACTGCATAATATAGAGGAAGATTGCTGGCCGATGATGCCTGTGTGGTATCTTTACTGTTCATTGTGCTGCTTTGCACTGTGAGAGTGATGAGGATGATGTGCTACAAACCTTTCCCTTCCTTTAGAATTAAGTTAACCCTACTAAGGTTCCCCAGTGCAAGGTTGTTCTCTGATAGGATTTTTCTCCGGCGTTCCTTTCTGGAGCTGACCCTTTAAATTTGACAGAGACATGCAGCCATATTCCTAAGAAGGCTATTCTGCATTTGGTTGCTGCTTCCTCCATCTACCTCTCTGTCCGCTGAGAAATATCCTTTTTTTCAGATTATGTTTTCTTTTCCTTATCCCTGAGAAGATGCCAGATGCTCATATACCCTGGTTTTAACTGAGCTGGCTGGAAAATTGTAACAATTTGTAATGAAAAACTTGGAATTTTGAAAAAATATTGTTCAGCTCTATCCATAGATTCATACATTAATGCCTGAGGGAACCACTGAGATCATGTAGTGTGACCCCCTCACCCTGTAATTCCTGCATTGAGCCTGACAACTCCTACTCTTGTCTTTAATAAAAGCATCAAATACTGCTCCCTCAGTATCCCTGTGTTTGTGTTAATTAGTTCTGGTAACTAATGGTGATATCAGAAAAAGAAGGCAAAAACAAGAGTTCCCTGAGACAACAGGTTTTATATTTATAATAATACCCAGGAGGATGAACCAAGCATCCATTCTTTCTTTAAATCACTCAACACTTGACTTCTGTTACAGAGAACAACATACTATTGTGGTGCATCCAGAATAATCTAAAGAGTAAGGTTAGAGTCAGGGAGGCCCGAGTCTCTTACTTACATTAGTTTTATACCAGTACAACTCCATTGACTTTGGTAGAGTTACTCCTGCTTCCAGTGGGTGTGAGTAGAAAATCAGGCTAAGGCAATTAAAGCCTCCTTAAAACCTTGCTGAAATTTGTGGTAAGAGGCTCAGGGTTCCTTATTTTCTTCTCTCCATCTGCCCCACCTCCCCATTCAGCCTTCCCAAACGTTCCTCTCTGCCATGACTTACAGCTCAGGCTACTTTTACTTGGGAGACCCTCTAGAATACATGTTTAAAAATAATTTTTGGCCCCATCTCTTGCTCTTACACTTCAAACTGTGGGTGTGTAGGTGGGATTTCTGAGTTTCTTTTGACACTCTCTCTCTGCCTTGCCTTGATAACCCTATGCATATGGATTGCTGCTGGTTGAATGCTTTATTAGATGCCTTTCAGCTTGTGTTGTCTGAGCCCAGCGCTTACTACAGATACTTTGAGAACCATCCTCTCTGAGAACAGGGGCTGAGTAAGGATGAACTCACTCTACTTGGAGTGAATTTTCAGAGAAAGAGATCTCATTACTCAGGCTTCTGTCCTAGGATGGAGTGGCTCCTGAAATGTCTGTAATTACTGCTACCGAAAGGCATTGGAGAGTGGGACCTTATTATTAAGTGGTGCTTCTCAGCAGGTTTTACATCCTCTTATGAGTTCTAGTGTCATCCCAAAAAAGGGCAAATGGTTACTTCCAGGATGTTGTTAGTGTTTTTAATTCTCCGTGCACAGTAAATCAGAATGAAAGAAGGAATTCTTCTTTTTCTTAATTTATTATTCAGCTAGCTGTCTAAGGACTTACATGGCTTTCACCACTACTCTCTGAGGGCCATACTATCAGGTTCCAGCCCATGCCCATTGAAGGCAATGTGGGGGGTCTTTCCACTGAATTCGGTGGATATTAGATCAAGCCTGAGGTAATAGGAAATCTTATAAAAATCTAGAATGATCAGCATGTCTAAAGGTACATCTACATTGCAGCTGGGTGGTGTAATTTCCACCTCAGGCAGATATATGCACATTAGCATTGTTCAAGCTCGTGCGTGAGAAACAGTGGAGTAGCCCTGCTGGGGTGGGTGGTGGTTCAGCCTACCCACTGATGTATGTACGTAGCTTCTCAGACAGGGTTAGAGTCAGGAGGCTAGCCCATGCTGCCATGGCCACGCTGCCAGCTGTAGCATGCTAGCTCCAGCAAAGCTAGTGTGTGTACATTTACTTGAGCTGGAAATAACACTTCTTGTTGTACTGTAAATCAGAGCATCACTTTTGCCAGAATAATCTCAGAGGTATTTCTGTTTATTTGGATCGCTCCAGATTTTTCAAATTGCTATAATTCTCCATCTCCATCAGTAGCTACCAATATATATAGTCCTTTTAGGCACAATATACAGAACAATTACTCACTGTAGAACTAATGTTACTACCTAAAAGCAAGGGGGGTGGGAGGGAGGGAGAGAGAGCGAGAGAGAGCTCTATGCTGCATATTGATTCTGCAATATAATTAGTTTGGATTTAGAACATATGTTTGTGGTAATGTATGAGAGTCTTGCATTTTACATTTTTCTGAACTCTCTATGGATTTTACTCTGGAGCTAACAAAGAAAAAATTGATTAAACAACTCGAGTGTCTGATAAAAAACTAGTAGTCTTAACAGTAAATATTTACAGCTAAAGCTCTGGAATGTGGATCATCTGTATCTCTACTTTTGATAGCATGAAAATCTTTCTCCTGTTTATAAGTCTAATTCTAAACAGAAGGAAGAGAAATCCAAAACTTTGGTGCACAAAGATATTTGATAAATAGTGACAGCTGGTGGGGAAAAAAATCAGATTCAGAGCATGGAGAGTTTTATAAATGATATATAGCGTGTTAGTTTAAGGTTGAGATCATTGTTCTGTCAAACTAATTTCCATCCATTATGAAACTCTCCTGGTGTATTTTAACTGTTGTTAAATTGCTCCTTTTAGACTCTGTAGCAAATTTCAAACATAGACTACAGAAATTTAGCTGGGGATTGATCCTGCTCTGAGCAGGGGTTGGACTAGATGACCTCCTGAGGTCCCTTCCAACCCTTATATTCTATGATTCTATGAAATGTAGGGCTGGAAGGGAACTTGAGAGGATATCTAATCCACCTCTCTATGCTGAGGCAGGACCAAGTAAACCTAGGCTATCCCTCACCAGTGTTTGTCAAGCCTGTTCTTAAAAACTTCCAATGATGGGGATTCCACAACCTCGCTTGGAAGTCTATTCCAGTGTTTAACTATCCTTTTAGTTAGAAAGTTTGCTGCACATTTAGCCAATTACTTCCTTGAGGTCAAACTTAGATCTTGGCTATTTGTTCTATTTCACACTGGCCAAGTTTCAAAGTTACTTGTCTTCAGTAAGTCTCAAAAGTTTTGTAGGATTGATTTGAATAATATCCCAAAACTCTGTTGTTTGGTAAAATTCAAGGAATAGGCTAAGGTTTGGATCATATAATTACTAGTTTTTTAGTTGTTATTCTGCTATACAAGTTCTCTGCAATAAAGTTATTCAGTATACCCTCCTAGATTAGAGCAATATCAATGAGCATTGAGACATGATGAGGCAAAACTACTGTAAATTTTTAAAAAAAAGCACCTTAGCATTTCTAACTGCTGGTGCAACATGTTGTATGATAGTTTTCAGTATCTCAAGCTGTTTTACTCCAGAAAAGCATATAATGAACATCGCCATGGTAACTGTAAGGCAAAGGAGGAAATACTTTATTTATGGTTTTGCAGTTGGTGGTTGTTTTTTTTGGTGAGCTTTATATTTCCTTCTCCTCTTTAGACCTGATTACGACCTCTCACGGTTTAATGACATGGTAACTCCATTGACTTAATTATTATTTTTACACTGCTCTGAGAGCAGTATCAGGCCTTAGCTATCTACATTCTGATAATATATATGGAGAGGAAATAGTTACAAGTAGTGGTGTGCAAACCTCAAAAGGTTTGAAGTTCCAGTTGGGTTCAGACAAAAATCCAAACATCTGGATTTTTAACCAAACCATCCTAATCTCTCAGGTTTGCAAAAGTGGGCTGGAAAAATCTCCCAAGGACAGTTTTGTTCATGAGATTTCCACCATTTTTACTTCTACTTACAAATCCCATTCTGATTTACTTACAGCCAGGTAATCCTACTGAAGCCAATGGGGTTGCTGAGGCATACCTGAGGGGTGGGTAAATTTGAGCCATAGGTCCTGATCTGAAACTGGAAGTTAAGCCAAATTTTATTTTAAAATGTCATAATCTTGTAAAAGGTTTGGTTTGGGTTTAGTACTAGAAACTGGCAAGGAAAGTTCGATTCTCTTCTCACAGTGTATTTCTATCGGTGTTCACATACCACAGTGGTGGGTGCGATGGGAAAACCTAGCCAGATAAATGGCTATATAGAAAGATGTCAGTGGCATTATTCCTGTTTTGCACAAGAGTGAGAGTAGAATCCAGCTCAAAGTGAGGAGGTTCTTGTTTTCTGAACTGGCTTACCCTATTTAGAAATGCCGTTTTGAGAGTCAGCGCACACTCCCAATCCCTCCCCACGTGTTCGTTGAAAGGAATATTCTCCAGCATTCGCACCTCTCACAAATGACTTCCTGGAGCTCTAGGTTTCATGTATTGGCAAGCATCATCCCTTTCTGATAATGGCAGCAGCCAATCAAATATTGTCAATATGTTTCTCATCCATCAGATCTTCAGGTCTCTATTTTCAAGATAATTCAGTGTTATATTTCACCAAAATATCTCTCAAATAATTCCTTCGAAAAGATAATCCACTTTTTTAGTCTTCATATGATGTTCAGGAATTATTTTCTGTTTTTTAATGCCTCCTGATTGAAATCTTTTTGATGATTGAATTAAAGTCTTAATGCACTCAAATTGCACAGAAGAGTGCAATGTTTTCTTTTGGAAAACTGGACCACAGCCAAAATAATGCAAAGACATGTCTGTGATGTTGTTTCCCTCAGGAAAAGATAAAACACAACAGGGCATATGTGGAACATTAGAGGCCACCCAGGAATACAAAGTTTTAAAGAATGAAATAGTACTGTAAAAAGTGACCTGTGCCAGATGCATCCAGGGTCTAATTAGTTAAGCAATGGTTTCAGGTCCCACTTTAATCATTTCTTCATTTCAAAAATTAGCCACCAGTCAATACCTTTTTAAAACACAGGAAGTGCTAAACTACCCAACTATGACCTGTATTTAAAAGGGCAGATAAATTCCACAATCACTGCTGGAGCTTATGAAGCTTAAGCTTCATGTAACCAATCTGAGTCTATTGTAACATCTGGATGATATCATAAGACATCTTTTTCAGATACAAAGCATTCATAGTTTTCTATAACTTGAATAGCATACTATGTATCAATTCCTGCTCTCTAGCAAAAGAAGTCCATTGCCCCATATTGCATCCATTATTAATATGCTGTAGAAATAATAGCAGCTACACCTATTTAAAATAGCTGAGATTTCAGGAAACACTTTCAACTCAATTGCAAGGTTCTGATAAAGTGTCACAAACTGTGTGTATGGGTAAAATCAAGGAACTGAAAGTAAAACTCAGTGTCTTGAATTTCAAGCTTATCCCTCTCCCCATTGATTTCATTATTATTATCAACTAAAACAGCTGTGTTGGAGTCATTGGCTATTTACTCCTGTCAAGTAACCCTCACTCCTGTCAGGTGACTGGGACCAGGATGTAAAAATTAGTCTCTTGCTAGCTCTCCCGTGCATCACATCTTTATTACACCAACCAAGTAATTCATTTCTGTTCCCTATTCAGAAGAAAGTGCCAATAAAGAGTATATTTTGGTTTCAGCAAGTGGCTCCTAAATAGGGACATGATAAATATTCTATTTGTTTTCGATCATTACAGGACTGGTGCAATTTTTCAAGTTCTGTACAGTACACACCAATTAACTGGAATGTGTTTAATCAGAATTGAGACATTGCTCAGGGATCTATTTTAGGCCCAGTAACAATTAATAGTAACGTGTGCTTATGGATGGTGATGGTAATTTGGCTTACTGGGATGCTCTCAAATGATCTAGTTGTACTGATGTCTTTTGTAACCTTGTCTAGCAATGATTTTTTTCTGTTTGGTTCTCAAGAACAGTTTTCCTTCTCTCTTTAACTATGGTACATGCAGAAAGAATAGTAATTAGTTTGCCACTGCCTGCTCCTGTCTAGTAGTTTGCACCTTCTACATTGACTATAATATCTGGGCTGTAATGCTGGGAGTTTTACATTTCTCCTTACCACTGGTACTGGGCAAATACGAAGGCTAGCTTCTCTTCTAGCACTGATAATACCTACTCTTAACTCCATGGATTCACCAAATTACATAATGTGTTTGCTGTAGCTGTCTGGAAAGCATTTGCACTATTAAAATGCTATTTTCTTTCAGCTGGAGGTTCCTCTTAATGGCATTCCAAGGTCTGGTCCACACTACAGACCTAGATTGGTATAACTACATTGCTCAGTCGTGTGAAAAATGCACACCCCAGAGCTACGTAATTATACTGACCTAATCCCCACATGTAGACAGCGCTATGTCAGTGGGAGAGCTTCTCCTGCTGATGTAGCTACCACCTCTCAGGGAGGTGAATTAACTACACCAATGGGAGAGTTCTCTCCCATCAGTTTAGAGTGTCTTCTTTAAATTGTGACAGCACAGCAGCTGCATCACTGTAGACTTACCTCAAGGCTGTCCATAGGGCGATATCACTTAAGCGTAATCTATTGTATTTGTATTTAGTAGTGATCTGTGGGAAAAGAACAAACAATGAACAGTTATCTGATTGCTAGTCTGAGCTTTCCTTCGTTATGTGACATTATATCTGATCATTAATTATCACGGTAGCATTTACTAGCCTGACACACTAGAGGCTGCACTGGAGAGTCAGCTTTCAAATGCAGCTGATGACGCAGCATTTGGCTACAGTTTTTCATTTTGAATTTGAAAGGAAATGAGCATGAAAAACAGGAATTTTTATCATATGCAAAGATCTAACCGGAGCCCTAGATGAGACGCTTGCACTGCACTGTTCTACTTTGAGCACAAGGCTTTTTCTTACAATGCCAAATATTCTTGAACCATTTTCTAAAACTCCATCACAAAAGTTTCTTACTTAATCAAGCACTGCTGAAATCCGTGGGAAAAAAAATAGTCTACAGTTATTAATAATGTTAAAAGCCATACTGATTCACTTTATTACTAAATATTTGTCAGTGATGCCCAGCGTATCAGATGGGCAGCCTTTGTATTTTATAAATCAAAATAAATAAACTACCTTATCTCTCTACTTTGCAGCAGATATATGGTCCCACACTAGAAGCTAGTGTGATCTATAAGAAAAAACACAGGTCTGAAAGTCAGGGCACTCTAAATTCTAATTCCATCTCTGCCATTGACTCACTGTGTGACTCTGGGCACATCACTTTCTATCTCAGTTGCCCAGGGCCGGTGCAACCATTTAGGCGACCTAGGCAGTCACCTAGGGCGCTAGCATTTGGGGGCCGGCATTTTCTTCGGCAGCAACCACGGCGGCCGGATCTTTGGCTGCCCCGGTCGCCGCTGGCATTTAGGCAGTAAATAAGGGGGGGTCGTGCTCAGGGAGGAGGTGGGGCAAGAGTGAGCTGCTTCACTTCTCCCGCCTCCCAGGCTTGCGGTGCCAATCAGCTTAGGGAGGCGGGAGAAGTGAAGCAGCCACAGCATGCTCAGGGAGGAGGTGGAGCAGGGGTGAACTGAGGCATGGGGAGGTGCCTCAGGGCAGAGGGTGGGGGGTGGGGAGCTGCCATGGGTGGGGGCCTCAAGGCAGGGGCTCGAGGACAGGGGAGGGTGCAAGATGGAAGTTTAGCCTAGGGCGTGAAACATCCTTGCACCAGCCCTGCAGTTGCCCCATCTGCAAAATAATAAACATTACTCAGCTACCTTACAGATCTGTTGTGAGACTTAATTAGTAGACCTGTGAACATTTAAAGCACTATAAACATGCCAAATAGAATTAGCACCGTCTTTCCTCAGTGTGACTTCATAGTGAAACCATAAGGAGTATAATAGAGGTGTAGATCTGCACTGAGAGGCTTTTCCAGGAAAGCACACAGGTGCTCCAGTTTCTGTATAAATGTATAGCTAGAATAAAACTATTATTCCTTTGCTTGTTTTACAAGTTGCCTTACACACCTCATTAGGGATGCAGGAATGTAGGCCTACTATGGGCCTGGATGGACTATGGTTTTTAACTTGAGTTTGGAGGTTAGCATGAGTGATAAACCCAAAGCATGTGACCAAAAAGAATGAGATCATGAAAAAGAGGGGTTATTTGTGTTAACTCTGTAGTAACCCTTGAAATAACAGCATCATCTTATTTAAGGTGTGGTTTGAGGTAATAAAAATAAGAAAACATGATTAACTGGTGCAGTAAATGTGCAGTAAATACTTGGTTATATAGGTTTGTTTAATTTATAAGAAATGTTTAACGCAGTAGTTATGGAGAAATATGACATATGAGGTAAGAGCAAAACCTTGAAGAGAGGGGCCCAGCCTTTAATCTTGTCTTAAACAGGCCAGAGAACAGGATTCAGCTCTTAATGGCTTCATGTAGCTTAAGCAAAGGTCTGATGACCAACAATGACATCACTTGTTTATTATAGTGCATAAAAGATAAAGTATTTAGGGGTTTCTTTGTCAGAGCTGTTACTTACCCCTCAGGAGGCAAGCTGTGATGGAAAGGCATCTCGTGAGCCAGATCCCATTCTGAGTATAAGCATGTATATGCTTGTAGTTGTATTTTGGATATAATCAACATTGTGGCATTTGAACCAATGAACGAATACATGTGTGGAAGCTCAGTCGCGGTAAAACTTAGTAAATTTATTAGGAAAATGATTTCCAACAGGGAACCTGGGCTAGAGACTTCAGAGTTTACAGCACAGGCTGTTAGGAAAGTATCTTTGCATTAATGATGCTTTATTTTGTTATCATGTTGTTAAACATGATAGTTAGCAGCAGATTCTCATCACCCATATTAAATACTTATTGTGTGATGTCAAAATTTCACAGTACACAATAAGAACTGTTCCTGTTGCTCAACCAGTTAATCCAATATGTTATTGCAAGATGGACGTTTATACAGTATATTGAAAGATCTCATTGAAAATACACAAGCTTTGAGTGTGCACTGCTTAGAGAAACCTACTCCTATGTTAGTGACTCCTTCTCAGTGGAATATTGCTGAATCTAATTTACCTCTTGGAAATATATGAAGAATTAACTAGGAAAATTAACACTGACTAAGCCTACAGGGCATCTCTGTTGTTTCATCACTGTGCATAACATGAAAATGCACTTCAGAATGAAAGTCCTCCTGACAAATGCATTAAAAGAAGAAATATTATCCATGATAGTTCATTTATATTGAATCAAACATGGCTATCCAATTGCTTATGTTCTGGAGCCACATTCAAGTCACTGTACGTCCTTTCAGCTCACATGCCGTCCGTTGTTATGCCATAGCAGCCCCTCAAAGCCTTGCTGAACAAATCCTGCTAAAGGAGGCCAGTAACATCAGCTGCGAAAGAAAGCCCCCAACTGAAGACAATGATACCAATGCCCTCTCCAAGAAATGGAGAAGGCACAAAGAGTGTGGCCCAGAACTTTAGCTACAGCTAAAGAGTCTTTGTGACCCCCTGACCCGGGACCAGCTATGTACCTGGACAGTGCCCACATGTGATTTTGATCTGTTTTTAGGTTGCTGTAAGCTACTTTGTCTGCTGATGGTCACAAGAGAGTGAAACAGCAGCTGAGGTTTGATGAGGTGTCTAGAAGCCCCGACTGTAGTCACTGTAACCTGGCCAACACCCAGCATTAGCAGGAGAAAGGAGTCAGGGGGAGGGATAGCTCTGCATTTGAGCATTAGCCTGCTAAACCCAGAGTTGTGAGCTCAATCCTTAAGGGGGCCGTTTAGGGATCTGGGGCAAAAATCAGCACTTGGTTCTGCTAGTGAAGGCAGGGGGCTGGACTCAATGACATTCAGTTCTAGGAGATGGGATATCTCCATTTATTTATTAATGGCACAGGAACTGCTATCCTCAGTCTAAATCAGTAGAATCATAGACATTGAGGCTAGAAGGGACCTCACAATATAATCAAATACAGCCCTTTGCACTGAGACATGACCAATTAAACCTGGACCATTCCTTATAGGTGTTTGTCTAACCTATTCTTAAAAACCTTCAATGATGAGGATTCCACAACCTCCTCTGGGAAGCCTATCCAAGTCCTAGCTATAAGGATAGTTAAGTACGTTTTTCCTAATACCAGAGGTCCCCAGTACACTGGGGTGAGCCTCCTGTGCTGCAGTAAGCAGAATGCCAGTGCTACACTGCACCCCAAGATCTGGCTCTGTAAGTCATTGGTGGTGGTAGCACTAGAGTTGGTGACATATTTTTCAGCTAACAGAATTTTTTCCAAAAACATATTTTTCAGGGCTCCAAAGTTATTCACAAATTTGGCCAAGACTTTTGGCTGGAAAAAAATGAAGAAAAAAAAGCCTTCAGAAATGATTTGTTTTGAAACTATATTTCAACTTGAAATGACATTTTGTTTCAAAACTGCTCACATTTCATTTCCACATTCAAAATGTTCTGTTTGACCTGAAGAAATTTGTTTCATTTTGTTTGTTTGTTTGTTTGTTTCATGGAGCAAAAACTGAAAAAAATTGCATTTCAGTTTGAAATGAAACAATGTTTGGAGGTGGACCGGGGGTGGGGAAGGATGGAGGCTTTGCTACTGAAACAAAAAAATTAGCTCTTCACACACCTGTAGTTAGAACCACATTTTATGATTTGTACACCAATTATTTTTAGCTGCAGTGGAAACAGAGCTGTCGGTTTAATTCTGCATTCCCTGCTTTGGTGACTCTTGAGCCTAAAAGCACAGTATTGTTAGGCTTCAAACTCACACTGGAATCACAATGCTATTTTTTGAAGCTCCCTCAAGCTTTAGTTTCTCTAAGAGATAACTCAGTTCTACTGATATCTATGTTGACCATAACTGCTGAGTTCTGGAGAAAGTAGAGAGAATGTTTGTTTTCTAATGAAATCTACCAGTTTAAGCACCTGGGATATGCAACAGTCATGAAGAAGTTAGCATATTGCTGTTAAATATTTTGGGTGAAATCCAAGCCCCAGTTAAATCAATGGAAGTTTTGCCATTGATTTAACCTTTTATTCATCAGACAGTGAGAGAGAGATGTAGAGAGTGCATCTGGGCTGGGTGTGGTTCTGGATTCCCTTCCTTGAATTTATAGAAAAAGGAACACTGTAATTAAGTTAACTGATTAGATTGGCTACTTCTGACTGACATGAGGCTTTTGGTCTAACACTCTTATTTTGTATGTTTAGCTAACTGGATATAATTATTTTAATAATATTTCAGTTAGTTTGTTTTATATTATGCCTAGAACCTATTTACTCCATAAACTATAAATTGGTATACAAAATAAAGCTTGTTATATAGATTTATATTTATTTTTAGAAAAATTAATGTGTGAAAATTAAAGTAGACCTGACCATTAATATATTACTTGTGTTCATGTGTACATTCATATTTACTACAGTTTGTCTTATTTCATTTGAAATTCTGTCCTAAAAATAATAATAATGCTAGCTGAAGTCACAAGTATGCTACAAAATATTTGATCATACAATTGCTTTTAAAGTTCTGCAAAATATATTTTATAAGATTTTGTACCATTTGTCTGTCTTCATTATTTGTATTTGCTTTAAGAGGGATGTTAACCCATATTAGCTATTTAGTTGAATGATGAAAAAATCTTTCTGTGTCACGTTCCTATTCCTGATTGGAGAACATTATTTTGTGGTTGCAAGAATAATTTTTTTAAGTGAAACCTTAAAGCCTTATAAAGAGATAAGTGGGTCATAACTTCTTCATATGGCTTTAAGCTAGGACCCCATTTTTGAGAACTAGTATGATCTTACATAGGTTTTATTACTCTATGCAGTTCAGTGTACGGACTCTTTGGTACCAATTCTCCTCTTGCAAGTGTCACAGTGACAACAATGATGTAATCCCACTGAGTTCAGTGGAATTACTTTTGATTTCCACTGGCATAAGCAAAAGGGGAATCAGGTGCTTTGTTTCCGATTTCAAATGGGAGATTCAAGTCAAGCACTCTATGGCAAAACTCCATTTCAGAAAATATACATACAGTTAATTTGCCAGCAGTTTCCTCCAGCAATCCAGACCAATCAGATTATTTTTAGCAGAAGTACAATAAATCTGCATTGAAGAGCAGGATAAAATACCTGATATTTAATACATTTACATTAACAAGTTCATAGTTCTCAGAGTTAGTCATCAGTTTAATTCAGATTTGCAAGGTCTTGCAATGGGGTTTTGTATTCAACAATTAATAAATTGGAAGGGATTATTTTTAAAATCTTCACACAATGTGACAAATTCTAAATGCAATGTAGATTCAGATGATTGACAGAGAGTAGAGGGAGCAAAGGAGAACTTCTGTTTCACAGTGCTGCCAGAGTCTCTCACAAACACAAAGACAGAAAAAAAAGGTTTAAAAAGACTTTTAAATACTCTTGGAAGCTTCTTTTGTTTCTAAAAGCTGTCAGAACTGCTACAATTATAGTTCTGATAAAACAACCAAAAAAAGAGTTGAGCTTTGTACACTTTTTAAATGAGACCTGCAAAATTTCCATTTCAAATTTCTGTTTCAGCCACCATCCTGGTCTTCTAATCTGATCCTCAGCCTGTGAGGAAGTAGCATCTGAAAGTTGTGTTGCCCTTATCTAGGGCTAGATTCTGCTCATTGCCTTATCAGGAGAGGGTAGAAAGGGGCAGTGCAGTGCCTATGAGTTTGTCTCACTCAGACAGAACTCACCTTGGGGTCTCACTTTAAAGGAGGCACAGAGAGGTGTGGAGTGATGACTGAACCAAGGTCATCCCCTACCCTGACCTACCTTATCTCTTTGACTCCCATTGATTTCAATGGGTTTGGATCAGGCCCTGAGACATAAAAGGAATATAAAAGGCTGAGAATCTCTCTGGTTCTCTCTGAGACTCAAGAATCTATCTGAGAATCAAAGGAAGGTTAGAAAATTCCACTGGGAGAAACCATCATGATGACACAGTTTAGGTTAAGATTTGTGTTTATATGTATAGTTTGCCTCAGAGTTGTATTGTATAAGTTAAAAGTAGAGGAAAATATTAGTTATTATACCCCAACGTATATGTTCCTAGTGGGGAGGAGATCTCACACATGCAAATGCAGACTTATTATTTATGGAATTTTCTGCTCTATGTATTGTTGACCTTGGAAATACTACAGTATTTACTTCTTGTTATTTTTTCACACTCAAAAGTTCCTTTTGTAGTCATGCCATCAAGCCAGTCTCTATCCCAAAGAGTTTGTAATCAAGACACAACCAGAGGAGATAATAGTAAAAAAAATATCTTGCTTGTTCACGGTAATGTTACAGAGTTTGAAGGCCAGAAGGGATCACCAGGTCATCTAGTCTGCCCACCTGCCCACCACAGGCCACTACACCCCACCCATTTGTCCCTGTATTGAGCCCAAAAGCCTAGAGACTAAATTATTATGTGTCACAGGCAGAGAATAGAAGAGACTAAGGTGCACTAGTGACTAGAAGATGATTTCATGAGATATACCCAGTAGTCAGGGCTCATCATCAGTGTTAGAAGCATTGCAATAGTCTAACCTTAAACTGACATGGGAATAGATCTGAAATGAGGTCCTCTGTAGAGAGAAAGATTAGACCCTATTTTTTTGCATAAAACAGATTAAAGAAAGCTCTCATGGCTCCCTAAGCATCTGATAGCAGCTGAGGCTCTATATCATCTCAAATTGCAAATCTGAGTAGTAAGCAGTTGGCACGCTCCATCAGTCTCCACCATTTCCTTTGGACCCTTCCACAAAGCTCTCAGCATTACATCAGTCTCACCTGGGTTGTGCTTCAGATATCTAGTACTCATTCAAGACCCACTGTCAGTCAGACAGTGAGTAAATCACTCAACATCAGTACCACAGATTTAAGGAAGAAAGGAGCGGCACCCAACGAGTCTGAGAAAGAAGAAGTCAGAGAGGAGGGTTGGCTGCTCATTGCCTCTGTGACCTCTTGTCTCTAGTGGCTTTCTTCATGGCTAGAGAAAGATGAGGCTGGGCTTGCTGTGACCTCAGACAGAAGATTACCAGCAGGAATTCCACACAGCTAGAAGTCCCCAGTTGATAACTAGGTCTTCAATGTGGAAACTATAGAAGATGTCTCTCAAAATCCAGCTGGTCCCAGGGACCAGAGAGATGTATGGGACTCACCTGTGGATGGCAGCTTGACCCAACCTGAAAGAAAATCGAGCCTGCCCACAAATAGTTCTCCAATTGTCCAAGGAAGAGAGACAATCCTTGTTGGAGGGTCAATACTCAGAAGAATCAAAAGAACATTCTGCATGGGACAGGCAGACACAGGATGGTGTCCTGCCTTATTAGAACCAGGATACAAGACATCAGTCTAAGATTGGATAGGCTTTTGAAGTCGCTGGGAAAACATCCATTGGTGATGGTTCATATTGGCATTAATGACACTGCATTAAGAGATATCTGGCAGATAACAGATGACTTCAGGGAACTCAGAAACATGCTGAAGAAAAAGAAAGTCCAAGTGATCTTCTCTGAGATCCTTCCTATCCCATAAGCAAAGGAAGACACAAGGCAGAAGATTCTGGAGGTGAACTGCTAGCTAGGTAAAGTGGTGTAGGTGGACGGTTTTGATTTTGTGGAACATTGGTCCAGTTTCTATGGGAAGAAGAGACTGTAAAGTTTGGATAGCCTCCACCTCAGTAGAAGGGGCACCAATCTTCATGGAGACAGCCTGACTAGAGTAGTCAGGAGGTTGTTAAACTAATTGCAAAGGGTGGGGGGAAGATATGAATACTCAGAATAAAATCAAGATATTTAGAACAAAATTAATTAAGGAACCAAAGGACGTGAAGAGAAGAAATTGCTTAATTGCTCATACACTATTGCTAGGAGCCTGGGCAACAAACAAAAGGAATTTGAATTGCTCATTTATGAGCATCAATTTGATACAGTTCATATTTCTGAAACCTGGTGGGATGATTTGCACAACTGAAATGTTAAAATCAATGGTTATAACATACTTAGGAATGAATGAGTAAAGAAGGGGAGTAATTGACCATTGGAACAATTCATCAAGTGTCATCGAGAGGAAGGGGAAGGGGAGTAGCACTCTATGTCAAAAATGGCATTACCTATTTCCGAGTCACTAATAACTTGGAAAAAATGATCTTGAATGCTTATGGATCAATGTCCTAACAGATAAAGCACAAGATGGGGTATTAGTTGGTGCTTTCTACAGACCACCAAATTACACTACAGAATAAGATGACCAGCTCCTTATGCACCTATCTATAATGTGTAGGGGGAAAAAGCTGTGTGATCATGGGGCACTTCAACCTGAGTGACATATGCCGGAGGTCTTATGCTGTCAGTACTAACACTTCCTTGGATGAGAATTTGCATCCAACTTGGGGAAATTGTATGTTAGACCTTGTCTTTACAGATAAAGAGGAATTGATCACAGAACTAAGAATTAATGTTAGATTGGATAAAAGTGATCATGACTTGATCACCTTTATAATGTGAAAACAGAATAAAGTTTAAACCAGTAATATTCATATTTGGTGCTTTAAAAGGGCCAATTTCACAAAGCTGAGAACAATCAAGAGCCAGATTAGCTGGGAAGAAGAATTTAATCAGAAAAATATGAACGATAATTGGGAAAAGTTTAAGACCCCTTTATTACATGCCCAAAACTCCACAATCCCATGCCTTAGGGAGAAAGCTGTAAAGCAACCTGGTTTAGAGGGAAAGTGAAGGCCACTCTATCTCTCTCTGTTTCTCTCTTTCTCTGTGTATTGTGATAGGATCAGGCCAGATGGCTACAGGAGAATGATAAAAGGTAGAAACATTAGCCCCAGATTAAGCAGGTCCCTTTTCCCTGAGTAAGATAATGGGCTGTTCCAGAACAATCAGGAAGTTGCTGGAACCAGTTATGGCAGGCAGGCAGGCTAATTAGGACACCGGGAGCCAATTAAGAAGCTACTAGAATCAATTAGGACAGGCAGGCTAATCAGAGCACCTGGTTTAAAAAGAACCTCACTTCAGTTAATGAGTGTGTGTGAGGAGCTGGAAGCAAGAGGCATGCAAGGAGCTGAGAGTGAGTAGGCATACTGCTGGAGGACTGAGGACTACAAGCATCATCAGGCATCAGGAGGAAGGTCCTGTAATGAGGATAAAGAAGGTATTGGGAGGAGGCCTTGGGGAAATATCCAGAGAGTTGTAGCTGTCACACAACTGTTACAGGAAGCACTGTAGACAGTTGTGATCCACAGCGCCCTGGGCTGGAACCCAGAGTAGAGGGTGGGCCCAGGTTCTCCTCATCCTCCCAACTCCCTATTTGATACAAGAGGAGTTGATCTGGACTGTGGGTCCCACCAGAGGGGAAGGTCTCTGATCTGTCCCCCGACCCACTAGGTGGGTAAGAAGATACTGTGGGGATTGTTCTCCTCCCTTTCCCCATACTGGCCAGTGATGAGGTTAGCTGAGTGAATGGCAGGTTTGAGCCACTAGCAACATTGGCCAAACTGAGGGCTGCCATGAATCTCTGAGGCGAACAGATCCACCAATAAGCACAGGACCCACTGAGGAAGAGGAGGAACTTGGTCACTGTATATATTTATAACAAATGGAAGAAAGGGGAAGTTGATAGTAATGAACATAAATCAGACACCAGGAACTGTAGAAAAATTGATAAAAGAAGCAAAGGGACACAAGGAGAAATCTACATCCAGCAGAGTTGAGGACAATAAGAAGGAGTTTTTAAAGTATATTATGAACAAAAATAATCCTAACCAGAGTATTGGTCCATTACTAGATGAAAATGGTAGCATTATCAATAAGAATGCAGGAAAGGCAGAAAGGTTAAATAAATATTTCTTTTCTGTATTTTGGAGGAAAAAACAGATGATGTAGTCATATCATATGATAACATTCTTTCCATTCCACTAGTATCTCAGAAGGATGTTAAACAGCAGGTAGTAAAGTCGGACATTTTTAAATTAACCGGTTCTGGATAACTTGTATCCAAAAGTTTTTAAAGAGCTGGCTGAGGAGCTCACTGGACAGTTAATGTTGATTTTCAATAAGTCTTTGAACAGTAAGATCCAGAAGACTAATGTTGTACTAATATTTTAAAAGGGTAAATGAGATCACCCAGGTAATTATTGACCTGTCAATCTGACATGTATCTCAAGCAAGATAATGGTGCACCTTATGCAAGATTCAAATAATAAGGAATTAAAGGAGGGTAATATAATTAATGCCAATCAACATGGGTTTATGGAAAATAGATCATGTCAAACTAATTTGAAATCTTTTTTGATGTGATTACAAGTTTGGTTGCTAAAAGTAATAATGTTAATATAATATGCTTGGCAACAAAGACTTCTGTGGCACCTCATGAAAGCTTATGCTCCAATACGTTTGTTAGTCTATAAGGTGCCACATGACTCTGTTGCTTTTTACAGATCCATACTAACACAGCTAACCCTCTGATACATAATATACTTAGATTTCCCTAAAGTATTTGTCTTGGTATCTCAGAAAAACTAGAACAATATACAATTAACATAGCACACATTAAATGCAATAGTAACTGGCTAACTGATAGGTCTCAAAATGTAACTATAACAGAGAATCATCATTGATTGGGTGTGTTTCTAGTGGAGTTCTACAGGGACTGTTCTAAGACCCATGCTAACCCATGTTTTTATCAATGACCTAAAAGAAAACAAAATCATCACTGATGAAGTTTGCAGATGACATAAAAATTGGGGATGTAGTAAATAATGAAGAGAACTGGTCACTGATATAGAGAGGTCTGGATTACTTGATAGGTTGGATGCAAGCAAACAGCATGCATTTTAATATGGCTACATTTGATCTAGGATCAAAAAATGTAGGCCATACTTACATGATGGGGCACTCTGTACTGGGAAGCAGTGACTGTGAAAAAGATTTGAAAGTTGCTGTGGATAATTAGCTAAACATGAGCTCCCAGAACAATGCTGTGGCCAAAAGGGCTAATACAATCTTTGGATGAATAAACAGGGGAATCTCAAGTAGGAGTAGATGTTAATGAATTGGAGTGTGTTCAGAGAACAGCCATGAGAATGAGTAAAGGATTAGAAAACATGACTTATAGTGATAGACTCAAGAAGCTATATCTATTTAGCTTAACAAAGAGAAGGTTAAGAGGTGACTTGATTACAGCACATAAGTACCTACATGGGAATAAATATTTTAAAAGAGCTCTTCAATCTAGCAGAGAAACACAATCCAATGGCTAGAAATTGAAGCTAGACAATTTTAGACAAAAATAAGGTGTAATTTTTTAACTATGAGACTAATTAACCATTTGAACAATTCATCAAGTGTCATCGAGAGTGAATGTTTTTCTAGAAGATATGCTCTAGGAATTACTTGGGGGCAGTTCTATGGCCTGTGTTATACAGGAGGTCAGACTAGATGATCATAATGGTCCCTTCTGGCCTGGGAATCTAGGATACTTCACCATTCATGCAAGATGATATGGAGACAAATCTGGGTACTGAATGCACGTAGCCCACATTTCTCAGTGGCTTTATGTGTAAGTAGAACAGCTGGGGTAACAAGAAAGAAAGAAACAAGAGAGAAAGAATCCTGTGGTATCTAATGTAAGAGAGATGTCAGGCCAATCAAAGAACCAATGAATAAATGCAGCCACTCAGAATACCAGGATCAATATAGAAGAGTTTCTTGACTCTTTTGACTCTGAAGCTTTTGATGATGACAGAGGACAGGAAGAAGATCAAAGCCTAAGTGAGTACTTGTCTTCTCTCCCTTCTGAGACATTGAATATATTAGTGCAGTAATTTGCCTGTTCCTGTAACTAAACTGTTCCATAAAAATAATTGCTTTATGCTCTTTGAGTGTTTGGCTTAATGAATGGTACAGTTTGGATTTTCCTGGCTCACAGCCAGGAATAGCAAAGCTATGGAGGGGCGACCAGAAAATGCTGAATTGAATTTCAGAATTTCTTGGATCTGTTTGGAAACTTGTCAGATTTTCCCAAGCCAGAGCCAAGCAGAGAGGGCAGAAGCAAAGTCAAGCAGCGGGAGGGGGCAGGTTGCTAGAAAAATCAAGTGAACAGCTCTGTTCTTTCTAGAAACCTTTTGGATTGTCCCAGCTTCATATGAGATTTACTGCAATCCATGGTGAAGATGTGTGCCGTCCTACAGGCTGTGCTCCAGTTTGTGGTTCCTGGAAAATGGAGGCTATCTAAACTCCCCCAAAAGCCCATCCCCCACTAGTCAACTCTTTGAGTAGGCTACATAAGTTTTTGCAGGAATTGATTTAATAATTTAAACGTCAACATTTATAACTATGTCACTGCTGACCAAAGCATGTAAGAAAGAAGAGTGAGGATCATGTTGCTCAGATCTGCAAAATCTGTTGTCAGTAATAGCTCAGATTGGTGCCATGAGTATCTCTGTTTGCTTGCTTATTTATTTATTTATTGTTAGAAACAAAGACCCAGGAGCGTAGCAGAGTGTAAGGCATCCAAGTTTCAATAAGAGAAAGGAGGTCCAGGTCCATGGAGCCCAGCATTGCCAATGGGCGTAGCCCAGTCCCACTGCAAGGAGCTCAGTAGAATATCGTTATGTTCTGAACAAGGGCTCAAGCAGCTATGAGTGCTGTCTCACTTTGATGTTTCAAATGGGTAGAGCTTATGTTATGGGTGGAACTTGTTTGTGAGTAGAGCTTGGAAGAATATCACTATGTATTTCTCCATTGTGTTCCTTGATTGGTTAATATTTGTTGCATGTGCCAAGGCTCAATGCATTGCACTAGTAGTGGTCGATGGCCGTTACTGATTCCTCCTTATTTGTGCCTTTACCGTGGTAGTCCAATGGTGCATTAAATTTCACATTGACTCTATAGAACTCAGACAGGGTGAACAGAAAGAGTGTGAATTTTAGCTGATGAGACCAAAAAAGTTTTCCCTCTCCTTCACTTCCCAAAGGTGTTATGGAGTGCTTTTAAAACAATGCCTCTAAACTGTATGAAACCTGAATGAAAAATGAGACCCATTCCCTGCACTCCCGCAGGCTGTGCATGAAAGGGAATTTAATTTGACTGTGAGGAGGAATTCAGGAAGCTTTTGAAGATACAGTTGTACATGCATGTCTCAGAAAGGGAAAGAGGTTCAGGCTGGGGAAGGGGAAAAGGTCTGGCACTCCTCAGCATTCAGATTGTATGCTTGCAGAAAGCATGAGAGAGGAGACGGTCATGCATGGATAAGGGGTAAAACAGGAAAAATGGTGAGGGTGAGGGGGAAGAGACTAAGCTCTGTGGCTCTGTGGGACACCAGTGGAGAATGTTGGTAGAGCTGCCAAGGGAGATGGTAAAGTAGCAGTAGGAGAGAAATCAGTCAAGCATAGAATTGTGAAAGGCAAGGGAGTATTCAGCTACATCATTATAAGGCACTCTTAAACTGATTTTACAAGTGCCTTGTACAAGTGCATGGCCGTCCCTTCCTGTCAATATCAGAGGGAGGCCACACCTCCTCACATTTGGGTCCCTAATAAAGTAAGGGTAATTAGGGGATTAGAAGTCTCCATGGCCCTGACCCTCTAGGCAGGAGCAGACAGCAGATAGTTCAGGGCACTGGCTGCAGGCAGGGCAAGGTAATAAAGAGTCTATGGGCGCAGGCCATCAGGCCTAGCAGAGCACCAGTTTATAGGCTCAGGTCCTCGGGTGGCACAGAGCCCCAAATAGTCTAGGAGCTCAAGCCCTTAGGCAGGGTAGAGCAGCAAACAGACTGATGTCTTGGCTTTGGAAGATGGCAGACAAATGAAGGCCTCTGGCCCTAGAGTGGGGAGGCTGCCATGCCAGGAGTGGGGTTGGTAGCAGGGGAGTAGGGGGACCCAGGCTCACTCTACTCCACCAGGTCTCAGCCAGGGCCCTAACAGTGGTGGAGTGTTCTGCCACTGGGTCAACGGGGATCCAGCAAAAACAGCTGACCTGGATTCAGGCAATGACACAACTGGACAATAGTCTAGTGACCCTGGGCTAATTTCTACATTCCCCTTAATGTGTAACTTTGGCTTGGGGTCATCCTCCATCTCCCGAGGATATACTGCTATCGGCAGTCCCAGCAGCTTCTCGGAGTTCCTGGTGGCATGAAGCTCTGGCAGCTCCTCCAGGTCCTCAGCATTGTAGTGATCTCTGTCCAGCTCAAGCCCCAGCAGTGGGCAAGAGGCATCTGTCTCCAGCGGCTCCAGCCCAACTGAGCTGCAGGGCCTGCCTTTTATACTTCCTGTCCTGCCCCTCTGCTTCCGGCAGGGCAGGCACGGGTGTCCTGGCTCCGCCCACCAGCGGGTGGGCAGGGGTCCTTCCTGTCAATCTTGGAGGGAAAACACGCCCCCTGGCTACATGTCCATACAAGAGAGTTGCATTAATTTAGCAAAGTTAGTTTCTATACCATTTTAATTAAATTGGTACAACTTTGTGTGTAGGCAGGGCCTTTGGAGTGACATTGGTTAAAAGGAAAATAAGGACAGTTAGGCTGGGATTGTCGAAGGAAGTTACGTGACCCACTCCTATTTAATTTGAAAGGGCTAAAATGCTGGAGTCTAAGTTAGCTGTTACCACTCAAGAAAGAGATCTTGGAGTCATTGTGGATAGTTCTCTGAAAACATCCACTCAATATGCAGCAGCAGTCAAAACAGCTAAAAGAATGTTGGGAATCATTAAGAAAGGAATAGATAATAAGATGAAAATATCATGTTGCCTCTATATAAATCCATGGTACGCCCACAGCTTGAATACTATGTGCAGATGTGGTCGCCCTATCTCAGAAAATATATATTGGAATTGGAAAAGGTTCATAAAAGGACAACAACAATGATTAGGAGTATGGAATGCATTCCATATGAGGAGAGATTAGTCAGACTGGGACTTTTCAACTTGGAAAAGAGGGGGAATATGATAGGGGTCTATAAAATCATGACTGGTTTGGAGAAAGTAAGTAAGAAACTGTTCTTTACTCCTTTTCATAACATAAGAACTAAAGGTCACCAAATGAAATGAATAGGCAGCAGGTTTAAAACAAACAAAAAGAAGTATTTCTTCACACAACACACAGTCAATCTGTGGAATTGCTTGCCAGAGGATGTTGTGAAGGCCAAGACTATAACAGTGTTTAAAAAAGAACTAGGTAAATTCGTGGAGGATAGGTCCATCAATGGCTATTAGCCAGGATGGGCAGGGATGGTGTCCCGATCCTCTGTTTGCCAGGAGCTGGGAATGGGCAAGAGGGGATGGATCACTTGACGATTACCTGTTCAATTCATTCCCTCTGGGGCACCTGGCACTGGCCACTGTCGGAAGACAGGATACTCGGCTAAATGGACCTTTGGACTGACCAAGTATAGCCATTGTTATGTTCTTATATTCTTATGATTTGAGTGCCTACCTCTCTTCAGCCCCTTTGAAAATCCCAGCCTCAATTTATTATGCCAGGCTCCATCTCAGCTGATGTAACACACCATTCTAGCAGTAGACAAGTTCCAGGGAAAGTTTTCTACAGTGGTGGTTGTATGAAATAAATAAATATTTTCATTTTTAATGAGAGTGCTTTGTGGACAATCTTAAAGTTTAAAAAAAACTTTGAAAAAAGAGTTGGGTAATTAAAAGTGGCAGGATCAAGAAATGGGGGTAGGGAGAAGTGCTAAAAAATAAAACTCTAAATGACAAAATGCAGATATTTGTGTATTACTGAATGTTGTGCTGAGTAAAGGTAGTAGGAAAAATCTACCTTAGTTACCTACAGATACTTACAGCTATGCTATATGCTCTATGGGTGTCTTAATTCTCAAACCACTGATAAAATCAAGCTTTTAAAAATATTAGATCCAGGTTTAACCAAGACAGAAATGTCTGAGTGTAAACAACAAACATATTAAATGAAAGTACAGAAATCATCAGGCCATACACAGGCAAAGTGATTAAATCAACAGATGTAATTAGAGTGATCATAGAATACTACAGTCTTAGTCATTCACTGCAATTGTGAGTTCTTTAGAAAACAGAAGTTCATTGTTGTTTATGGACTACTTGGATAGCATAGAATTAGACCAATTATATCTATAAGCATGTTAGAACATAATGGTCTGCATATGCTGTGACGATAGACTACAGTAAATGCTGGACTAGTATTGGGAAATTTTTGCTGCTGAATATTATACTGTGGAGAAGGATGAAATGAAATCATTAGTGAAAGAAGGTGATGTGTGGAAGTTGTACAAGCCAGATACACATGCATTACAGTCAGACATAAATGGCAAGATAATTCTCTACAGTGACTAAACTGCATTTAAGCATAATGATATACTATAGTGGAGAGTTACTATGAATTCTCTGCTACGTTTAAATCAATATGTCAAAAGAAAACAAACACATACTCCAATTTCTTAAGAGGAAAAAAGCACACACAGATTAATATGACATGTGTTTATTAGCATCTGAAAAACAAAAGGGATCCATACAAATATATTGCAATTAATGCTCCCATAAGTATGTGACAGGTCCTTCATATTTAAAACATGAGAAATTTAAAAGATACTCACACAGAATATTACTCCACAGTGCATTAGTAATAAAATGATCAATGAATATTAAGATATGGATCTGTACCTCAGAGTTGGGTACAAGAGATTACCATATTCAAATACACTAACGCTATGTTGGCACTGCACACCACTTTTGGCAGGATGCAGTGTATGTATAGCTATATGCCACAGTGAAAAGCAGCCTACGTCCACACTGTGGTGTGTAGCTACACATCAGTGAAAGGCTCTGGCAGTGGGGAGCCAATGGGGAAAGACTTCAGCAGCTCCCCACTGCCAGAGCATTTCGCTGTCTCCCTCCTACCAGAACCTTTTCCCGCTGGAGTCTTTACCTGTGGAGAGGAAGGTTTCCAGCAATGGGGAGCTGCCAGAGCCTTTCCCCATTGCCATTTTTTCCCTGCAGAAGGAAAGGTGCTAGTAATGGGGAGCTTCTGGAGCTTTTTCCCTACTGCCAGAACCTTTCCCCATTTTCTCCACACCCCTCGCCAGAGTCTATCTCTGCTGCTGGACTCTCCAGCAGTTGAGAGGCAATAGGACCCTGTATGGCTAAAAATAGCCATGTAGACAGGGAGGCATTGCTTGGGTGAGCAGAAAGCTAAGTATGGTGTGTGTCACGCTGTCTGGAGTGGCTCATGAGTGTGCCTGCCTCAGGGCAGACTGTCAAATACAGGGCAGAGACCCCAAACTGATGGTGTGTTCTATAATTAGATTTCAGCAAGCCAGTAACAAATTGGAACTCCTGGATCACAGAGAATCCCCTTAGTTTCTTCAGTCTATCTTGCCACCCAGACAAACTGGGCATAGTCATAAATGGTCACTTACACCAAAAATCACACAATATTCAGGTTGCTTTCAAGAGACCAGTTATTTACTCAGATCAGTTGGTACCCTAGATATCACACCAATGACAACACCTATAGCCAATACTATAATAAACTATCTAAAGTACAGTTGCCAGCTTTCACGAAGTAAATAAGCACCTTGACTTTCACAGTAAGCCCAAAATCAAGCTAATCTCATTTCAAAATGAGGCCAAAACAAGCCAATGCCTAAGAACCCCAACGCTCTATATGACTAGATTCCCCCTGGTGTGTAGTCTTGGACTGCACTCCTGACTCTCTTCCTCCCTTGTCCCTGCTTGCTCCCCCTTGCCCCTTCTTGCCAGGAGCCAATAAGAAGAAAAAAAAAGATGCTACAAGCCAAACAAGTAACAAGCTACAAACCAAAAACTAGCCAATAAGCAACTCACAAACCAATTACGCCAAAAAGAAGCCTAATTTCTGTGGTTCTTTTCCACAAATTTGGCATGTCTGATCTAAAGGTTTATTAACTAGGAAAGAAAGAAATGAGAGTTGTTTACATGTGAAAGCATGCAAACATATACACACAAATGAGTTATCTAAATCCTAAGAGAGAGAGTGTTGTAGTGATTTGTCAATTCAAAGTGTCTTTCACGGCACACCCAGGGGTAATCTCTGGGGATCTCTGCCTCAGTTTAGAGGCTCTGGCCCTGTGAGGGTTCAAATCCCTTTGTAATTAAATAAACTTGGTTTATTCTTTAATTAAAACTAATCCAGTGTTTGTAAATTGAATTGTGTGGGTAACTCCTTTTAAAGTAGCAAAGTGTTGTATACTGATACCTTAGAGGGGAAATTAATCTAATATCTCTGGGCTGTCCCCAGGAGAGGTCTGGACAGTGCAGAACACATGTTTTTTGGGGAAAATCCAGAACTGGGAGTGTGTTGGGGTCACCCTCCAAGTGATAACGGAAGCTGACAGAAGACAGAGTGTGACTGGAGTGTGCTGACAGGCTTCTGGGGTCAGAGTTGCTGGACCAGGGCTATGGCTATATCCAAATACTCAAGGTGTATCCTGCACGCTGGCAGGCTGATTGTGAGTGGCCCAAGCTGGAAGCTACAACAACAAAGTATTGCGAGGCACCCAAGGTTGCAGGGCTGAGGTGACACAACCTCTCACTGGTTTGGATTGCACTCTGGAACGTCATAGATCCCTAATACACAAACACAACAAATTTCACTAAGGAAAATTCAACCTTTTTCTTTAGAACCAGATGTAGATTCCCCCTCCCCCACTCGTTGTCTTCATACAAGTGGGACGTTTTACTCAGTTATTAATGCAGCCATTGATTATTATAACTACATTACTTTCTCACACAGACACATCACTGTTGTACCTGGGATCCTTTCCATAATTTTGATCATTACAGTGAAGCCCCAATTCATCAAACTCTTATTAACCAAAACTCCCAGTTAACCAAAGGTTAGCTCTGTTCTCAGCAGTCAGTTCTCTGGTGCTACTGAGACCCTAAGGTCTGCATGAGCTGAATTCCTACTCAGCTTAGCCCTTGCGAAGTTTAGGAGCTCTATAGGAGGTAAGCTCCAACCTAAACCTCGCTGCTGCCCCTCTCCTTCTCTCTCTGCTGAACTGGCTGCCCTTAGGGAAACAAGTCAGCTCTGGACACTAATTAGGTGAGCCATGATTACCCAAACCCCTGATTTTTACAAAAGAATTCAGTTAGAGCTGAGCAAATAAGTTTTAAAAAATAGTTTATTCAGAAGATTTTACCTTTATATGTTAGCAAATTTTCCTTGAACCTGATCATGATTTTCTTGAATGTATTAGTTATCTAAAGTTAGTTGAGTAATTTTGAGAAATCATTTTTGTTTCTGTAGATCATTTCTGAATAGTTTGTGAATTGTGTTTTGCTCTCATGTATGTATCACATGGTATTTTTCTGTTTCTTGGTTGGACATGTATAACTCTTGGAAGCTGGTTGTGACAATACTTCTGAGGCAAAATGAAAACCTCTTCTCCACTAGTATACTACAATATTGACTTAGGAATGTTCCCCAAAACAGTGAATTCTGTCAGTCAATTACTTCATTCCAGTCTTTGAGGCAAGAGAACACAAAAGGGGTGAAAATATAACAGAAGTGAATTCATCTAAAAATATGAACAAATATTCATAGAAATTAATTTGCAATATTCACCCAACTCTAGCTTCAAGTATGTTCTCCAAGAAACAGCATTCTTCTGTGCAACATTTCCCTCAAACTGAGATACGCATCCTCCACATATTTGTGCAGCAAATCAAATCAGCCACCCCCAAAGGGCCACGACTGCGGGATTAGCAGGTAGAGCTGTGTCTACACTACAGTGACACAGCTGCAGCTACACCACTGTATGATAGACACTTTCTATAGTGAGCAAGGGGGTTTCCCATCACTATTGTAACTCCATGCCCTCACCCCAAGAGGTGGTAGCTAGGTCAGTGAAAGAATTGTTCTGTTGGCCTAGCAGTATCTACACTGGGGGTTAGGTCAACTTAATTACACTGTACAGTGCATTAAATTTTTCACAGCCCTGAGTGATGTAACAAAGTCAACCTAAGTTTTACACACAGACCAGGCCTAATTGTCAAGGAGATTCCAACTCTAGTAAACTGAATTAGTAGAGAACACAAAGGTATGTCTTACATAATTTGATAAAAGTAACCAGACTTTGGTAGATCACACTAATAGGGTGAATCAGACCATTAGCTCAATCAATTCTCTGACTGCATTACCTCTGCCTTGTTTGGATGAAACCTGAGACAGATAGCTTCCATCCAGGACAGAAGAGTAATGGAAGGGAAATTAAGAAAACCTGCTTAATATAGGTTAGACCAATTTTTACTAAAATGCAGCTCATGTAGAGAGACATAAAATCCAAAAATAATTGTTTAATTGTTAGTAGGCAGCTCAGACTTCATTCCAGACAGAATAATAACTAAATCTTGGGGATGCATGTGAATGCAGCAGGAAGATTATATCAGATATGCATATGAGTAATTTAATATGGAGCAAAATAAGTGAGCAAGCAATTGTGGGGAAGATGAAAAGTAACATTGCATAAAAGTATTCAGCATTACTTTGTAAATTAGCATTGCTATGTGTCATTCAGCTGTCTGAAAGATTCAAGAACATCATGGTGACAAATTCTTCATATGACATTACAGAAAGTTCTAGTGTGCCTGAAATTACTTCAGCTGTTTTTCAGAGAGAATTAGCACAAGCAATAAGAGACTTTCAGAGACAGACATATTCAGAAAAATTAACTTTAGTATACAATAGCTAATAGAAAGCCCTTCCATGCTGAATCATGGGCGAATATAATAAGGAACTTATTTCACAATCAATTTTATGGTAAACAATTGAAATATGCCTGCTTCAGAATATAATGTATGAAATTCAGAGGGGCCACTTGGTTTCAATGACTCCTGTTCAATGATGGGGGGCGGGGGAGAGACACACCTTCAGATCTCTGGCCACTGGTAGAATTGAATTAAATTCAATCTCATTTTGAAGTTCTGAAATACCTGAATCTCTGTGAGGAAGATGTATGTGAAATTTTATAAACTTAAGTTTTGCATGTCTCTGCTTTAAATCCCAATGATCAAAAGCACTGAAATATTGCAAGAGGATATTCTTAGAATTAGATCTTGTTAAAAATATTTTGAATTTGGAAATTTCAATGAAAATTCAAAATTTGACAAAAATAGAAGGAAAATATCAGCAAGGTTTTCTTTCTATTTTTTGACCAGTTCTATTTGGAATATTTTCAGATAAGACTAGAAATGGAAGCACACAGAAATCCTGTTAGAAACCCTGTCCCTATGGGAATTCCAGTTAAATTGGCAAATTCCAGGTTAAATTTGCAGGCTTAAGGGCAATATTTTACTGTTAGTTTCACCTGCATAAAATCTGAGTAACTCTGATGAACACAGTTGCTCTAGATTTACACTAGCAGACTTTAAAACAAAATTTCATGTGAGATATTTGGATGGTTTGCTAACACTGTTAATATTTTGGGAACCAGGATGTTTATCTTGTGTAGCATTAGGCACTTCAAAAGTCCTCAGCAAGATAGACTTATACAATAATAGTACATCATTATTCAGTGACTCTGAGTCAGACCATTAACAAAAGCTATCAAATATAATTAATTAATAAGTTAACAAAATCATCAGAACATCATTGTCAAAATTCTGCAGTATAAGAGCTTTCCTAAAGTCATTCAATTTGCATACTATATGGTAAACATAGTTACCAGGGGCCATATTCTGTCATACTTCATCACACTGAGTAATACCTTACTCTATGAGTAGTCTCAATAACTTCAAATATGAGTAAGGGTGGCAGAATCTGGCCCTAAATAAAATTGAGTTCTTGCAACTGGCAGAACTCAAGTTTTGAATGGACCATTTATTCCATACATCTTGCACTAATTCTTGTTAAATTTATTCTCTAATGAAAACTAAACAGCTTTTTTAAATGATGGTGAAATTTGTATCCCCACTGTATTTGTTGTGTGTTTTAAGCTTAAGGAGAGGAGGAATGTTTCAATCTCTATCTGCTCTGATGCTCAGCTAACTTTTTTTATTCACTTATAAATGTCAGTCATGACCCTTTCCTTCACTGTAGAGACTAATCGAGGTTACAGCCTGCACTGAAGATGATGTTTTATTATCTCAGCAGTCTGGCTGCATTAGAGTTCCATTTGTAGTTTCAGTTCTAAAGGCTGTGTCTGGTCAGACCATGCAACAACCTTTCAGTATCAAATATATTGTTTCTTTTTATAAAGAAGACTTTTCTTTTCTAGGGAAAATGAAGTGCTTCTTTCAAAACTGGTTTTGTCCTTCCCGGGATTGAGCCCTCTGAATCTGTTTGCATTATAGGTTCCTAGAATTGCTGTGACTCCTTTGAAAACAACCTGGCCCCAGCTTGTAAGAGTTTCATTTCAGGGTCCAACAGATACAATGATCTTACTGACCAAAATGTTCTGGGTGGGATGTAGCAAGCAAGTTGGTCCCTGAAAATACTCATCCTGTAATCCACTGAGGGCTCAGGGATGAAGATCAGGACCCTATGGTGGATCCAGAAGTGAATGAGGAGTAAAGGTGCTGGAACCTTTGTAGAAGTGGAGGGAGGAGGCAAAGGCCAAAGTGGTGGAGGAACTAAATACTTTTTAAATATCCCACAGAGTACAACTATAACATAAATAACCAGAATACAAAATGCAGCCACATTATAATATTTAAGGTATATGCGATTGGATGCACTCACCCCACACTGGACAGGGAAGGGTTAACTCCTCTCTGTGGGCTGAGCAAGCTATGCCCCCACGTCCATACCAGGCTTGCTCCAGGTGCAGCACTGGTATAAAAGGGAGCAGCCCAGCTCTATCTGGGCTGACCACTGAGGAGGAAGGATGCTCCTTGCTGGCTGCAGCCTGGGAGCAGCTGGAACCCCTGACTGTGGAAGTCAGAGGCTTTGAGACCCAGACAAACACCCAAGTGCATGCGGATGCCTAAGAGGGATCAGAGTTGCTAGGAACCCCACGTGCTGAGAAGCCCAGGGACTTTGACAATGCCTTCAGGGCAGCTCAAAGAGACAATGCAGGAAGTGGCCCGGGGGGACTAGCTATGGTCCTGCAGTAAGCCAGTGTGTTTCGGTTGGAGTCCCACTGGCTCAGTAGTGGAACACTCTGCCTCTGACAGATCCCTGGGTCGGGACCTGGTGAAGGGCCTGGGTCCCCCTACTCTGGCTGTCACCCACCCTAGGTAGCTGCCCACTTCCCCAACTGACTGCTTACAGCCCTGAGAGCCAGGGTGATTCTATGGACTCCGGACACTAGGCCTGACAGCCCTGAGGACGACTCTATTGACTCTAATAGTTAGGCCATACAACCCCGAGAGTAGGGACAACTCCTTTGGCTCTGATCCTTAGACCTTACTGTCCTGAGGTGAAGGGCTGTCTGGCACTTATTCATGAGGTGCACTCACCCTGCACTAGACGGGGTACCCCCCACCCCATCACAGTATAATTTTAGTACAAACAAACACAAAAATAACTTTAGTGTTAAACAATGGGACTGCATTTTATTTTTGCACTTCATATACTACTGTGTATACTCCACTATTACCACAGCACTATTATTATTATTTAACTGTAACTTGCAATTCTGTAACATTAAAATTGAATCATCCTTGTTTACATATAATGAACATGTCAACAATTGTAACCCTAAATTGTAAATCTCCTTGAAAAAAGGTGTCAGCAATATTAATAATAACAACAAACCCCTTTGAAGGGAAGTAAAAGTGTCCCCATATAAGAGCTACCATATAAAATGTTTTTTCTAATGTTTTATAAAAATATATTTTAAAAAATCTAACAAACACCATCATCAGGCTGTAGCAGATAGAATCAATACAATTTTCATTAAGCAAAAAATGTAAACTTAATGCCATTTTGATTACGTGATTATCTAAGATTGCAGTGGATATCTAGGAGTGCATCTCTTCTGATCTCATAATGCATCTTGGCCTTTAGCAGTACAATCGTGTTTTGTTTTTTCCACTGAGCATATGCTTCTTTTGTTAAAAAATGGCAGTGTGGGGGGGGGGGGATGAGGAGACAGTGTAAAGTCCAGAGAACCAGTGTTATATCTTCTCACTGATTGACCCAACTAGCTGATATCTTTTGGAACAAGCTCAGATGTCTGCCTAGGTCTTCACAGCAAGCCCCAGGTAGCAGCAGTCTAGCCTGAAGGTGACAAAGACAGACAATGTTCAGAGGGTGTGGACATAGTTTTTGTTATTTCTTCAAAGTATTTCTTCTTTCCTATCAGTCATAATTAAGTCACATCTTACAGGGGTAGGCTTGAGCCAGTTGCATTTCTTGCAAGCACTTACGCCTTTCAGCACTTGGAGCAGATGGGTGATAGTGTTATCCTACTTCTGACAGGTGGGAGTTTTGTTGCTGGCATTTGAGCCTATGCAGTCTCACAATTTCATCTAGTGATCTAATGTAGATGCTAAACAGGAGAGGGCATAGGACTGAGCTTTGTGGAACTCTGCACATAGGAGCTCTTGGGAAAGAGGAATTCTTGACCATCATGAGCCTGTGGGATCTATCTGAAAGGAAGGAATGAAGCCAACTATGCAGCTCCATTGATCCTTACCATGTTGCATATATGGGCCATAAAATAATTTTAAAGTAAACTCTGCTGAAGGCTGCATTTGTATTTTGTCCTTGGCTACATGAAGATTGTCCATTAGCACCGTGTACCATCTACCAGCCTCATCGTTCTAACTCAGTGTTACTTCTGAGTCTGAAAACTGATGGGGAAGGGCCTAGGATACGTAGAATCATAGAACATTAAGTTTGGAAGATTAGAGTCAAGAGGTCATCTAGTCCAAACCCCAGCTCCAAGCAGGACCAACACCAACTAAATCTTCCCATACAGGGCTTTGTCAAGCCGGGCCTTAAAAATCTCTAAGGATGGAGATTCCACCACCTCCCTAGGTAACCCATTCCAATAATGTTTCCTAATATCCAACCTAAACCTCCGCCACTGCAACTTGAGACCATTGCTCCTTGTTCTGTTATCTGCTACCACTGAGAACAGCCTAGCTCCATCCTCTTTGGAACCCCCCTTCAGGTAGTTGAAGGCTGCTATCAAATCCCCCTTCACTCTTCTCTTCTTCAGACTAAACAAGCCCAGTTCCCTCAGCCTCTCCTCATAAGTTACGTGTCCCAGCCCCCTAATCATTTTCGTTGCCCTCCGCTGGACTCTCTCTAATTTGTCCACATCCTTTTCATAGTAGGGGGCCCAAAACTGGATGCAGTACTCCAGTTATCCCATCATAGAAGGCAATCAGGTTGGTCAGGCATGATTTGCCCTTGATGAATCCATTTGACTGTTCCTTCCTCTCCTCTAAGCAGGGCCGGTGCTACCATTTAGGCGGACTAGGCGGTTGCCTAGGGTGCCAGGATTTGGGGGCACCAAAAAGCGGCGCCCTCCAATTTTTTTTAAGTGTTTGAGCGGCTGCTGCCCTGGGAGGGAGAGCGAGTCTGAGCTGTCACCGGCAGCCCAGGGGTTCCCCTGAGTCAGCGGGCCGCCGGCAGCCGAGGGGTTCCCCTAAGTCAGCGAGCTGCAGCCGGCAGCCCAGGGGTTGACCGGGGTCAGCGCGCCGGCAGCCCAGGGGTTCCCCTGGGTCAGTGCGCCACCGGTAGCCCGGGGGTTCCACTGTGCAGTCGCTGCTTCGCTTCTCCCGCCTCCCAGGCTTGCGGTGCCAATCAGCTGTTTGGCACCGCAAGCCTGGGAGGAGAATTAAAGCAGAACAGTGTGCTCGGAGAAGACGCGGAGCAGAGATGAGCTAGGGAAGGGAGGTACCGCAGGGCTCCCCGGGCCTGGGGGTGGGGAGCTGCCACGGGGGGCGGGGAGTTGCCGTGGGAGGGGGGCACCTTAGGGCAAAGGGGAGCTGCTGCAGGGCTGGGGAGGTGCAAGGTGGAAGTTTCACCTAGGGCACGAAACTTCCTTGCACCAGCCCTGCCTCCAAGTGCTTCAAAATGGATTCCTTGAGGACCTGCTCCATGATTTTTCCAGGGATGAGATGAGGCTGACCAGTCTGAAGTTCCCTGGAGTCTCCTTCCCTTTTTTAAAGATGGGCACTATATTTCCCTCTTTCCAGTCATCCAGGACCTCACCAGGTCGCCACAAGTTTTCAAAGATAACGACCAATGGCTCTGCAATCACATTAATCAACTCCCTCAGCACTCTTGGATGCATTGCATCTGGCCCCATGGACTTGTGCATGTCCAGCTTTTCTAAATAGTCCTTAACCTGTTCTTTCAGCACTGAGGGCTGCTCACCTCCTCCCCATACTGTGCTGCCCAGTGCAGCAGTCTGGGAGCTGACCTTGTCTGTGAAAACCGAGGCAAAAGAAGCATTGAGTACTTCACCTTTTTCCACATCATCTGTCACTAGGTTGCCTCCCCCATTCAGTAACGGTACCACACTTTCGCAACCACATTTTTTGTTTGCTATCATACCTGTAGAAACCTTTCTCTTGCCTAGTTGCAACTCCAATTGTGCTTTGGCCTTCCTGATTACACCCCTGCATGCTCGAGTAATATTTTGCTCCTCTCTAGTCATCTATCCAAGTTTCCATTTCATGTAAGCTTCCTTTTTGTGTTTAAGCTCACCAAAGATTTCTCTGTAAAGCCAAGCTGGTTACCTGCCATATTCTGCACATTGGGATGGTTTGTTCCTGCACCCTCAATAAGGCTTCTTTAAAATACAGCCAGCTCTCCTGGACTCCTTTCCCCCTCATATTAGCCTCCCAGGGGATCCTGCCCATCAGTTCCCTGAGGGAGTCAAAGTCTGCTTTTCTGAAGTTCAGAGTCCATATTCTGCTGCTCTCCTTTCTTCCTTTTGTCGGGATCTTGAACTCGACCATCTCATGGTCACTGCTGCCCAGATTGCCGCCCACTTCTACTTCCCCAACCAATTCTTTCCTGTTTGTGAGCAGCAGGTCAAGAGGAGCATGGCCCCTAGTTGGTTCCTTCAGCAGTTGCACCAGGAAGTTGTTCCCAACACTCTCCAAAAGCTTCCTGGATTGTTCGTGCACTGCTGTATTGCTCTCCCAGCAGATGTCAGGGTGATTGAAGTACCCCATGAGAACCAGGGGCACCCATCACAACGTCATCCTTGTTGCTCTCACCTCTAAACTTAACAGGCTTTTCTCCAGTTTCATACTGGAGTTCTGAGCAGTTATACTGCTCCCTTACATACGGTACAACTCCTCCACCTTTCCCCCCCCGCACCTGTCCTTCTGAACACTTTATACCCATCTGTCATAAACAGATAGTAGGAGTTAATAGAACAGAAGTACTTTATATCTTCTTTTGACTGTAAAGGGTTAACAAGTTCAGTAAGCCTGGCTGTCACCTGACCAGAGGACCAATCAGGGGACAGGATACTTCAAATCTTGAGGGAGGGAAGTTTTTTCTATGTGCTGTTAGAATTTGGTTGCTGTTCTCTCTGGGTTCTGAGAGGACCAGACTGCAACCAGGTTTCTCTCCAATCTCCCTGATACATGTTCCTATAGATTCAAAATAGTAAGTACTAGAGTAGATAAGGCGAGTTAGGCTCATGTTTGTTTTCTTTATTTGCAAATGTGTATTCGGCTGGGGGAGTTCAAATGTGTATTGGCTGGGAGGAGTTCAAATGTATATTTGGCTGGGAGAGTTCAAATTTGTATTTTGCTGAAAGGATTTTAATTTGTAGTTGTATACTTAGGCTGGGAGCGGTATCCCAGTGTCTGTAGCTGAAAGACCCTGCACTTATTCCATTTTAAATTTACAAAAATAATTTTTACTGTTTTTCTCTCTTTAATAAAAGTTTCTTTGTTTAAGAACCTGATGTGTTTGTTTTTTTATTCTGGTGAGACCCCAGGGGACAGGGGTCTGGATTCACCAAGGAATTGGTGGGGAGAAAGGAGGGAAGGGGGAGAGAGAGGCTAATTTCTCTCTGTGTTAGGATTACTTTCTCTCTCAGGAAGAGTCTGGGAGGGGGAAAGAGGAGGAGGGGGGAAGGTGTATTTTCCTCTCTGTTTAAGATTCGAGGAGTTTGATCACAGTGATCTTCCAGGGTAATCCAGGGAGGGGAAGCCTGGGAGAGGCAACGGTGGGGGAAAGGGTTACTTTCCTTGTGTTAAGATCCAGAGGGTCTGGGTCTTGGGAGTCCCCGGGCAAGTTTTGGGGGACCAGAGTGTACCAGGCACTGGAATTCCTGGTTGGTGGCAGTGGCTCGGTTCTAAGCTGATAATTAAGCTTAGAGGAATTCATGCTGGTACCCCATCCTTTGGACGGTAAGGTTCAGAGTGGGGAATTGTACCATGACACCATCCATGACAGTGCTCCAGTCCTGTGAGTTACCCCACCAAGTCTGTTATTCCAATCACATCATAGTTCCTTCAATGCCAGGACTTCCAGGTCTTCCTGCTTGTTTCCCAGGCTTCTTGCTTTTGTGTACAGAGCACCTAAGATAACTAGCCAATTGCCCTACTTTCACAGTGTGAATCACAAGGCCTCCCCTCTTGCACCCTCCTCTTTGTGTTTCCTTCCGGTATCCCACTTCCCCACTTACCTCCGGGCTTAGGTCACCATCCCCTGGCAAACCTAGTTTAAAGCCCTCCTCTCTAGTGTAACTGGGAAATGGTCCCACTATTTTGGGGAACTTTCCTGGATTATACACTACCCCGGTGAAATGTGCTAGCAACAGGATCTGAGGCCTCGCTCCCACTTCCTTTACCCAGAGGCCTGCCTGACCTCAAGGGCCCCCCTTCCACTCTCCTGTGTGGCAGAATCCTCGTAACCCCAACAAGGCTGGGCCCAGGATTCCTGTGGGGCTCAACCCCCAACCTTGTCATGGGCACTTAGGGCAGGGGCTAGTGTGTCCCCACTGTGGGGTGCTCTCTCTGCACTGGATGCCTCCCTGACCCACTGATCATTACATACAGTTCAAAGCAAAAACAGTTTATTAAACAAATCTATTTAAAAAATAATAAAAAAAACGGGAAAGGATAAAGGAAAACACGTCACTCCACTCTGTGGCACAGGGACGTCACAACCAGTGTCTCTGGCATGTAAGGGAAGTTCAGTCTGTTCCTCACAAGTCCCAGATCCCTTCTCAGGTGCTGGCTGTGCTGCAGTGATGCTGCAGGTCAGACATTCATTTTGGTGGTTGCCACATGCTCTCAGGCTCTAGGTGGCAGGACCTTTCTTCCCAGCATCACCCCCACCCCGTCGGAGTTACGATCCCCCTCCAAGTCTGGCCTGGTGGCATCTCCCTGTGCTGGACCCGCTGCCCAGGGTCCCCCTCACTATCTCTAGATGCTCACTGCACCCAACTCCAAACCGCTCCAGCACTGTGCCTCAGCTCCAGCTGCACTCTGCCTCAGCTCCGCTGCTGCTGCTCTGCCTCTTGCTCCCTGGGCCACTTCTCTGGCCCCTCTAGCTCTGGTTGCTACAGCTCTTCTCCCAGCACAGGTCTGCTCTGTGGGCTGCATCTGTGACTCTGCTCTCAGCACTGACCTGCTTCCTGGGCTGCTTTTCTGGCTCATCTGGCTCTGCTCCCCAGCTCAGCTTGGGCCCCTGCTCTCTCCTTAGCTTGGCCCCACTCTGTCTGACCCAGGCAATTCCAGCTCACACAGAGGATGGGACCCCCCTGGTCTCTTGACTCCCTCATTAGGTTGCTGGCCCCGTCAATCAGACCTGGAGCATTAGCCTCTTCCCATTGTTCCTCGGGACTGTCAGTCTCAGAGTCCTGATTTCCCATTGACCCTTCCCCTTTCTTTTGGTACTGGGAGCTTGCCAATCAAAACACCCTCACTGAGCTTTAGTAAGGGAACAACAGTCCCATTACACTAGGTTAACAAGCCTGCCTGTGAAGATATTCTTCCCTCTCTTCATTAGGTGGCTCCCATCTCTTCCTAGCAATCCTTCTTCCTGGAACAACATCCCATGATCAAAGAATCCAATACAGGCCAATGTTAACTACCGCTGGAATTGGATTGCCGTTCTTATCTTGATGACTTTGCCCAAGAAAAGGAGATTAGAAGCCCTGCAATAGCTGACAAGGTCTTTGGCATCTAGCCATAATTTTCTAAGTACTAGCTAAATTCTTTCGTGCTTCGGCATAACTATAATGTGATACCAAAAAAGTCTTAAAAGAAAAGGTGAACAGCAAATTAGCTGTATTTGCAATGTGACATGGTAACAAAAAAGCAAAAGAGTAAATGCAATTTTGGGCTGCATACTGAAAGGCATTGATTTATAGAACAAAGACATAGTTTTCCCTCTCTTTGTGGTTCTGGTATGACCTCAGCTGGAATATTTTGTTCAATTCTGAGTACCTTATTACTAGAGACATAGTAATAAATGGGAGGATTTCAGAAAGGGCAGGGGGGAATAACTGAAATCTTGAGGGACTATTTTATGAGGAGAGATTAAAGGAGTTAAATATGTACTGCTATGCTAAATGATGACTAAGTAGGGAATATGATAGCAGATAATCAATAATGGGTCTTGTGATAATCTGACCACTGTATTCTTGTAGTACACAGACACTGCATATCAGTCATCTTTAATTCACTGTACAAGCTGCTATAGGTTATGGTAAGAATTAAAGACATAAATACCGATTTAGAGTACAGCAGTATTTCATCAGGGTACGAGTAGGAAAATTATTCCTTTAGTGTTGATGCTTCAGTAAAATACTAGATTTGAAGCTTTTTTCTTTCAAGATTTAATGGGGAAAATCCATTTATCCCTTTGATCAATCATGGATCATTTAGCCCTTTTTTGTTAAAGTCTTTGAAAATCCATCTGTATAACTTTCTTTATGCTCTTAATACCTTTCAGACTTTAAAAAGATTGTAGAAAAAGAAGGGGAAGGAGTCTCTCATTTCTCAGTACTATCAAACACACTGCACTATTTGGTAATTGCTTAAGAAAATTAATTGCAAGAACTTTATAAATCACAGTCAAATAGCACAGCAATAATATAATTTACAATGATAATACTATGTTAAATATTTGTCATCTTGCAATTTTCATAAGATGGTCTTAACATAAAATAGAAAGATCTAGTCTTTGTTAAGGATATTACAAGCCTTGAAGTTCTCACTGAATTTAGGGATCCAGAAAACATTATTGGATTTGTAGGACCACAATTTATTATTCACTTTCTTGCACAGGAGATAGGAATCTCATACCAGATTTTGACAGAGGTACTGCTGAGTAGGTTTCAGGCTAAAATTAAGAATTGCTTTTTTAAAAGAAAAGTTTTAGGAAACCCAATATGCACTGGAATTTTTTCATTAAATTTAAGAACCAAAAGCAATTAACAAAAAACAGCATTTAAAAACAATCAACATTTTTCTACAGCATTCAAGCAAAAGAACATTTTGCTAGAAAAGGAGTCAGAAGGCAAAACTGACTATGAACAAAAGTGGAAAACACCAATCTAGTATCATTTTCCAAACTGACCAGAATTTGAAAAGGAGATGAGCCTTTTTTTATTTGTAACTTGCAGATACAGTAGTGTAAGATATTGTTAGTAACACAGCTAAGGACACACACACATATGAAGACATATAGTATAATTGTTTTCGTCTTGATTACCCTCCTGTATAGACATTTAAAAGTTCACTGTCAGTTAAAACTGTAGCTGCTTTATACATAGTATCTGAGTATACAGGGACAGGATTTGGGGGAATCTGCATTGAAGCTCTGACTCTGCAGTTTCTTGCACATAGGGAGTCAGTGGGGCTCTGTGTATGCACAGCTGTCTACCCAAGTACAAGAAGTTTCCAGATCTGGGCCTAAAATACTTAAGTAACATGGAGGGGTTGATGTTGCAAGTTGTTCAGGGCTTTGTGTGTGGTGCTCAACACCCTCCACTCCCACTGACTCCACTGGGTTCTCAGAGAACTCAGCACCCCTGAAAAAGAACTTAGCACCTTGCAGGACTGGGCCCTTTCAGATGAAGTGACAGATCAGGACAGTTACCAGATGTGGCCCCTGAAATTAGTACAACTTGATGCAGATTTTTTTGGCTGAAGGAGACGGTACCAGAAAATACTAGCCAAGAGAGAGAGAGGGAGAGTGCTCCTGATGGGGGTGATCTAAACAGTATCCATAAAGAACAGAAAAGACAACCAGGAATCACTTTCTCTCCCTGACAAGTATCACCAGCCCACAGCGAAATCACAGACCTTCCGGAAAGCTAAACTTGGGTGGTGGCGGTTGGGGAGAGTTATTGTGTTTTTTTTATTTTTTATTTAAGGGGTTTAGATGGGAGAATTGTGATGTATTGGAAACTGGCTAAAAACTACAAGCTATAACTCGAAGTGCAAGGGCTTTCCTTGTCCTGTTTGCAGGCTAGGGGGCTTTGAGGGAAGCCATCTGATCTGGGTCATCAAAGTTAGTCAGCAAACAACCAGCCTGGAAAGAACCATCTTAAAGCAGAGTAATATGAGTTGTGTCTCTCTGCTTAAGGAGCATCCTGTTTCCTCTCTGACTGTTTTTGGCTCCTTGTGTTATTGTTCTGAATTTTAAGAAATAAAGTGATGTTACATTGCAATCTTCTAGCAAGAGTATTTATGTTTTTGACCTAATTTCTCTGGGTGTACGCTATGAGGATAACAAGATCCTGCTCCCTGTAAATCCAGGGCTTTTGACTTCAATGGCAGTGGGATTGGGGATTAATAGTTATTCAGTGTTAAATACTAAGGACCCAGGGCCACATTTTAAAGTATTTAGGTGCCTAAAGCTGCATCCAGATGCCTTAAAATCAGTGGAAGGTGGGCACCTAGGTGCTTTTTAGAATCCCACTACACACCTCTCTGCAACTTTAGGCACATAAATGCTTTTAAAAATCTGGCCCCTACCATCCTTACCCAGTCATTATTAAGGCAAAACTCCCTTTTATGTCAACTGAATCCCACTCAAGTCAATGGATCTGATTCTGCCTGCCTTACACTTTGTGTAGCCATTGCCACTTGTGTAATTTGAGTCCCAACTGAGTGTAAAATGCTACCACTCTAATATGCTAGCATTTCATACCCTGTTGTCAGGGGTGTAAACACCTATAGAAGGTGCAAGGCAGTGGAGAATCAGGCCTGTTTTACACACTACCTAAATATTTGTGTATGGCATATGAAATCTCAGTATAAACGACTGCCTCTTACAAGCTGCACATCTATACAAAAGGCTAGCCAGACAGCCTAGAGATGGGATGAAGCTGAGTGCTGAACAATTTGAATAAAAGAAATTTAAACCTAATCAGTAAAAATCCACCACAAGTCACTTGGTGAAAGGGAAAACATGCCTGTCTTGCAAGCAGCAGAGTGATACAAGCGACTCTACAAGATGAGGCTGACCAAAACTGTGAATGTGTAAGACAGACTGTGACAGCTTGCTAAGGAACATGACCTTCATTACCAGACCCCCATACCAGGCTGACAGAGGAAATGGTGAAGCAGAACAAAGTGCATCTAAGATAAAATGAGCATTTGAAGCTAATGGCCTTAGTTGGTTTTCACTCTGTTCTTCCTCAGCTTTCAGTGGGAGTTTGCCAGTGAAAGGACTGTGTGAAAAGTGGATAAGGACTTCCAGACTTGGCCTCTGGAAAAGACCTCAGAGTTACCAGCCATGAGTGAATTATGCAGTGTTAAGGAGAGATAAAGTGCTTTATCCGCTGTTATGTACAAGCACCAATAAATGATTGTGTAATTAGAACCAAAATTGACACTTGGAGCTGCACTTGCCTTATTATCAGATAGAGCACTGAGGCTGAAAGGGAGTAACATGCTCCAGTGAATGGGCCAAGGAACTGGAAGTCAGGACACTTGGTTCTGAGCCCAGTTCCATTCTACCTTGGGCAAGACACTTCACTGCTCTTTGCCTTAGTTTCTCCATCTGCCAAATGGGGCTGGTTGAACTTTTTTTGTAAAGCATTTTGATATCTACAGACTACAGAAAAACAAAGTGTTATCAATAAAAGGTTCTCTCAAGCCGCCTGAAAGCCAACACAAAAAGCCACATTTAGTTTTCAGATACAACCACATAACTAGAGGGTGGCAACAGTACAGATTTCAGTACAGTCACTCCAGATGCACATTGGTGTCCCGCAGCAGGATGTGACCCAGTGTGTACTTAAAGCAAAATTTGGAAGTTTAAGGGGAAATTTCAAGTAAACAAAAGCAACACATATTAAGAAAAACTTATGTTACATATAAAAGAGGCTGAGGTTTTAGCCCCACTTCACAACTTGATAAATGGCATGCAGGCTGAACCACAACAGAAATCATTAATAGGAGGGTCAGTCTTTTTCATCGTTACCTCACAAATACCAAAGGTATGTGCTAGTCACAGTCGGGGGGGGGGGGGAGGAAGGAGGAAACTGTGGAAATCTTAGATAGTGCCTAGGATTAAACTGATGGAATGATTAGGAATTTCCAGTCTTATTAAGGTTGCCCAACACACCCTGTTATAACAGGAAACACTAATTAGGCCTGCCTATAATAAAAAAAAAAGGGCGCTATGAATGTTTGGAGGAACAACTGAAGACATATATAGTCACCATGGTTCTTTCAGCCTTTTGCCTGGCTGCCAGCCACTAAGCATGAGAGCTGGAAGGGGAACACAAAAAAAGGGGTGTTAGATCTCCTCCAACCTCCTTAGGATGAACCATAGAATTTGAACTGCAATTGGCAGAGGGAGATAGAATGAGGACTCAGGTGAGAGCTCTGTGCAATTCCGTCCAAGTCAGCCTTCATCTGGAGTTCAGCCTATCTTCCCCATCCGAAAGCCAGCTGTAGGGTGGATGCTTTTAGGGACTGGGGAAGATTGAATTCATGGGACTGAAGTACAGTGTGAGATTGTGGAATTTTTTGGTGGGTGAAGTAAGGTTGAATTTGGGGAGGTAAGGGGAAGAAATAGAAGGTTATTGGAGCAGCAGGTGATGAAAACATTTGGGGGAGGAATGAGAGTGAGATCCTGACTCACTAAGACATCTCTGGATAGAAAGTAGGAGTTTTTAGTTGATTGATTTGTTTGTCTTTGGAATGCACCAGATTGCACTAACTGGGAAGCATTTACCCTGCCAGGGCTTTATCCTTCCCTTCTGCTACCTCAACTTGATTTTCCTTCTTCTCTTGCCTTTACATCTTCAAATTACTCACTAGTATGTGATATGGTCAAATGGTTGCTCAGGTTCTTTGTAGATACTTGCCAGTTTGGCCCTGGCTACTCCAATGCAATAGAAATAAACAATCTCCTCTTTTCAATGGAGGACATCTATTGCATCCCAGTTGAAGCTGAAGATGATAGAAATGCTTCATTGGAAACAATGAAGCCAGGTCTATTGGATATGAACAATCAGCATGCTATAGAAATATCATAGAAGAGCTTGGGGTCTAGACTGATCAATAGGTTAATGCACTAGCCCTTAACCTCTGGAGGTCACATGATTTAAAGCTCACTTAAGTAACAGCTATAAATAGGGTAGGTTGTCTCCTCTTCATTTCAGGTGGGCATTTGTCTGTATAACAAAACCATCATATAGTTTGGCATCAGGGCTGGTGCAACCATTTAGGTGACCTAGGTGGTCACCTAGGACGCTAGGATTTGGGGGGCGCCATTTTCTTCGGCAGTGACCGCAGCAGCCGGATCTTCAGCCACCCCGGTTGCCGCCGGCATTTAGGCGGAGGGAGCTGGGGCAGGGGAGCGCGGGGAGGGCCGCCTGCAGCAAGTAAGGGGGAGGGTGTCATGCAGGAGAACTCCCTGCCCCACCTCACCCCTGCCCTACCTCCTCCCTGAGCACGCCGTGGCTGCTTCACTTCTCCCGCCTCCCAGGCTTGCAGTGCCCAAGCTGATCGGCGC
>NC_133769.1:256425181-256427755 GCF_003597395.2 Chelonoidis abingdonii
CGCAGGGGGGGCACCTCAGGGTGGGGTCTTGGGGATGGGGGAGGGCACAAGGTGGAAGTTTCACCTAGGGCACGAAACATCCTTGCACCGGCCCTGTTTGGCATTATTGGCAATCTCTACTCAGGAGAGTCAGAACTGGAGTATTAAAGGAATACAGGTGCATTAGCATAGCTGTGTGTGGAAATCTGTAGCACACCTACTTACAGTAAGCATGACTCTAGCCCTATGAGACTCTCATGAGAACTGCATTCACAAGAAAAAGGAGGAGATGAAAGAATTCCTTTGGGCATTCCTCCTGAATCCACACAGCTAATGAGCCTGCAGGTCACATTCACTACAGCTGAACTAGAGATTTGTTAGAACTCTGAGCATGGCTCTGATGTGCTTTTTAAAAAATTCTCTTTATGGCTATCCTTCATTTTTACCAGGTTCTGAGCAGTAAAGCAGATCAAATGTATAGAACTTTCCAACAGAATCCAGAGCATGACTCCCAAACAGAGGAAAAGCTACTAATGAGGAAAACTTTCATCTGATAAACATAAACATTCAGACATTTTGCAGCTATCTTGTTTTCCAAATATACATGTGCTTGGAGGCTAATCTTGTGTCCTCTCCAAGGACATGCAAAATGTCAAATGCAGTGGAAATGCTGGGCCTGATTCTGCTTTGCTGATTCTGTATTTGCTGTGAATGGCTGGCTGATGTGTGCCAAATGCCAGCTGTATATTCCTGATAGGGTGACTAGATAGCAAGTATGAAAAACTGGAGCACTTTTTGTTTGTTTTTTTGGGGGGGGTGGGGCTATAGTTGCCTATATAAGACAAATTCACTAATAACGCAATGGTCCCGATAATATTGGGACATCTGGTTACCCTAATTCCTGATTTTGGCTAGAAGTGACTGGTGCATAGCATTACTCCTCTGAATGGGCAGAAGTCCATAGCTGGAGAGAGTCAACTTTTTCCAGCCATCCCACTTTCTCCTACAGATGAGAACAAAGTGGGAGGAGCGTGGTTCAGAATCTGGCTTGCTGTGTGTGTAGACTCTATTGTACGGGTACGGAATGGCTGAGCAGACAAGCTGCAGAGAGCAGGTGCCAGGGGACTCTGCATTCTCCTGTGAAGTGAAACGGAACACAACACTTTGTGTTAGATCTTGGAGAGGCAAAATAGTTATGTCAAGATGTAGTTGTGGTGATTTGGCCAATGGGTCTGTGCACAGCAAGGATCCACTCAGATGTGAATGTGTTGGGGGGGAGGAAGAGAAGGCTGTTGAAATTCTCCTGACTTATGCCAACATAAATGAGAACACATTCCTTTGCTCCTTTTCCCAGTGGTTTTCACTGTCCGCCACCATCCATCACCATGATTGTCCTGAATCTTATCTGCAGGTCTGGGTGACCTCAGTGGAATTTCCTGGTTTACACTGGTCTAAGCAAGGTCAGACTTAGGGCACTATGGTATGTGATACTTTACCCATTGTTTATGTCTCTATAGAATTGACCCAGGAGTTGAGACTGTTTATGGAAGGAACCAATTTGGACCCACATCTCATAATAAGTGTACAGGAAGAATGCTGCATGTCAGGCTAAACGATGTCAACATCATTGCCCTGCAAATCTGTGGGAGACTGAAATCTGCATAATTTTGTTAAGTATTTGGCAAGAGAGATTCCCAGCCTCTCTGCTTGATGCTTTCATAGCATCTCTTTAATGCTCCATCATTCAGAGGTTAGCTCTGGAAGAGTGGGAGGAGGGGGCCAACAACCGTACAAAGAGCTTAGATGAAAGACAGGGGGCAAACCTCTGTACAAAAAGCCTACATAGTCTTACAGTAGGGTCTGCATGGTCTGTTCCACAGTGTACTAGAAGTGAAACCCTGGGTAATAATGACAGTGTGACACAAAAATACTTTAAGGAAATGCCGGTTAAAAAAAAATAGGGCTTTGAGCTCTGTGCTAAGCATTTTGCCTCACTGAAGACATGCACAATGGCATCTACAAATGATTTTTTCACACATTTTTATTGCTACTGTGTATGAAAATGGGCTAATACTTTCTAATAATGTCAGCTTAATCTTAACTATGTTATCCATGTCCAATGTGTAAAATGGCAGAAATCAAAGAAACGCCCTGGGCAGTGGATTGAGACGGTTAGGAAGAGGACTTTTTGTTGTGCAAATGACCTGTGAAGGATATTATTCCCATTAGAAGGTTTATAGATTAGCTCCAGAGCAGTTTTCCAATAATGAACTTAAAAAGAAATAAAACAACACGAATTAAAATAAAAAGGGGGAAATCGCTCTTCTTTTTTTTAAAAATAACAAGCTCTTCACAATAGCTGAAGCATGGACTGAGCATGCTCAGTAACACAGCTGAAGTGGGCTACCTCACTCTGCCCTCCCACTATCAGCAGGCATGGGTCATCTCTGAATGGGGGTGTCATAAACAGATTAAGAGTTAATGTCTCTTTCACCTGGAAAGGGTTAACAAACAACACCTGACCAGAGGACCAATCAGGAGACAAGATACTTTTAAATTTGGGTGGAGGGAAGCTTTTGTGTGTGTTCTTTGTCC
>NC_133769.1:256428346-256458038 GCF_003597395.2 Chelonoidis abingdonii
AGAGTGCCCCAAAACACTATATTTTTGGGTGGTGGCAGTGCTATCAGATCTAAGCTGGTAATTAAGCTTACAGGATTCATGTGCTAGTATCTCATTTTCTGAACTCTAAGGTTCAGATCTGAGAGGGAATGCTATGATAGGGGGTTGTTAATTCTTTTTAGCACTAATACCTCCCCTTCAGGCAGTCTTTGTTGTGCTATAGGGATCCAAAAGAAGCCAGCATTAGCCAGGAATAAATCCACATTTACTCTAATATTGCAGATGAACATTGACTGTTATTTATGAATTATAAAGTGCCATGTAACATACATATAATAACAGACTAAAACCTCTATGTTATAGAGGCCTAACATCCCAATACTCTAAATTGTTCCAAATAGGCATAAGTGTCTGCCCACACAGAACAATTTTCAGGACTGCAGCCTAAATAAATGGCATATAAACAAAGGGAGAGGAAGGGAGAGGATACAACACAATAGTTCGGAGGTGACTGTTTATTTTATGTTTAAATACATTAGAAAATATGAGTTCTTCAAACATGTCCACATATACTGAGAGTGAGACACTGAAAACAGAGAGTGAGACCTTGTCTATATTGAGCATTTAGGTTGCATTAAGTTGACACGTTAGTTGGTATGCAAGATGTAAACTGTACTAATAGTGTGCACACAAGACAGCTGTGCACTCTTTCAATTTGCCTTACCATGTACGCGTCAGGAGCCTGGTGCATACTAAACATTAGGGGCGGCTCCAGGAACCAGCATGCCAACCGCGTGCTTGGGGCAGCAAGCCACTTGGGGCGCTCTGTCAGTTGCTACAAGGACGGCAGGCAGGTAGGCCTTCGGCGGCTTGCCTGCAGAGGGTCCACTGGTCCTGTGGCTTCAGCAGACCAGTGGACCGGACCCTCCGCAGGTATGCCGCCAAAGGCAGCCTGCCTGCCGTGCTTGGGGCAGTAAAATGCCTAGAGCCACCCATGTAAACATGTGGCATTCCAGGGAGGATATCCTATTGTCCTTTGCTTTGCTGCTGAGCTGTGTGGATTCTGGGATTTTTCTCACTGAGCATTGTGGGATGCATGTGGAAACCAGTGGAATTCTGGGACTTGGGGTTAAATTAAAAAAAAATCCCATGCTTCTGCTCACTTTGTTCCATGCCTCTCCTCTCTCTCTGAGCAGGCTAGCACCATTTTCAAATTGCTGTTGTCTAGAAACTGACCCAACAGTGCTGTAGGCCACTATGCAGAGTCTGGTTTGGGGCTTTATTTACACTCTCGGCACTGGGTGGCTTTGGTTTTGGACTTGGCTTGGCACACCACCAAGCCGATGACATGGCTGCAGCAGCGGCTCTTCCAGCAGTATCAGTGATGAAGGAAAGAGGAGAAGGATGATGAAGATACAGATGACGCCAAGCAACTGCTGCTACACAAGCTCTTCCTAGAGCAGCTTAACACAGTACAGTACTTTTTCTGGGCACAGGGAACCAGTATGGATTGGTGGGAAAAGATTGTACTGCAGACCTCAGATGACTAGCGGTGGCGGGAGATGTTCAGGATGATGAAGGTAACCTTTTTGAGATCTGTGCTGAACTAGCCCCAAGCTGCTGCAACAGTGTACCAACATGTAGTGCCTCATACTCATTGAGAAGTGGGTCGCCATTGCCATCTGGAAGCTGGCCATCCCCAAATGTTACCACTTTGTCACCAGCCTGTTCAGTGTTGGGGCTATTGTCATGCAAATATGTGATGCTATGAAAAAAGTACTATTGCATAGAGTTATACTATTTAGTAATACTCAGAAGATGCTGAAGAGTTGTGCACGCATGGGGTTCCTGAACTGTATTGGGGCAATTGGTGGGACTCACGTGCCTCTCGTTTGCCCCCTGAACCAGCCCTCAGAGTTTACAAACAGAAAGGGAGTATTTCTCAATGGTGCTCCAGGTCTTGGTTGACCTCTGTGGCAGGTTCACAAACATAGATGCAGGGTGATCTGGAAAGGTCCTCATTGCTAGTTATCTCAGAACTCAGCTCTGTTTACTTTAATGAATAAAGAAGACTTTGCCCCCAGGATCACTATGGATATTAATGTAGTGAAGATTGATCCAGTTATCCTAGGAGACCTCTGTTTCCCTGGCTAATAAAGGCCACTTTGCCACAAGAAAGGAACTATTTAACTATTGCATCAGTAGCTGCAAAATGACAGTGGAGTGGGCATTTGGCCACCTGTCAAGAAGGTGACACTGTTTATGGGCTAGGTTGGAAACTGCAGGAAAAAAAAAAACTTGCTAGAGATTATATCTGCATGTTGTAATTTGCACAATATTTGTGAGAGGAAGGGAAGAAGCCTTAACAGTGAATAGGACACTGAAGTGCAGTGATTTTTCTCAGCAGTTGGAGCAGCTTGCAGGATAGCCTCTAGAAAACAGAAGTAGCCAGGGAAATACTGCTAGAGATTCCTATTACTCTTATTTTGAGTGTCAGACCTGACAATGTGCAGCTGTACATCCAGATGTTATTCTGGGGGTGGAGGGAAGGAATGTATTATGAGCACTGCAATGTCATTTATGGGTTGTAGAACTCGCATGTTGTGGCATTCCTTATTTTATATTGTGTCTATGGTGCCTTCGTACTTGTGTATAAACCTACGACAAGCAAAATGTATGGCTTTTCTGTGCACCATGCACTGTGGACTCTATGAATTAATTTCACTGGGCTTTATTACTAAATAACAATCAGATAAACTTTAATTAAAATAACAATGAAACAAAGCTTTAAGCAACACAGTGCAATGGAGGGCAGCACATGACAATGAGCAGGGGGCTCCAGTTCACAGGTGAGTACATGTAGGTCTCTACCTCTTCTTCTTGGGCCTGAGCACCCACTGGTTTTTCCCCTGTGGGTGCTCCAGCCCTGGAGCCCCCACAGAGTTGGGGCCTGTGGTTGCAGTCATGAGGGACCTGGAACAGAAGGTAGCACAGCAGTATAGTATGATAATTAATTGTAAAGATAGATACTTACATGCTGAGGTTCCCTTGATAGGATCTCCCTCCTGAGTCCCAGGTTGGGTTTTGCCTGGGAATCCGGTTGGCTTCCTGTATTGCTGCCCTCAGGTTTCTGAGTCCCAAAGAGATCCCAGCTTTCTGGAGAAAACTCTTCACTGCCCTCCACATGTTCCTCCTTCGCTGACTCTCACTGCTCTTTGGAGGCAATGAACTAAATCATTTTGTGAGTGTCCAGTGAGAGGGGCTGGATGCTGCTGAAGACATCTGGAGGGGGAATCGGGAACTGGTATTCACCGTTACCTGCAAGGCCAGGTTTGAATGGCAGAGTCTCGAGGAGTTAGCTAGTGAGGTAGACAGACTGGAGTGGCAGTAAGCAGACACAGTCTAAGCCCCAACAAAGCTCTCTTGTTGAGACAAAGAGATAATGCAGTGGCATATCCCTGGTTGAGAACCACTGATCTAGCCTATTTTGAAAATTTCAGCTGACCCAACTGAAAGTAATTGAGTGGTTCTCAGCTAGCAGGGCAGGAAGACAGGTCTTCTAAAAATTGAAGAGAATTTGAATTCAGCTGCCCCATTTTCCATGATTCTACTATTCTGATTCACTGAAGTGTGACCCAGACAGCTTTACAAACACAAATTTGAATTAGAAATCTAGACTTTTAATTTAAATGCTAAATGTAAAGGGTGTAACCCTGGCTTGCTTTCCATCAGCCACGTGTCACCCTCTGTTTTCTGCCCTGGTTTCAACTTATGATTTTTGTATTTGGGACCTTTGTATTTAGGCAAGTAATGAAACAATTCAGAGAAGCTACAGAATTTTTCTTCATTTTTGTCTTCCTGTGGTGACAATTCACCACTAAAGCAGCTTTACCTTGAGACTGCAACAGTAGTATCAGCAGCCTGTAATCTGTCATGTGTCTGAAACATCCTTCAGTTGTCCTTGTAAATTTACTGACTCTCCATGGAATGCTTTTTGTCTAAAAAGGAAGCTATATTGTTGATCAAAGTCCTCTGTATGCTCAGATTTCAAGATACCTAAGGTACCTGGACACAAATGTAGAGAGACTCTTGGCTCTCTAAATAGGTCTCCTTTGTGTCTCTCTGCAGCTATGATAATTTGTTTAAATTACTCATTTTTTGGTATATTATTAGTAACCTTAACACAAAAGATTGATGCTTTATTCCTATCAAATTCAAGTCTTGCCTTTCAGCTCTTTTCATGGCATGGTCACTGATTGATCTTTTCTGTGTTCACGTGTTGAAGATGAACATAGATTTCTCCTAAATGAAGGTGATATTGAAGAGCTGATGGAAGGATTGGAACAGGGATTTAAATGATAATCATGACTATGTTTCAGTGAAGACAATGGCACCACAAGTGCTCACTCATAGGCTCAAACTAGGATCATCATCTTGCTTCTGAGGAGCCAGTAAGTACTGACCTACCACTCAGTAACCTACTAACTGTCACCAGAATTTGAGGCTAAACTCAGACAGAGGGCTCCAGTCCTGGGACCTGACTGGCAGAACTTGGGGAGGTCCTGACTGGTTCCATGCTTTTATTTAAACTGAGCACAGGAATAGGAAGTTGTCCATGCACCTAGATTTCCCCCGCTTAGGGCTGCTTCCCTTGTGCTACGTGTGTCTACTGACTGACTATGACCTCATGGTAATCTGATCCTGCCTGTCTGACATCTGACTCTTGCTCTACCCTCTGGCATATCTCAGACCCTGACCTCCTGATTCCTGACCTGGCCTGGCTCCTGACTCCCATTCCAACTAGTAGATCAGACTGCTCACTTTCTGGTCATGACACAAACACATCAATATTCTGTTTTCCAATTCAGTAGGCTAAGTTTCATGACAGTTTGACATACTGGACCCCATGTAACAGCCTGTATCCATATTCACCACTTTTATATGGTTATGTTATATTTTATACAAAGTATGCTGTCATTTGACAAATCATAATCTGCTGAACATCAGTGTACTGTTGTGTGTACCAACATTGTATATAGAGTTTAAGATTTTACTATATGATCGTTACTTGAAAAATGTGTTATAGTTCTGGGTAACACCCACAGGCCAATTTCTCAGAGACAAAGGCACACTGGCTCACCAGCAAAGTGTTGGATCCATTATCTGCTTAATCAGACATTCAACAGAAGGGGGAAGGTATAAACAAAAGAATTTACAATTCATATGAAGGACTGATTGCAAAGCATGTACACCATGGAACTGCCCAACCCCCATGACCCAGCAAGGACTGTTCCAGCACAGGGGGTTGGAGTATAAGAAGGGAGAACACACAACACAAATTACCTCTCCTGTTCAATCTTACATCTCTCTGCTCATAACATGAGTGAACACTTGAAGACACTGAAGTGGCATGGTCCCAGGCTGAAAGGAAATCCATCCTGTGAAATAAGAATTCTGAACTGCCCTCAGCATCTTGTGAGAAAGCTGTTTTACTGCAGATCTGACTTAGCTTGGTAAAGTTTGGGAATCAGTTTGCAGATTTATCCTTTTATTTCTTGTGTAACCAATTCTGACCTTTATGCCTTACCACTTGTAAAACACTTACTTAAAATCCATCTCTCTAGTTAATAAACTTGATTTGTTCTTTTATCTAAACTAGTGTGTTTTGATTGAAATGTTTGGAGAATCTCTACTCACCTTAACAAAGGCTGGTGCATAATCATTCCCTTTGATGGAATGACGGATTTTTAATGAGCTTATACTGTTTGGGGGGGTGGTCCTGAGCAGTGCAAGATGCACATTTCTGGGGTGCAAAGTTGGGATTTAGAGGTCAGGCCAGGGATATGGCTCTTGGGACCCTAATCTCCCAACCAGGGGAGGTGGACAGTCCTGGGCTCCCCACAGCAGCTGAGGCTCCCTGGACAGCTCTTACCATGGCCCAGCTCTAGCTTCTGGCCTGGCCAGGCCTCAGGGGAAGAGGAGGAGAAGGGGTGGGGCCCTGTGGCGAGTGAAGGCTAAGGTCCACCTCAACTCCCCTGACTGGGAAGAGGCTGGTGCCACAGTCAGGAGCTTTGCTTTAAGGTGGGGGAGTTGATCACCTGATATTGTGCCCCTGCCTGTGCCACTCTGCCTGCTCACGGCTTGCAGTTTGGTGGGGCAATGCAACCCCCTGCCCCACAAACTATGTCCATGTTTTAAAATGGGTGGGTATAGGCCTCCTACTTTTAAAAGTGGGGGGGTCATGGCCCCCCTGACCTCTGGGTTCTGATGCCCCAGTATTACCCATATTCCCAAAAGTTCTAGATTCTAGTAAACCAACCTCCACTCCTACTAATTTAAAATCCATGCACTCTCCCTTATTTAATATCTAATGAGTTGATTTTTGCCCACTATACTCTATCATGACTAGTGACTCCACCCATTCTCCATCTCCTCTAGACTTGTGTATCATTCTATAACTTCCTTATTGTTTCCTAGGAGAATATTAAAGCAAAACCTCTTATCTGCCCTTTCATCTTTACCATAAATGCTTCTAAGTATTATACATGTTCTTAAACAAAAGCAAAACAAACTGTCAATAAAATCAGAGAGAAAAAATGCTTTAAAATAAGATTTTATAGACCATTGGTAGACAGTGAAGAATACTAAGACATATAAATATCATAGAAAAATACAAGTTAAGTGGAAAAACATTAATCTCCCTGCAAATGCACAGTTATTCCCTCAAGTATAAAATATTTTATACTTTTTATTTCTGTGCTTTTTATTTGCCACAACCATTTGGATATACAGTAGAAACTAATTCTTAGTTATGACTAGGTGACCTTTCATAAATGAATAGACTTTGAGAGCAATTAAATAATATAAAGTACATGGATAGGAGTATTCTCACTGCAAAATTTATCTCCAAAACAGCAAAGGACCAGCTGACAGTAATCCTGAGGTTTGCTTGTCAGATACGGGTCTGATATGGGGCATGGAAGTGTCTGCAGTGCAAATTCACAGGTTGTGTGTGTGTATGACATTTGAACTGGAAACATTATAGTAAACTGTGGTCCCCCTGTGAATGCTGACGGATTGCAAGCATATGCAAGTCAAAACAGAGCCACCCGACACTGAAATTACAGTAGCTTAGTAACAGGAAAAAACAGTGATGATAGAATCAACTCAGAAATAACTTATGTTAAATTAGCCCAGTGATGGGCAATTAGCATGAATTTAGTGCATACAAATATGCCTCAGGTATGACAGCACTAATTGCTCAGAGGCTTTGTTATTCAGATATTTTCTGCCATTTGAATTTGTCTTCCAGTTTATAAGTTGTACGCCATATTGCATCTAGTTTTTATTGTTCAAAAGCAAGGATTCGAGTGAATCTCACTGGGAACCATTGTATGAAATATCTGGCTTGTCCTAGGTAAAGGTTGAAACACTAGGTATACAAGTCACTGGAAAAGTAAAGTTATTATTACTGTACTGCCTTTAATCTATACATGCAACAGACATGTCAATGGGGGTGCAGTGAGTGGATCAAGGAAGTATGACCCCTGTGAAGCTCAGTACATTTTGTATGCAGTGTAGTATCTGGTCTTCAACACTCTCCAAGCTCATAAATCGGAAGTAAGCTCCCCCCAGACCAGGCACACTAACTCTACGGGGCACCAGACTTTAAAGAACAGATGGAAAAACTGCAGATATATCTTTACTGAACCCCATACAACACACCTTTCAAGATGCATGGGTCCTACACATGCCTATCACAACATGTGGTGTACCTCATCCAGTGCACTAACTGCCCTGATAACAACTATGTGGGTGAAACCAGACAATTACTACTCTCTTGAATGAACTTACACTTATACAGCATAAAAAAAGATGAAAGATACCATGTAAGCAAGTAGAACTTTGGGACTTGAGATCCTACTTTCAAGCAGTTTCTCCAATGAGTAGCTGGGGTAAATTATGAAATAAATTAAACCCTCCAACTAAAGGAAGCATTGAATAAATGTGTCATCCACTGACACTATCCACTGGATCTCAACATAAGCAGGAGAGAAGCTGAAAAAGCTGAAAGCTCAGAGCCATTTGGCAAATAGTCAGTAGAAATCAGAGTGTGGCACCCTCTAATGTGCCCTGGAATCAGGATATACAAAACTGAAGTAGCCATGTGAGAGTCCAGAGTTTTGCAGAACCTCTTTGTCTGGAGTCACAGGACAAAGTAGAGCTCACTGAACGTCTGTGTGGAAAAGACTCTCCCCTTCATCCAGGGTCACAGAACTAATGAGAGTGGACTGAATCCATGAAGCTGCAGAATCTTCTGTGTGACCAGCTATGTGGAAAAGACTCCCCCATATTCCAGAGTTAACAAGGTAAAATAAAGAGGTGAGATTTCATTTAAAAGACTATTTCTCCTTTTGTTCTTTAACAAAGAACTGTGGGCTATCTTGTGGAGTCTGCCTCTTTAGTGAGACCTTAAGTAACCATATTTTAGATCAGGAATCTGCAGCCTCTGGCACATGGCTTGCTAGGGTAAGCACCCTGGCAGGCTGGGCCAGTTTGTTTACCTGCCACATCTGCAGGTTCAGCCAATTGCAGCGCCCACTGGCCACAGTTCACTGTTCCAGGCCAATGAGGGCTGGGGAAGTGGCAGAGGCTGAGGAATGTGCTGGCTGCCATTTCCCGCCACCCCCATTGGCCTGGAGCAGCAAACCGTGGCCTGTCGGAGCTGCAATCAGCCAAACCTGCCAACGTGGCAGGTAAACAAACCGTCCCGTCCGGGTGCTTACCCTGGTGAGCCATATGCCAAAGGTTGCTGATCCCTGTTTTAGATTTTAACTAATGCTATATGCATGCTCTCCTTCATAAGTCCAAACAAATTGGCCTGAGAGAGATTTAAAGCATAACTTTAAGCAATTGCTTCTGATATTCTAAACTTGTCTCCTTTCGGGCCAAACCATTCAAACAGCAGGACCCACCAACTCTTAAAGAGGCCTTAAAGGCAAGTGCATCCTTTGAGGATGTGTGATAAATGTGCTAAAGAACTGATGATCATAAATAAATGTCATAAGAAATCACAGTTGTTTGTATTCTTCCTTGGCATAACTGCAGAGCCTCAACTCTGACAATTTCTTGCAGGACAGTATTGGTGTACTTAATATATACCTAGAACATTAGTTGTGTTTACACTTGATTGATGGACTGTTGATTGTATATTGATGTGGTACTGGGTGAATTAATAAACTGTTTATTGGCTAAGAGTAACCAAATGTCCTGATCAGAGAAATATGGTTTAAGTTAAAGTCGACCTGAAAAGAACCTAGCATTAAATTAGTGAGCTAATGCTCCCTGGACTCAACAACAAGTGGTTGTTCAATTAGATTCTATTCTAACATTGGCTATAACCCTCATCCAATTGGCAGATCTAGTTTGTTAGATTTCAGCTTTAAAATCTAACTGGCACCTCAGCAAATTCATCAAATGGACCCCCTTTCACAATTACACTCGATCTGTCAGGGCACTAGGCTTAAGAGTGAGGTTTTCTGTAGCTGGAATAGATCATTAATGAGTGCTTCCCAGCCACTACAGTAATTGTCATTTAATGATTAGAAGTTCCCAATATTTGAGTAGTGATAGAGGTATATTAATTAATTTTCCATTGAGGCATCTAAATTGCCTTCACATACAGCAAACAGATAAAATTGGCTGTAAAATCACAGTTTAATTATTTACCTAGCAACAACTTAGAATCAATGTGTCATCTACTACTTACTGGCAGAACTTTATCTCCACTCTATTCACTCTCTTTTATGTGACTATCAAGCAATCAGGAGACAAAGAAGATTTCATTCGTATCATTAGAGCTCAGAATATTCTTAGTGAACAATTTGTCAGATTAGACCCTTCTGTCATTGAATTACTCATGACTTGTTCATGACTTTTACTGTTCTCTTGATGAATAGCTTTTTATAAGCCTATTATAGCAAGTATCCTTCAAGTATTACTTATTCAGAATTCCCTGCTTGAACCATGTGATTGGTCAGTTCAGTCAGCTAGTGTTTCCATTCCTTAACTAGACAGTTTACTTTTACAAAGAGGAAGCCTAGCCAAAGAAATCAGACTTTTTGGTTCGATCCTGTTTATTCTTTCAGAAAGCCTTATGGAGAAAGACATAGGAGATAAAAAAGTTGTAGGAAATTTTAGGACATTTGAAATAATTTCTATTATGTTTTCCATGTCACAAAGAGCATGTTGAATGATTTATTTTAAACTAAGGGAAACAAATCAAGGAAGACCAAGGGTAAAGATTCCAATGGAGAGCATAGTGGTGCTCCTCCCTAATACACTGCAACCACTGTGCCTCAGATTTAAAAAAAAATAGCTGAGTTCCTTCCTGCCTGTAGGAATTAGAAAAAGATAATTCAGAGATATTGACCTGGACAGCTACTAAATTAACTGCCCAAAATGTAGGATAGCCCATCCTTATAGATTCATAGATTCTAGGACTGGAAGGGACCTTGAGAGATCAAGTCCAGTCCCCTGCCATCATGGCAGGACCAGATACTGTCTAGACCATCCCTGATAGACATTTATCCTTCACTGCATGTATCTCCAAGCAAATAGTGGTTGAGTGGGAATAAAAAAAGAAAAAAGGGAACAAGATTCAAGAGTTTAGCTTGAACCTAAGAGTCATCCATACTACCACCAAATAATTTCCTAGTGTCTGGCTCTGATAGTTACCACATGATCAAATGATATATGAAGATGTGATTGTGATGATGGCTTTGTATCAGATTTAATTCAAGATTAATCAGGTGTAAACACTGAAGCATTTTCAAACTAGTTGCTGAAGAGATATTGAAGCGAGTGAGCATCCACCATAGGTATCTAATAGATAACAGAAGGAAAGTTAAGAGGCAAAAGTCATAGATTCCAAGACCAGAAGGATCCATTGTGATCCCCTAGTCTGACCTGTGAAAATATGTGAAGTGCATTTGTCATAATTATAGTAAGTTTAACCTGGTTTACTGAACAGAATAGTTAAAAAAATCCCACATTGAAAGCTAGGAAACGTGTGACTTGCTCTGTTTGTATTCCTGCATACCTGTAGGGGTGTGTATATCCACATGTGTGTTTAGAGACTTCTGTCTGATGAGCTGATAACTCAGTTTTTGCTGACCGCTCTCTTTATCTTATTTCCATTCCAAGTGGTACAAAAACTTCCACTGGTGCTCAGAGATCATTTGTCAGGAATGAGGGTCTGCAGCTGCCGCTACCCAGTCGTCAGCTGGGTCACAGCAGAGCCACCTGATTGGCTAAAACACTCAGGAGGCTTGCTCTGGAGCCCAGCAGCTGCAGAGGATCAGCAGCAGCTCAGTGCACATGACTGTGGATTCTCTGCCTACCTGTGCTTGCCTCACTGGGTGCCTTGCTCCAGCCTTGATCCTGCCCTGCTCCCAGCTTTGTTCCAGTCCTATCCCAGCCTTGGAACGAGCTCTGCTCCTGCTTTCCCTGACTCCAGGGAATCTGGTTCTGACTCTCAATTCTGATTCCAGGCTCTAACTCTGTCTTGACCCTTTGCTCTGGCATTTGGGCACTGACTTCAGTTCTGACCTTCATCTAATCCCCAGCTCTGACTCTGCTTTGACCTTGGGCTCTGGCATTCAAACTCTGACCATTAGGCTTGACTCCTGCTCTGACAACTAGGTCTGACCGCCTCTGACACCACTTCAAGGTTTGATATCATCATGTCAAGTAGACTGAGTCACTGTCAACTTCTCTGAAGAAGTATTTAGGAAGTTTATGCTTATTTTTACATAAATCTGTGCCGTTGCTTATCTGTCCTCTATGCAGCTGGCACTGCAGACCAAATAATTCCTTTCAAATGCTTTTGCAAAGAACACAAGCTTAATTTGTATTTTGGAACAGTAATGGTCATGCAAATTTAATATTCATATTCTAGCTCTTCTAAATACAAGGTCAGGGAGAATACAGTATGACAATACCAGTGTCACAATAAAGTTAGGAAGGAAGAAATGTTTAATACCCCCATCTAACCAATTAGATAGCCAGCTCATGTTGACAGCATAATAAAGATAGGCAAACTAAGTTAGATAAGAGACCTGACATGATTCTTCAAAACTTAAATCTGACTTTTTTGGCAGTTTGACAGTATTTGGATAACTTTTTTAATTATTATTTTTCTTCCATTTCATGTACCTTTACACTTCAGGTATGAAGGCAGCTTTTAGGAGGCCTGATTCTCTACTGCCTTGCACTTGTATAGTGATGTACAACCAGGCACACTGGGTGTATAGTGCCACCAGCCCAACATGGTGGTTATTTACACCCTCTCTGCACAGGCCTACATGTCTAGCCGCACAAGGTGCAAAGCAGTAATGAACTGAGTCCAAGGCATTTCTGGCCATTTAAGAAACAAGAAGTACTAGAAATTTTGTGAGTAACCCTGTTCTTATAAGAGTGCCAGCAAAATTCCACAGACTCAGTCAATTCAAATGCTGTTTAGATAAACACTGGAGCTGTGGGAAAATGCTTCTTTTCAAATGCAATACACTCAGGACCGGCGCTAGTGTTTTTAGCGCCCTAGGCGCATGGCCATTTCGCCACCCTGCACGCTGCCCTGCGGAGATGGTCTGCGGCTCTGGTGGACCTGCCGCAGCCATGCCTGTGGCAGGTCCACTAGAGCCGCCTGCCGCCCCCGGCAAAATGCTGCCCCCCTAATAATCCTGGCGCCCTAGACAATTGCCTAGGCTGCCTAAATGGAAGCGCCGGCCCTGGCAATACTCACCAGATTTGGGGGTCTGTTCCAAATTCAAAGTTCAGTCCGGGCTTACTGAATGATTTGCATTGGTTTGTAAATATTGAGAGATCTGAGCCTCAACTTTATGCAGCTCCAATCTGGTTTATGGCTTTGTGTTGAAAGTATGTGACACTCAGGGTTTTGCTTCGTTTTCAAGCAAAATCAACTGAACTTCAGCACTTACAATGCAACCTAAGGTTCAAGGCTAAAAGCAAAAGCAAAACTCAAGGAATATGACCCCACAGGAATAAAAAAAATATAGGATAAAATGTAACTAGTATTTCCTAATTTGATATAGGAATAAAACAACAATGGATCAAATCCTGAAGGATTTACTCAAGGCCTGATCATTCCTTCGTGAACAATGTGGAGTAGATTCTTCACAAGATCTGGCCCATTCTGAATGGAAAGATTAGAGCAACTGCTTCTATGGCACCACCTCTCCCTTTCTGGGACACCAGCAGGGTATGAGATCTGGGTGCGGGGGAGGGACAAGAGGTGAAGGAAGAAGGATGCCCATGGAAACGTATACCAAACTCCACAAGTTCCTTAAGGAATCCTGAGTAAAGGTTTTTGGCTTTGACCCTGTGTGTCTTGTGGTTTGCTGAACAATGCCAACTTGTTATTGGAAGGCTTTAGAGAAGCTTCTGTGATCCTCAGGTAGTCAGAAAGTACTTTATTTTATTGAGTGTGTTTCTCAATTCTAAATTGGAGCTGTGAAGGTCTGAAAAAAATCCCAGTGAGGAATCTTTCTTAAAAAAAGAACCCAAAGATTTCCAAGGCTGCAAGTCTAGTAAGAAGAGATTAGTTAAGGTCAATTGAGAAATCTCCAAGAAAACACTCTTCTGAATCCAGAAAGTCCTTGTCTCTCCCTGACTATCTCACTCTTAGATAAAAAGAGTTGAATTAAATATTGGCAGCTGGCCAGCTTGTCTTTCATCCCAAGCCCAAAGGTGGAAGACTGAATTTGCAAGCTTTTCAAAGCCAGCCTATGAAGGGTTTGTTCACTAGAGATTAGATTTCTGGTGAACAGCTTGCTGCAGCCTTTGTCTGCCTGTGCTATCATCTTGTGTTTCCTTCCAACATCCCTCCTGATTTCTGGCTGCACTAACACAAAATGAGGGGCCTGCCTGTTTAGCTCTGCTGGCTGAACTTCAACTTCATTACTATGTATGAGGCCTGTTTTCATTGCAATTTAACGTTAATAGTCTAATTTGCCGACTTCCTAACTGAAGCACAAATCTTTGAAATGACCATTTTATTAAGCTCCATTGGTACAAAGCAAATATTTACCATTTCTTCCAATTTAGTGTCTGCGCAAATGTCCTCCTTTGGTCCCGGTTCATAGGGTGTCACAGGCACTATATAAACTTTACTGCTGTCTGATCAAATTAAACTGATTCAAGGAATTAGTTGTAGCAAGAATTGGCCCATGTTATACTTTGAGACACTGCTTCCAAACAAAGACTTCTCAGTGACACAATTTTCCCTCTAACATATGCAGTTTCTGGTCTAGTCATCCCTGCTCTCTCTCTCCAGTTCATGCCTCTCTCAGATTCCAGTCTGCTCTCCCTTTCTTTAAAAGGTATAGTGTGCTGTTTTGCCACTCTGTACGACAAATTACATTTCATTTACAGTGAGTCTTTCATAGTGTACTTTCCCTACTACAGGGCTTTGAAAACATCTGCTTCTGGTCACCATTGCACAGCAGATATTCAACTCTTTAAAATTAGTGTAAAAATTATTTTCCTTTTTACTGATGACCTTCATTAGCAGGTTTTATTTTATATTATATTATTAATTACAGTAGTGCCTAGAGATCCCAATCAAGACTAAAGCCCCATTGTTCCAGGCAATTGACAAAGTATAGCAAGAAACAGTCCCTGCCCTGGAGATCTTACTGTTAAACTAGACAACAACACAGACAGGAAAACAGTGGTGAGGTGACTTGCCCAAGGTCACACAGTAGGTCGGTGGCAGAACCAGAGTCTCCTGACTCCAACTCCAGAGTCCTATCCACTGGAGCATGCTGCCTCTCTAGAAGCACTCCAGTTGGAAGACACATGACTTCAGGAATAAGGTTAAATTGTTTTAAAGTATTTTTCCCCCCTTTTAAGAAAATAACCTAGCTGACTGTTTAAAAACACAGTAGATAAGAAGCAACTGCTTAGTCACTCTTTCAAAAGGCCAACAGTAGGACTCAGCAACAGCAGCTGCAGTGGCAATGTTTTTATGGTATGTTGGGGTTTGGGGGGAAGTGAGTGTTCTGCTTGATTTTTGTCATTCAGGGAGGAAGAGCCTTAGGATTCTGTGTCTGCTGTCAATCACTTTGTGAAATGGAATTTCATGTGGAAGGCAGGGAACTTTAAAAAAAGCCAAGAAAAGAGATGAAAGGTACTAACCTTGGTTAGAAGATGAAGTGGCTTTAGCAGAATTAAAGTACACACATCTCCAGCTGGCATATAGTGTTGCAATGGCTGGTGACCATTCCATCCCACTATTTTTAAAAATTTAACTATGACAAATTATTAGGGCTAAGGAAGGTGAAAGAAGGATTCTTAAATGCATTGCAGTAATAAAACCTAATGCTGTCATTTAGAGCTTGTAAGTCAGTTTGCTATAGTTATCCTCTCTAAAGCCTTTTCTGTCATGATGGAAAAAAGACTGAATAAAGAGACTGATAACATGCTGCCAGGGTCCTATGGCAGACACATATCTTCTGTCCTTTCAATCAGTATTGCTGTTCAGCTCACTGAATCTCTTACTTCAGAGCATGAAGCTCTATTCATTTATTCTTCTATCACAAGTACAAGGAACCTTATTCATATTCTCTTATCTCAATGGCACAAAGAACTTTATTCATATTCTTTTTTTGTTTTGTTTTTAATTGAACACAGAGAGGTGACATATCTGCAAGCTTCATAAATGATGAACCAGTGGATTTGGGTTCATCTAATCCTACAAACCAGCATCAAGATGAGATCTTTCAGCAGGCAGAACTGTTTCTCACTAGGGTAGGGAAGGTCACTCCGACAAATTCAGATATTTCCAGAAGTTCTCTTATTTTTTTTACTTCACATAGCTACAGCCGATGACAATCTGCTGCTGCTTATTTTTTTTGAAAAAAATATACAGCTCTTGAGGAGCTACAAGACTGAAACACATGCCATTCACAAAAGCATTCTACATTGCGAGCAAATTTGAAATATTGGAAAATGAAAGGGAAGATAAAGCTCATTATAGACTTTAGTAATTTTATTAATCTGTGACATCAGAGCTGGATTAAGAGTCTGTTGAAGTCTGATAGGAGTTTTAGCGCCACTAAAACCTGCTGATTAGAAGCAGCATCCTTCTAACTAGAAAGTTAGAAAGGGAAAAATATTGATACCACATTCTTGTCGGTTTTAAGTGCAGTCTCAAAGTAACCTCTCAAGCAGCAGCAACTGCATACAGCTTTTTTATAAAATGAAATCTTGCAAAAAAAAAAACAAAAAGGCAACCACATTATCATAATCGACAGAATTCCAGCTAACTGCCAAAGCTTAATATATGAAGAAAGCATCTTCTAAACAGAACTAGGAACATAAGAATGGCCATACTGAGTCAGGCCAAAGGTCCATCTAGCCCAGCATCCTGTCTACCAACACTGGCCAATGCCAGGTGCTTCAGAAGGAATGAACAGAACCGAATCATCAAGACCACTGAGTATTAGATATTATGGTAGGGAAACTAAACTGACTTTTTTAGGGGATGCAATGTGGCTAGTGGGAGCCAAAAAACCTGGGTTCTATAGCCAGCTATGGCATTGACTTTGGCCAGACAGAAAGTTGAGGCTGAAGGAAATCAGCATGGTCCAGTGAACAGGGAGGAGCATTGGGAGATTTTAGGTTTCAGTCCCACCTTCCAAAGTTTGGGCAAGTCACTGTGCCTCAGTCTCTCACCTATAAAACGGGGATAGTGATACTTACCCTCCTTTGTAAAGCACCTTGGGATGAATGGCTGAAAAAAGGCTACATAAGAACTAAGTATTATTCCTGTTGTCTATGAGAGAGGTGTACTTTCTGTCTTTCAGGTGATATATGTTTGAGTTGGTAAATTTTAGTAATATAGAAGACTCTCTCTCCTATCTGGTCTCTGTTTACATTTCTGTGAGCATCCTAATACTGTAAATCCTCAAAATCCGAGTTTGCCAATGGTTTTAGTTACTTAGAGATACAATAGACTTTCCAAAACATGTAATTACATAGAGGGGAGAAAGCCATCTTTTTGGAATAAACACTACCTACAATTTTTAAAATCACATACTTATTATCTAAATGTTAAATTATCCTCCTTTAGCTAAAACAATTTTTGTGTTGTGAGGGAGTACATTTATCCCAATGTTTCTTATAAAGCTAATGCATGAGTACATGACACTGTGTGGTATCTAATGTGTGCTGCAGTGTAAAATGTAAACCAAACAGTGAAATAAAATATAAAAATTCTAATGTGATGTCCCATGTATTACTAAAAATCTCTCAATTAGTGTTCAAGGCCCTCAGCCAGCAAACCATTTAGGCATGCAGTCAGTCTTAAACATGTAAAGAGTCTCATTGACCCATTGACTTCAGGGAGACAATTCATTTGCTTACAATTAAGTAGGTACTTTGTTATACTAGAGCCTAATTCATTCCTGCTGCTAGGGTTGAACTTCAGAGAGAGCCTCTTATGCTGTGTTTAGGAGGGAGCAATGTCAGGACTGGAAGCCTATGGAGGAGAAGAGGTGAGACACAAGGAGGAGTGGGCTAGGAAGAGAAGAAATGAGGAGAGGTAGAGGAGGTGAGGAAAGATGTACCATTACATTTGAATCCCTGTGTTAATTAAAATGCAAGCACATTTTGAGTGATGGGGCTATAATTACATTTTTGGCTTCTAGTGACTGTCCAAACACTTGAGCATCACTCTGGAGGTTTCTGATATCTCCAAAAGCCTTCAGTAAAGTTGTAGCTCTGTAATTCACAGTGCTTGTTAATTTATCATATAGAGGACTGTATGTATTAAAGGAAAGATTGTAACAGGCCTTGAAAAAATTTTCATTGCACAATTTGATTAATTTTGTCATTAACAGTTTAATAAATTATTCAATGAATATTAATTGACCAGCTACAGAGCTGGTCAAATACTAGAAATATTTGTAGAGCCAATTACTGTATTTAGCAGAAATCAGCAACACTTGGTGAATCATGTATTTGAGTACTTCTAGTAGGTATTTAAAAAATGCATGTTTGTTTTCTTGATATTGTTCAGTACATGCAGCTATAAGTAGTAAGTGATACTAGGGAAATAGATCATTAAGGGGCAAGTCCTAAAGTCCTTCCTCAGTTTTTATTCAGTCTTTTCTCAGATAAAACTCTCATTGACACCAATGGAATCTTTGCCTCAGGAAGAACTAAGTAAAGATGTTGGGGTTTAGCCCAAGGCTCTTTATCCTTCTACAGAACTACCATTGACATTTAGGGAAATTGCGTGCATGGATCAAAAGGTCTATCAGATCTCAAAAGTATTCAAGCACCTAACTGCCATTAATTTCAATGGAAGTTAGACACCCAAATACCTTTGAAGTTCTGGGCCTATATTCCTTATCATGCACTCTAACTCACATGCTAAGTGAAGGGAAGAGCTGTGGTAAAAGGCAGTGAAGTCTGATATACTGAAGGGAGAGAAGAAGAGAACAATGTTAAATATTCTACCCTAGCGACTTCAGTGAAAAAAATTGAGTTTCTGGTATTCTGAACCAACTATTACAGCCTTATTAGATATGGTTGGAGACACATTCCATTGATATGAGATCTGTGAATTCTGGGCACAGAGACAGCTCTCTGAATAAATGTCAGAGCAGAGATCTATCTATGGCAGTGTGTGTGTGTTCTCACCATAATGTCTAGAAGTCATTCTTCTGGTATACAGCTTCTGGTGGCACAAACAAACAATGAATTAGATGTTGGGTAAGTAATGTAGCCACTCTGATGGCAGCAACATCCAGAGATGACAAGGTCATCAATCCACTACCAAGATGATATAGAGGTTAGTTGTTAATCAGATGGCATGATCTTTGTTCCTGAGATCTATGGGGCAGGATGGGGAGTTTAAGAAGCCATCCCCCTTGCCGCATACACACAGTGACAAAGATGTAAGGTAAACCACACGTGACCCTAGTGTATCCTGTTATAATATAAACAGGATCTTTTGGTTCTTATGGTTGTTCTGAGGTGCATGCAAGAGCTGATCTGGAGAAACAAAGGGATGCACATCTGAGCTGTTGATCTACCAAGAAATGCTCCATTAATCCAAAATTAGTCTTGCATCATCTTGAACAGGTTGTGTCTGGTGTACTGATAGAGAGGCTCAGCTATTTCAGAAAAGGGCATCTTAACTTTAACCAGTGTTTTTGATGTGGCTTTGAGAAATTGTGAAGTTAGCTGTCTTAATAGTTGGCTGTGGACAGTAAAGCAGCCAGGCCCTGCTCCCTGGAGGAACCATGCCAGCCAGGACCAGAAGGTTGGAGATTTGAGTTGTCCAAGTTGCACCAGTGATGATACAAAGGGTTGATCATTGAGTCCAACTTTCCACAAGGACAGCTGGAGCACTATGCTGCCACTGATTATTCAGCAGGTGCAATAATTAGGGCATTGTTAGATGTCCATAAGGCTGCAGTGCTAGAACCCTGTAAATTGCCAGCAAACCTTTGGAGGAGAGCAACTCTCATCTGGATTTTGGTATACGTTGCTTTAATGTGCTGCCAAAAGGATTGAGGGTGGTCACGCTTTAGCCTCCAAGAAAGAGGGTATGGTTCAAAAATGACTGGCTGATTATTCAGAAGAGCCAGCAGCTATAAATGAGCCAACCAGTGAGTGAGATGGAAACAAATTAAACACACTGAAGACAATGTCATCTTAAGTCGCCACTACAAAAAAAAAAAAGTACTTAACTGAGGTGTCAAGGTCAAATGACAAGCAGAACTCCAGTACCTCAAAGCTCCTGCTGGCTATTGCTAGGCAGATGTCATCAGTGCACGGAAATTTAGTTGCCAAGGTGGGCAGCAGGTCATTTATACCTATATTAAAGAGCATTAGAACAAGTACTGATCCCTGGGGAAGGCTGTTGTTCATACAATGGGGGCAGTTTTAACCATCTCTACACTCGACCACTGTTCTGTTAGCAATTATCTGCATACTAAACTCTTGTGTGGGACCATGAAGTATCATTTTAGGACTAATCCCTGTTGCCAGACTGTTGTATGCCAATGAAAGGTCAACAAAAGCAGTGCTAATCTTTTGTCCTGCCTCAAAGGCATCCTTAATCAAAGAGATCAGTCTAACCACTTAATCCTCAGCACTGCAACCAGTTGGAACCTCACATGGTAACAAGGTAATTGTGGTCAATTAAAGGCAACAGTAGATTAAAACCGAGAAGCTTAGAAGTGACACTGATCAAAGTGATTGAGCGGTAATTCTTCAGGTCATCCTCCTTCCTTCCAGGCATAAGTGTCATTACATGTGACCTTCACCAGAGCTTTGGAACTCTACATCATTCCAGACAAGTACTGTAGAATCTTAGTAGAAAGTTGCAACAGGATGAGCTCATGTGATGCAGGAACTCCCCATGGATGTTGTCAAACGCAGGAGCCTTGTAAGGTTTTAAGATAGGAATAGCTGATTCCATTTCCTCCCTAGTAAATGGCTGGGATAAGCTGGAGTTGGCTGAAGGGACTGACTAAATCTTTGAGACCTGACAATATCTTCCTATCATGATCTCTGTTTGTGATCACTGGTTTGCTGTTGGCCACAAGGTGAGAAAGCCATCAGCATTTTAACAGGCTAGAAATCCTTAATTCTATATTGCACCAGCAATGGTAATTCACAGTAAAGGCAAGGATGTTGGTTAATTATATATACTCATGCATATATGTCTCATTGTGAGCAATATGAATTTTAAGAAAGATGGAAAATGACAATCCTCCATAATCACATGATCTAGAATTAAGCCAAATGAACTATGCCAATGGATCTGGCCTATAGAATGCGTGTCTATGAAATTTCTATTTCCCACATCCACAAACAGCACATTAGAGGGACTTTTTATATAGCTAAAGGCACCTAAAATGCAGTAGCACGTCACAATAATTCTCTAGAAATCCATGCCCCTCAGTGAGCGAGCCAGCCAGTAATACTAGGCCTATTTCACGTCCCATTGACGTTAAGAGCTGTTTTGTCATTTACTTCAGTGAGAGCCAGAGCAGGTCCTTCATTTCTACAGCATTTTTCCTGTATAGATGCATAGCAACTTAGACTGTTGGACAATTATGGGCCTATGTCTGCAAACCTTTGCTTCCATGACTATACCCACAAAAGTCAATGAGCCTATTATGTGAGTAAAGATTATTCCAGTGAATCAAGCTTTCAGGATTAGGGCTTTAAATTTATACAACATCAAATCCTTAAATAAGCTACAACTGCAGTGACTGAAATAGAGAAATAAAGTAATATACCCACAGATCATAGAAGAACAATTAGAAAGACATACTGGTGCTTGCATAAATTACAAAGGGGTGATGCCTACTTGTTGTGCTTATGCAACTATATGGGACTTCTAACTGGAAGTGAGTATTTGTCCCAAAATTATTCAAGATATCCACAATGTGTGAATAAAAATGAAGAGTACATTATATGAAAGATTCATCTGACCCTAAATGGTAGTGTAAGTGAAAGAAGGGGATATTTTTCTTGTACTATACGGGAATTTACCTATTGAAAATCAGCACTGATGTCCAAGGAAATTGTTTGGTTAAATTGCTATGAACTCTACTGGAAATTAATAGCTGTTACACAGCTAAATCTATGCATCACACTGCAAAATTCCCCAAACCTTCCAGGTAATCACCATTTATAATTGTAAACATGTGGCACTCACCCCTGCAGTACCTCCTACTGGTTACTTCAGGAATTAGTTCAAATTCTAGCTCAGAGTGCCCTTTGCAGGCCAGTGATCCACCTGTTCTCAGCTACTGGCCCCATGTCCCTCCCTGGACCCCAGTGCCCCTTTTACATGGGGTTCTGCCCCCCTGGCAGTAACCCCTTTTCTTAGGGTTTCCCCTCCCTGGGAACCCCCCACCCTCTATCCCCACTTTGCTTCAGTGTAGGCTACTGCCAGTCATTGTCTAGCCCCACACCCTGGGGCAGACTGCAGTATCAGCCACTCCTCAACAGCAAAGGGGTTTGGACCTGCTGCCTTGGCCTACCCCTAGGTTGCACCCTCAATCCCCGTACCTCTTGGCCTAATCCTAGGCCACAGCCTGGGGCCTTCCAGGCAGGAGCTCCCCAGCTCCTCTGCCTTTCCCCAGCACTGCTTTACTCTAGGTACCTTGTCTGGTTTCTCAGCATCCAGACTCTTCTTCCTGTACAGGCAGAGGAAGACTCTCTTTGCTCCTGGCTTCTCTGCCTTATATAGGCCTTGTGGCTGAGTTTGGGGTGTGGCCCGAGCTGCTGCCACTTCCCCCAATCAGCTCAGCCCAAAAGGCTGCTTTCTTCGGCCCCAGCCCCTTATCTGGGCTGTTTTTAACCCCTTCAGGGCCAGAGCAGAGATCCACTCTGCTACAATAATCAAATGGCAAATAATTATTTAGTGACAGTTTCTGCTACCCTTATTCACCTGAATAGCAGCTTCCACCATGAACAGCCCCTTTGAAAGGAATAGGATTGCTTGTAGAGTAAGGCACTACTCTGTGTCAGTATGGATATCAGAACCTGTCCCTTAATAATCCACCACCAAAATATCCACCAACATACCTCCCCCATCTGTGCACACAACTCTCACTAACAGCAGTGTAAGCTGTATGTCCAAACTGAGAACAGAATGTAGCCCAAATTGTACAATGATGCTGTTAACAGGCAATGCTTGGATCTGATGGTTGCTTTTTGAGCTAGAAAGAAATAATAGTTAACATATATTATATAAATATCTTACAGATAATAAGCTCAGTCAAAAAGTCCTTACTCAATCATTTCACAGGAAAAGCTCCCATTGATTTCATTGAGAATTTTTTTGCCCCACATGCATTTATACCGCAGAACTGTTATTACAAAACAATCACTGCAAATGCAATTATTTTCAGGATGGCACAGCATAGAATGCCCAGTTCTCCAATAAGAGATCAAACGCAATAACTGGAGGGAGGGGAAAGGTGAACACTCCAGAATGATTTGGTGAGTAATCACAAGTAACAGAAAACACAATTCATGCCAGTGAATATTATTCCACTTCAAATACAGTGGCAAACTCAAACACAAGAGCAAACAAGAGCTAGATGGGTACAAACAAGTTGTCTTGATGTCATTGTGTTTAAGCAGTTACCAGTAACAGAATCTTTAAAATATCTGAAGTCTAAATACAGAAAACATACGAAATTACCGAGAGGGGAGGGGAATTTCTTTTCAAGCACCTGCAAGGCACAGTTTTCATAAGAATGTGTTTTCTTTTTGTCAGATTTTTAAAAGGTTGATTATGAATAATATGTCAATCAGTTTGTTTCAAACAAAAGCTGCAAGAGTTCCAAAAACAACCCACTCTTCTTAGATGTCACTCACTCATCAAAACGTAGTCTCGATACCTGATTAACCAATGCAGTAGTCTCCACTGGAGCCCTCCTACAAATCCACAAAAAAGTCAATTCTGTGAACCGTTACCATGCTGTAACCCCAAAATATCGGTTTTAAACATTGTATATGGAAAATATATAGTAAGCTCAGATACCACTGTTTTGTTGGAAAAATGCTTTCAGTGGTGGCTAAATGTTGCTACTCATACAGAATTTGACTCTACCTGTAAGATATAGCCCTACGTTGAGGGCAATGTGGAACTATTCCTGAGTGTACCTGTATACTTAGGAGCTGTGCAGGCTGCAAGATCCTATAGGATAATGGAGTCTGCTACACACTAAGGTACATGGAAAAGAAGTCACCACTTTAAGCTGAATGCAGGGACTGCCAGTTATTCCTGGCCTTTATGTGAAGTTCACAACATGGGAGGAAGATTCAAAGGAATACTAGTGGAGTAAGGCCTTTTTCATCACAAGTAAGAGTGGCAGTATTGAACCCGAAGTAAGAAGGCAGCTGCATTCTGAACTAGCTGAAGACTGCCTGGCCTGTAAGAGTAGCCCCATATGAAGTACATAGCAGTGATCTAATGCATATGTTACCAAAAGGTAAGATAGCTGTCTGCAGACAACATGAAAGGTCACAGTCTTCTTGCCAAGGAAGGATGAAAAATAAAAAACACACTTGGCTAATGCTGCTACCTAAAAATTCAGAAGCAGCTGGGACACAACAAAGATCTCAGATTGCAAGTCTGTTAATAAATAAAGGATCTACCAAGGGAACAGATGTCACTTCCATCATGTCCTGCAGGTGTTTCTTTAATCTAGAATCACATTGCTCTTATCCAGACTGAACCTTAGTCAACTAGCTATCATCCAAACTGAAGCTAAGCACTGGCAAAGACAATACATTCTACAGCTTTCATGAAAAGAAAATGTAGAGCTGTAGGTCATTCTGGAGATCTCCTAAACATGCGTATGGTGGCAGAATCTTCTGCTTCTCTTGAAAAGCATATTACCCTAGTGTTACACAGTCTGCACTGGTTTCAAGCTTGTTTCAGGTGCAAAGCATGGTTTTGCTGACAGAACCTGGGTGCAAACTTTGTGTGGGCTGCAGGCAGGCTGTTCTTAGAGGGGAGGTTTTGATGTTGTGATTTGCTTCCTTGTTCTGAAAGAGCCTAGGTTTGTTGATCTTCAGGTCAATCCTACCTCTTTCACTAAGTACCAAAACAACTCACCCAATTATTATGTCTAAATTCTGCTTTCTGCTTCCCCTGTGTAAATCAGAAGTAACCCCCTAGATTTCAAAGGAGTAACTCTGAATTTACAAGGATGAGCTAAGAGAAGAAACTGACTCTTAATATGTAAAAATATAGGTGAGGTTACCTTCAAGAAGTACATCATTGTTTTTAGCTTCTGGTCCTGCATACAAGGATAGCGATATAATAATATAATCTATGACCACATATCTCTAATTTTCACTGCCCTCAATTAAAGAATACAACGTTAATGAATCAGGAATGAAAAGTCTTAATAAACAGTAAGATAAAAAATACTTATGTTTTTCATTTTGATGTCTGTACTTAATATTCTCTTTCATCACTGTAGGAAGATAGTGATCTTGCCAAGAGCTAGAGCAGAGAGAGGGGAAAAAACTGATAAAGTGTCACCTCTCCACTCTTAACAATTTAGTTGCAAAATGCCATTAAAGCTGAATCTCAAGCTTCTAAAAGGCTTAATCTGTCTGCATAAAGCATAGAAATAGTGAAGAATGGGCAGTTATTCCCCTTCTGTAACTCCCACCATACAATATAACTTAGTACTATCAAATCTCTCATGCACGACAGCTGTGGTGACTGTATTGGTGCTAGATCCATGACTGATTGACACTGCTTTTTGGAGTGTGAGAATCTGGTGGTGCTCAGACTCGGGTTTCCAGCTGGAGCCATCTAAGCCCATAGAAGACGGATGCCCTGGAAGGACTGGTCCTTGACTGCCAAGTCTTTCATCCCTATCTTACTGGTTGAAATCTGACCCACATTGGTAGTGACAAAGAGCCATTGCCATCTCTATGGTGTTTGATGGCTTATGTGATTTATTAGATTTATATAGAGCCCAAACCAGTATCCAAGCTGCAAATTAACAGAAAAATACTGAACATTTGATTAGTTTCCTCTTCATGATAGAAGCTCTGCCCCCACAATACAGCAGCTGTCTCCGGTTAATTGGCTCCAATGAGCTCCTCTATGATACAATTTATACAGTTATTGTTCTTCTTTTGATTATAGTTTCACAGTGGTGATGTGGTAATTGTGGTTGAGGAGGCACCTTCACTATAAGTCCCTAATTTCAGGCACTTCTAACTTTCAAGAGGGAAAAAAGTACCCTCTGGACTCAGATTTCTCATGGTTACTTTCAGTTCAGAGATGAAAGTTTGTTAGAATTCTCCCTGGCCATTTTTGAAACACATGCATATACATGAACGTTTTACACTCTCCTTTTCCCCACAAAGCTAGGGGGATAGAAAGAGTGGGAAGTTGTGCTCCCTGCTACCACATCTCATGTCCAGCACAAGACACCAGTGATCCATTCCGCCTTTGGGATAACAGCTTTCTCTTCTTCCTGTAGTTAGTTCTGTTGCTGAAATGGTAACCGTCGGTTCAGAGTTCTGACTCTGTTGCTACTGATGCATTGGGTGTGTGTCACAGTTGTATTTAATATCTTTTTTACTTTTTTTCTATTAAAATACCCTAGGAAATTGCATTAACCCCTCTCTCTCCAAGTTAAGAGACCATTGCTTAGGTTGCAAAGTCAAGCATGTGAAAGTTAGAAAATGTTAAATCTAGGTTGCCTGGACAGTCCTTATTCTGCTCTCTTATATGCATGAATTATGATGCAGTCTTTAATTACACGGACACATACTATTTTTTTTCCAAAGGATCTTTGCCTTATTCAGTGCATAGACTGAATTGTGTTTAGAGAGTGAATCAGGGTTGTGCAGTGAAAAGGGTTCTATGGAGGGCCCCTGCCTCATTTGGTCTAGATAGTGGAAGGAGTGTCAAGAAGAAGATGGGGGCGAGGAGGAATATGCTCTTGTGTTAAGGCAAATGAATCCCACACAAAAGATCTCAGTTCTATTTCTGCCTTTACCACAGACTTCCTGTATGATTCAGAGCAAATCACACCAACATTTTGGCAGGTGGTTAGTGCTACTAATTTTGTGTCCTTCATTCTCTGGGCCCAGCTTAGACACCTGAAATCTGATCTGTAGAGGTGCTGAGCACTCACAACTGCAGCTGAAGTCAATGAGAGCAGTGGATGCTAAACTCCTCCAGCAGTGTGGTCTGGAGGAATAAACATAGGGTTGTAACTCAGACAGCTCTGACTTGTAATCCTGACTCTGCCACAAATTCACTGAGTATCTTCATGTAAGACTTTGTCTCAGTTTCTCCATCTCTTCTCCTAGGCAAAATGTGGAGATAAATTCATTAGTATTTGTGAAGCACTTAGCTACTGCAGTGCTGTGTGTCCTAGAAAAGACGCCGAGGAAAGGATCAATTCAGCGTAGGCCAGGGACTGGCAAACTCTGGCACGCGGCTCGCCAGGGTAAGCACTCTGGCGGGCTGGGCCAGTTTGTTTACCTGCCATGTCTGCAGGTTCAGTGGATAGCACTCATACTGGCCATAGTTCGCTGCTCCAGGCCAATGAGGGCGGTGCAAAGCCGCGGCCAGCACATCCCTTGGCCCGCGCTGCTTCCCACAGCCCCCATTGGCATGGAGCGGCGAACCATGGTCAGCGGGAGCCACAATTGGCTGAACCTGTGGACATGGCAGGTAAACAAACTGGCCCATCCCACCAGGGTGCTTACCTTGGCGAGCCTCATGCCGGAGGTTGCTGACCTTTAGTGTAAGATTTGCATGCTGTATAATAAACAAACCGGGGCCCACACACTATATGATGAGGATGAAAAGAAATCTTGAAGTACTGCACCATTTCTTGATCATCTTTCATCCTGTGCACTGAACAAGGCAGAGATCCTATGGAAAAAATAGTATGTGACCTGAACATATAATTGTGTCCTAATGCATAGGCACAAGTGAAGCAAATTAAGGCTGCCCCAGCAGCCTAAATCCTGACATTTTCTAATTTTTGACCTTGCTATCTAAATGTTTTCAACACATATGCAATATGTATATAAGATATCATGTTTCAGGGCATTATGCAACCATAAGAAACCATTTTTATGAGTAGGTTATTCCATAATTGTCCATTTCAGAATTTTTTGCACTTTCCTCTGAAGCATATGACACTAGCCTCTGTCCAGTACAGGATTCTGGAGTAGGTAGAACATTTAGCTGGTTTGCTGTGGAAATTACTACATTTCTACATACAGATCTTGATAAATTTTTATTTTGGCTGAATTTCCAGACTTTTGTATATTTTCAATCTCAACTTTAGCATTCCATTAATATGGTCAAAGAGATGCTATCTCTAGTTTTTAATTCAGGCAGTTTCCTCAATGAAAAAAATAACCCGCTCCAGCACCTCTCCTTTCCATGTAATTACAATGTATCTCAAGTATACAATATATTTTATCTTTCTATTACCAATTTATTATCTGTTTTTAAAGAAAACAATCCACTCTTAATATTTCTGAGCCCTGATTTATCTGATCATCATAGATGTCTCTATCTGATTTTAATGACTTATATACTGTAATGCAGTCTTCTATATTGCTGTTTTAATGACAGAAGATTTTTTTTAGTAATCTTTTGTTTCCTATTAAATATTCCATCTCATATTGTTGTGCATCACTCTCTAGGCTTCTCTTCTTCAACTGAAAGAAAATGAAACTTGTCCAGTTTACTGAAATACAATATCTTAACTAATATGCTATGTGAGCAGAGTACAAATCTTTGCTAGTCCACTCCTAAATAAAGGAACTGAACTTCATTAACTTCCACTGGGGGAAATTTGAGTTGCACTATAAATGGGAACTCTTGCAGTTAGACATGATCAGAATCAGAAACTCTCTTCTGTGAGAAACTCCAAAATTTTGAAAAAAGCTTTGTTCTGATTTGGAAGGAAAAATAGACATTTTGGAACTGCTGCAAAAGCAAATTCTGAAAACAAATACAATTTTGAAATAATTGAAATGTTTGTTTTGAATTTTTCAAAACAAAATTCCACCTGGGGGTTCTAATATCAAAGCCTTGAACTCAATCAGGGCTCCCAGGGTTTTCAGATTCTCTGCACTGCTGCTGGGAGCCTGAAAATTTCCAGGTTCCCTGCTTCCTGTCAGGATCTGGATATAATGTGTGTCTACACTGCAGCTAGGAGAGAGTCTCCCAACCTGGGTATACAGACATACACTAGCTGGGTGCAAGCTAGTATGCTAAAGACAGCAGTGTGGATGTCACAGGTCAGGTGGCAGCTGGGGCTCTCAAGCCTGCCTGATCTCCTAGGTCTGAGCTCAGGTGGCTAGCCTGAGTTCCATCAGACCTCTGTCTGCATCCCAATGGCAAATTTGGCAAAATCAGTATGGTCGTGTGTCATGTTTTGATTTTGAATCAGCATCTTCCAACAGAAAAATGTTCCTTTATAAAATTTCTGACCAACTTACCTGTGGTCTCCTTTTCCCTATTTCTCTGACCTATAAATCTCCATGAAGCAATTAGGTCATTTTAGCATATATGGGCCTGATGCTTCTCTCACTAATACCAGTTTTATACTGATGTAGCTACCTTGACTTAATTTGAGTGATTTCTGATGTACACCACTGTGAAAGGAGAATCGGGCCCTATAGGCAGAGCCGTCCCTTGGGTATGGCAAATTGAGGTGTCTGCCCTGAGCCCTGTGATTTGGGGGACCCCACACTTCTAAAATCATTAGGAGGTGGGCGGGGAGGTGAAGCAGGAGGCGGGCGAGTGAGCAGGATGAGGAGGCAAATGGAGAGTGAGTGGCAGGCCAGCAGGGTTGGGGGTGTGAGAAATAGCACCTCTACCAGAACCTCCCCCACCCCCCAGCGCCTCCTGCCCACTGGCAGGCTCTGCCGATCAGTGCCTCCTAGCAACAGTGCCCTTTGTTCTTCTTCTTGCTTCTCTTTTACATGCAAATTAACTAGAAAAACCAGTTTATTTACCTGTGTGTGTTTGCTGGGTTTACTTGATTCCCAATCGGAATTCTATTGTTTAACAAAAGACCCTTAATGTCACCTTAATGGCTCCTTGCTTAATATGCAAGCCACCAAAGCAGCAGAAAAAAAA
>NC_133769.1:256458835-256497771 GCF_003597395.2 Chelonoidis abingdonii
AACTACACACATGTAAATACAAAACAAAACGTATAAAAGCCTATTGTTTTGCTACCTTTGTACTCACAACTTTGAAACTGAAGATTAGAAGCTTGAAGATAGAAAGAAGCCTCCCTTAGCCGAGAGACAGACAAAAGACTCAGACCCAATATTCCCTCCCTGAGTTTTGAAAAAAATCCAGTTTCCTGATTGGTCCTCTGGTCAGGTGTTTGGTTCTCTTTGTTAACCCTTTACAGGTAAAAGAAATATTAACCCTATTTATGACACGCCTCCCCCTCCCTATTAGCGCCTCCCCCTCCCTATTAGCGCCTACCACTATTTATGACACGCGTCCCCCTCCCTATTAGCGCCTACCGCCTGCCACAGATCAGATGTTTCCTGGTGTCAGGAGGTGCTGGGGGAATGGGAGAAGAGCGAGGGTGCAGTGCGCTCGGGGGAAGGGACAGAACTGGGCGGGGAAGAGGGGGGGAGGGAAGAGGCGGGCAGGGTGGGAAGAAGTGAGGCGTGGCCTGGGTAGATCCAGGGGGAGCACCCCCCAGCAGATTAGAAATTCAGCACCTATGTCCCGGGCCCCGCCCTCTCCCAGGGACAGCCCTGCCTATAGGTTTATTTAAACTTTTCTTTAGCCCTTTTCTTAACCACCAAGAATAAGAAGGGGAAACATTGATCATGGTTTGACGTAATATTATAAACAAGCTTGAGTCTTGCTGTATTAGGAGCCAATTGTATGACTAGTACTCACAATCATGAGTTCTTAGATCAGACAAGCACTCCCATTGGTGGCTACTTACCCACATGATAGCCAGTGTGAAAGGTTGCACAATTGGTCCTTTTCTGTCTATTCAATAACTAAGTGTGCATAGTGATTCTCAAGCAGAAAATCCAAAGGCCAGATCCTCACATGGTGTGAATTGGCATAACTCCATTTATTTCAACAATTGACTATGCTGATTTCCGTCAGCTGAAGACGTGGCTCAAAATCTTTTCCCTAAGTAGCTTACAGTCTAAGGGGCTTACCCTGCATTCCTTGTATCTCCAAAATTCCCATTGAACTCAGTGGAAATTTTAGGCAATTAAGAAATGCAGGATCAGGCCCTAAATTAAACTATTCAATGCAAGAATGAATTAACAGATCATGACAGAGTAGGGGAAAGGAGTAAAAAGACGAGAGCAAAATTACTCTTGAGAGAGAATTTCAGGAGCATAGTTTGTCACGGAAATGCATCATAAATTGCCTTTTGCTTTGTACATTCCTTGTGGGGACTGATTATTTTTGTTGGTTTTTACAATGGCTGGGCATGGGAGTGCTGAAGCAGAAATCACTGGTGGAATCACCATAATAATTTCTTCTGTTTGCAGGGTTAGTAATAAGTAAAATCTGTGTGTGTGTGTGTGTGTGTGTGTGTGTGTGTGTATGTATGTTTTCTTAATTACTAGTTAAATATATTGTTGGAATTTGTGGTAACCTTACAAGAAAGTTCAACAGAGAATCCTGGCAGGCACATTTGTGAGAGAGTGAAGAGGGAAGATACAAGTGAAAAGATGCCAAGGATAGGAAAGAAAGGTGTTAATTTAGCCATTGGCTAACAAACATCTGTGAAACATGCCTGAAATAAAAAGCTAAAGTCTCTGTCTACTATGGAACTAGACGTAGATCTTGGAGACAAAGATGGCATTGACTGTACCCCTTGGCCATGGACACTATACCTGCTGGTAACTGAGAGTTATTGTTGTCCTGTTATAATGAGTAGAGCTAAGGCTCTCAACGCTATTGGAAATCTCTTGGTAAGGGTACTTTGGGGGATCAAGGAGCAGGGCCAGCTCCAGCTTTTTGGCCACCCCAAGAGGTGAAAAAAAAAGAAAAGAAACACCCAATTGCGCTGCTGCTGAAGAGGAAGACAGGGAGTGAAGGACACACTGCCGAATTGCCTCCGAAGACGGAAGCGGGCCAATTGAGCTGCCTTCAAAGTGCTGCCACCACCGACCTGATAAGCTGCCCCAGCAACAAATGAACTGCTGCCCGTTTCTATTTGCCGCTTCCTTCACTGGTTCCTGGAGCCGGCCTGAAGGTGGCTCTGTCAAGGAGGAAGCATGAGGAAGGCAGTGAACAGCAAGCATCCTGAGGGCTAAGGAAAGGAAACTTAGAAGATTAAGGGGGTTGTGAAGAATGAATTCATGTGAATAGAAGTTCTGACTGAGTTAGGATGAGGAAGAGGAAGAGACACAGATTGCAGGCCAAAGGCCCAATGAGCTACAAAAATTTAACACTTGTTATGACCAACGGTCTGAGAGCAAGAAGAACGAGATTTTCAAAATGCAATCATATGTAGATGGAAGAGCCAGAAACCACGTTGACATCAACTGTCCTCTGACCTCAAATCAATGACGCCTGGCCGCTATTCTATTCTAAAAACATCCCTAACACTTGCACTAACAAGACTTTGTTGAAATGATCTATATTTTCTTCCAATCCACCTTTTTTTTATCTGCCATACATGAACAGAGTGTGTTGCAGTGGTATACTCTACAAATTTTGCCATCCAATTCTGGTCATGGGTTGGCTCCTGCTTACCTTACTCAAGTTAAAACAACAAGGAGTCTGGTGGCACCATAAAGACTAACAGATTTATTTGTGTTCATGGGTAAAAAACCCCACTTCTTCAGATTCTTGCACCTGAAGAAGTGAGGTATTTACCCACAAAAGTTTATGCCCAAATAAAACTGTTAGTCTCTAAGGTGCCCCAGACTCCTTGTTGTTTTTGTGGATACAGACTAACACGGCTACCTCCTGATACCTTACTCAAGTGATTAGTTCCATTCATTTTGTTTAGACTAAAACCACATAAGATTAAAAAAAAAATGATTCAGTCTTATTTACCTAACTAAACCCCTCCAACTGCAGCAAGAAGCCACAACTAGAAATTTTAAACTGTGCCCATATCCATTATGAAAGGAGTGTTATCAATCACTGCAGTGATGTGGTTGAAAAGACATTGCTTAATTACTTTACATAGATATATCACTCCCACATTCAATGCTCAGTTAAGATACACAATGTGGGAATATTAACGGATGCTTCCTTAAATTCTGAATAGAGCACCAATGCTTTGACAAATGTTCCCATTACACTGGGCATTCATTTTAAATCTATGTATTGTTTGAATACAAATGGAAAAGAGGATCTAGTAGTCATGCAGGTGTTGCTTTCATTAATGGATCAATGTGATGCATAATATACTAACTGCCATTAAATCAAACTTTAGTAGATTAGCTGACATATTTAACAAACTTAGTCATTCTGTAACTAATGATAATAAGATGACTCAGGATTATGACATTTAATAGACAGGGGAGGCAGTAATTACAGACTGCAGGAAACCTGGCTTGGGTGCACTACCTGTTTTTAGAAGTACCTATATGATTTCACTGAATTATCTTGAAGTCTATTCACTTATGTAACCTTAGACTTAATTGTATGACATATCAAGAGTGATCAGGGAATATGGGGGAAATATTTTCCTATAAACATTCCTCTATTTGGAGTCCCCTCCCAAGTGGCATAAGAGACCTGTTTCTCCACTACCTTGCTCCTTGTGTAGCTATTTATATCTGTGCAAAGGGGTGTAACACTGTCCCAAATCTAAATAGAAGCCAATTAAAACCATATTGCACTCACTTTGTACAAAGTGGCAGCACAATATGGAAGGAATTCTTATAGGAATTCAGTGCTTAAAAACCCACAAGTGTCTTTGAAATAGCACCATTGTTTCTTTAAAAACACACTATAGTTTATGGCTCTTAAATGATTTGATATCTGAAAAAAAATCAGTATTGTGGCAAATTGCCAGCACTATTATGATGGGTCCCACACTTTCTCTTCTTGTGGGGGTTCAGGGCACAGTTTCTCACCCCTGAACTGAGGTATCAACTGTCCCGCTAGTGTCCCAGAAGAGGGGAGTGGACAGGGAGGGACCCGGACCACCCTCTACTCTGGGTCCCAGCCCAGGGGCCCTAGGAATAGCAGTAAACCACTTGAACTAGCAATTCCTTCCCCTGGGCTACTTCCCTCTACGGCCCTTCAGCTTGTGGGGCTTCCTGCCCTCTCTCCGCTTGGGCCAAGTTTCTCCCAACTCCTTGTGTCTTCAGAGTCTCTCTGCTCTGCACAAGCCGGGTTTCCCTTTACCTAGGGTCTTGGTCTTCTGGCCCGGCACAACATTTCTCCAAACTGCTCTCCTCGCTCTCCACTTCAACACCACACCACTCTGCTTCAATGCCTTCAAACTGTTCTCCTCCAAACTATTCTTCACTCCAACACCAAACTGCTCTGCATCAATGCCTTCAAACTGCTTTCCTCCAAACTGTTCTCTGCTCCAATACCAAGCCACTCTGCTTCAACTCCTCCAACTGTCTGATTGAAGCAGGAGAGTTTTATCAGGTGACTGTCTTCAGGTGCTCTCATGGCTTAATTGGTTTCAGGTACTCTAATTAACCTGTAGCAGCCTCTCTTCCCTCTACAGGGAATAAAGCTCTCATCATCCTAGGGCTTACATATCTCCCATCTATCACTCTCCTGCTGCCCTCTGGCCATGCTATATCACAGTATATAAGTCACTATGTAATTTTTAATATATTCTGGCATTTTGTGTGAATGCAAGGACAGGTGAAATGTACTATATGTGGGCTTATTTAACCAGTGTGTCCTTGAAAAAGGAATTTCTGTCTTAATGGAAATATACCGATGATATAAAGTTGTATAACAAATATTCATGTAAGATGAGATCTTGGAGATATCTCTAATATATTTATAGATAGAGTCTAATGCAAGATTTTACAGGGCAAATTCTCCTAAGGCTCACTCCAACCATCCTTCATTATCCTGAAGTCTTTCACAGCAATGGAGCAACAGTGAGATTTTATTTTCTGAATAGCTATAGAAAACTACAAGATATTTATATCATGGAATACCAGAATTATCTTCATATGACACTGTACCATGAAAAGTCAGCAGTTAGGTTCTACCTACAAGATCTAAGATATTTTCATTTGGCCAAAATATAATTTGAAAGGATTGGAAGTGTCTATTAATGAGAGAAATCTTAGCTCAAGTTATATTCCATCAAGAAAATGATGTTAAGAGAATGTTAAGGAGAGCCCTCAAAAGACAGGAAATAATACAGTTAAAGCCATATGTACAGCCATGCCTGTGTCCTCTTGTAAATATATTCAAATTTTAAGTATATACTGTATTTGTTTTGTGTAAGTATATGTTTTCACAGATATGTTATGCACTCTGGGATTTTCACTGAGCTAGGCATTGGACCTAACTCAACTTCCGGAGAAATCAATGACTGTTTAATCATCAATGTCAACAGGAGAATTTAGTCCAACACAGTGCATTTTTGAAAATCCCACCCATATTGAATAAATTGAGAAACAGTGTATAAGGATACAATGGAAGATTATATAGTAATACAAAAACACAAGAGTTAGAGTAAAAATTGGACACTCAACTCTTCTATTTCCTGATCTGGTTATAATCCAACAATCTTAACAGTTTTAGCTTCCATTTTTCATAAAGAATTCCCTAGGTTTTTCTGAACAAATAAAATAAAACAGATTCCATTATTTTGAAAGGTTGGTATCTTCCATTCATGACCCTTTCCCCGTTCTATGGAGAAGGTGTCTTCCATCCCGTCCACTTAGTATCCTTATCAATATGCTTAATAGTCATAAAATGTCCCAGTATGCAAGAAACATATATGAACTGGCACTATAAGCCACAACACTATTCTTCAGATGTGTCATTCATCTTCTTTGCATCCCCAGTATATGATTTTGGAAAGAGAATTTCAAGCTTTTGTGCACATAAACTCTAAAATCTCAATTAAATAACCCCTAAAAATGTTAAGACATGCTTTGACTTTTTACCCCTTCAGAAGGAACATTTGTTAGCATGATCTGACACTGGGCAGTGTATTGCACACTAGTAACTGTGATTACTATTACAATGCATGACAAGAAGATGCTTTGCAGCAAGCTATCCAGGCAACTCAAGGTTCCAAACTTCAATTTACAGCTGGAACTTCATTTATCTTCAATAACCTGTAGTAATGGATCCCACAGAACAATTCCCTTTTGTTGCACTCCAAGTGAGATGGACTTCTCTGATCTAAATTTGTATCTCTAGTTTCAATGGTCCAGACGCAGTCCTGATCCTATATTGGCATCTGCTGGCACAGAGGGCCTCTGAGGCAGAAAGTCAGCCATGTGGTGGAGGTTTCAGCAGCACAAAGCAGCTACAAACTTCCCTTGGCAGTCAAACTCTTAGTTGGCTAGCACCGTCCAGAAGATTAACAGCACAGGAAGGAGCGATGTTCATAGGATGGGTGTGAGATGTGCCAATTACATCTATTCAGAGCCTGGTAGACTTTACATATACCACCTATTTTGTGCAGTCTCAACATAAGAGTCAAAAACTGCATAAGCACTTGCCTCTCATTCCCATGAGTAGTCTCCCAAGATTAGCATTTGGAGGCACACCAGGGGTGGGGGCAGCATCACTGCAAAAGTTATATTTGTTCTGCAGATATACAGAATTTTGTTTCCAGTTCTGTAAATCTATCACGTTACAAGCAGTTGAAAAAAAAATCACCGAATAAAAAGTGATTCTTTTCTTTGTTTGGATTATTAATAAATAGAACAGCTACACTGCTATTTAGCAGAGCCCTATTGTCAGAATGGGTTTAGTGCCTTGAGCTTTAACAGAAAGGCCTGCAGTGTGTCATTGTAGCCAACATCCTGTGTGTGTGTGTGAGAGAGAGGGAGAGAGAGAGATCAATACGTGGGAGGCAGGAAGAGACATTACAGCAAATCCTGCATTTCTTACTCAGGCAAAACTGCCACTGGAACTAATGGGAATTTTGCCTGAGTGCAGGATTTGACCATAGAGCTTTATATTGTTGGGTTTACAGTTTATTCAAAAGATTGTACCTAAAATAAAGTGGGAGGGAAGGGAAAAAGAAGAAAACGGGCTCTGAATGGTTGGAAACCAAGCTTGAATGTATTTATTTATTGTAAGTGGGGCTTTCTTTCTCAAATTGACACAGATTTCTCCTACAGTTACTTGATAATATACAGGATGCACCAATAATGAGTCAGGCTGTATGTGGGCACCCCCATAGACCTCTAGGAAGAAACAGTTAAGCCAATAAACTGTGCGTTTCTTGAGTAGTAAACACACAAAGGGGAGGCAGAGTTTACCAAGGAAATGGGGTACTAAACTATTCAAATTACATTTATTTTTAAAATGGTAAATTATTATTCTAAAACACTAATTTAAACTTGGCTGAGGTAGGTAGGTGTTCTGGCTATTTATGTGGCTAATCAATAGATATTCATCACATGATAACCCCAGGATTATATACTTGTGATATAGAGATAACATACAAAACAGAAGCAGCTACTTCCTTGGTGATTTCCTGATCCCAGATAACATTCCTATGGCAGGATTATCCTCCTGTGGCATCTTTTGTCAGCATATCTTTTTATGCGTGTGTGTGTCTCTTTAAATTGAGCAATGTCAAGGAATTGTAGTGGCCATTTTGCCAAGAGGCTTGCTGAATCTTCCTCTTTCAGTTGCTAAGGGCTTTTTGCCTTATTTTTCCACCAGTTTTCACTTTTCTGTTTCAGAAGAGATCATAAAATCATAGAATCATATATGTTTCTTAGCATGTTCTCATAAAGTATACCACAGTTAAACTAAATCTGAGATGGAAAAGATCTTTTTTCAGCCCAGTGAGGGACTCTATCTTGAAAAGCAGTGACTCTGAAAAATGGCTGGGGGTTGTGGTGGATAAGCAGCTGAACATGAGCTTCCAGTGCAATGTTGTGACCAAAAAGACTAATGTGATCCTGGGATGCATAAACAGAGAATTCTCAAGTAGGAGTAAAGAGTACATCCGTATTTAGAACTGGTGAGACCTCTGCTGAATACGCTGTCCAGTTCTGTTGTCCCCAATTCAAGAAGGATGTTGATAAATTGGAGAGGGTTCAAAGAAGAGCCAGGAGAATTATTAAAGGATTAGAGAACATGCCTCATAGCACTAGTGTCTGTAGCCAACCTGCTGCGGAGCCAGTCTTCTGACAACCTGATGAATACAGCTGGCCCTGACAGAAGTTGTCTGACTGAGGCACTTGACAGGATACGGAAGGCTGATATCTAAGCTCAGTAGTAGCAGCAGTCCAGTAGCTGCTCAATGTGCTCCTTGTCTGCAGCTGTGTTTGGTCCTGTCCCTGCCTCTGCTATCTTTAGCCTGTACCTGCTCCTGTTCTCTTTCTTCTCCAGTCTCTGCCTTTACCAGTTCCTGCCACAGCATCCGACTCCATCCTGGCTTCTGACCCTCAGTTAAACCTCCTGGTAGTGACTCTGGTTAACCCTGCGACTTCAGCTTTGTATTACGACTCTGGGATCCAACTATACCTCTACCTTAATATAACGCTGTCTTCGGGAACCAAAAAATCTTACCGTGTTATAGGTGAAACAGCATTACATTGAACTTGCTTTGACCCACCAGAGTGCGCAGCCCCGCCCCGGAGCACTGCTTTACCACGTTATATTCGAATTCGTGTTGTATCAGGTCGTGTTATGTCAAGGTAGAGGTGTATTGGTTACACCTTCTGATTGTAACTCTGGCTTACCTTTTGGCTTAGGCTTTGGCTTCTGACTCCCACCTCTGATCTTTGGCTTCTCTCCAGGACCCCACCCTGGCTGGATTCAGCTTTAACTGGGAGCCCAGACTGTTGCTCTAACCAGTAGGCTAGAACGCACAAGACTTGGTCTCTGACAGTTTGAGCAGCCCAAAAAGATTGAACAAGGATGGGTAAGTGGTTAGACTGCCTTTCAGATGGATTCCATAAGGCAGTGTTTCTCAAACTGGGGTCGCTGCTTTTGTAGGGAAAGCCTCTGGTGGGCTGGGCCAGTTTGTTTACCTGCCTCGACTGCAGGTGTGGCCGATCGCGGCTCCCACTGACCGCCATTCATCACTGCAGGCCAATGGGGGTTGTGGGAAGTGGCAGCCAGCAAGTCCCTCAGCTCATGCCACTTCCAGCAGCTCCCATTGGCCTGGAGCGGCGAACCGCAGCCAGTGGGAGCCGCGATCGGCCGGTCCTGCAGTTGGGACAGGTAAACAAACCGGCCCGGCCCACCAGAGGCTTTCTCTACACAAGCAGCAACCCCAGTTTGAGAAACAATGCCATAAGGACTGTCTCGTCCCTGCCAGACACTGTGGGAATCCTGCAGACCCTACAGTCCCATGTCATGGCCCTGTAGGTACGAAAAGCAGCCCTACAGACTCAAGCCATTCCACCTGTATCTGCCACCCTGGCTTCCAAGGAGCCAAAGATTCCAGTGTAGAATACATTTGATGGCGACGATAGAAAATAAACCAGTTTCATGAACCAGTGCCAGCACCTGTCCAGGCTATGGCCCCAATCATTCTCCACTAACCAGACCCAATAGGACTTACTATTAATCTACTAACTGGCAAGGCCTTGGCCTAGGCTTCTCCTTTTCTGGAGACTTCTAGCCCCCTGCTGGGGTTTGGAGAGTTCATTGGAGCCATGGAAATTGTGTTCAACAATAAAAATCACATGAAGTCTAAAGCGAACTCGCTTCGGGGGATGTGTCAGGGAAACAGGGCAGTCATCAAGTTTGCCTCTGAGTTCCGGCACCTGGCAGCAGACACCAAGTGGATTGAGGCAGTACAGGAATACCATTTCTGACATGCCCTAAGTGAGGAAATCAAAGATGAACTGGGACAGGTGGAGCTGCCGCCCAACCTGGATGCCTTGGTCGAGTTGTGTATTGGTATTGATGGCCACCTGACTGAATGCAGCCTGGAGGGAGAGTCAAGTTCCTGACCCCATTCCACATTCTCATCACAGAGGTCGAGGCAGATCAGCTGGGTTCAGCCTTGCGTCTCTGATTCAGAGAAGGACTAGCATCATGTTTGGGATTTATGCCTGTATTGTGGGCAATCTGGCCACCATGATGTGGGATGCCCTGTGAAGAACCAGGCTGTGTCTCAACCCGAAAGGCTGAAGACCTCAGCCCTGATAAGGGGATCTGGGCTAAGACTGTGTCCACTCCTCACTCCAGAACCTTGCGTCCCTTTCGTATACTGGTACCCTAGCTATGGATGGACACTGTGCCAGCACCCTCCAACTGCCCCTCTAGCTACAACCTCCCATTATGGCAGAGGTAGAGCTGAGGGCTCTTCTGGACTTTAGGGCCTTTGACAATTTCATGGACTTAGCCTTTGCCAGGGTTCACAATATTCCAACCAAGCACTAGAGCATCTCTGATTTGGTGGAGTCTATTGATGGATCCCCCTTCTCCTCTGGCCAAATTACTCATCAAACTGAACCTTTAGTTGTTACCACACTCCAGGATCATGGGGAGGTTCTACAGTTTGTTTTGATCAATACACCTCACTCCTCCATCATCCTAAGTATTTCCTGGCTCATCACCCATGATCTATGCATACAACTAGGGGACAGGATCAAGACATTTTGATTCAAGACTCTGCCAGCAATTTTGCATCCCAAAACAATGTGAACATAAGAACATAAGAACGGCCATACTGGGTCAAACCAAAGGTCCATCTAGCTCAGTGTTCTGTCTTCCGACAATGGCCAATGCCAGGTGCCCCATAAGGACTGAACAGAACAGGTAATCATCAAGTGATCCATCCCCTGTCATCTATTCCCAGCTTCTGGCAAACAGAGGCTAGGGACACAATCTCTGTCCATCTGGGCTAATAGGCATTGATGGACCTATCCTCCAGGAACTAATCTAGTTCTTTTTTTAATCCTGTTATAGTCTTGGCCTTCACAACATCCTCTGACAAGGAGTTCCACAAGTTGAGTGTGCGTTGTGTGACAAAATATTTCCTTTTGTTTTAAACCTGCTGCCTATTAATTTCATTTTGTGACCTCTAGTGCTTCTGTTATGAGGAGTAAATAACACTTTCTTATTTACTTTCTCCAAACTAGTCGTAATTTTATAGTCCTCTATCATATTCCTCCTTAGTCGTCTCTTTTCCAAGCTGCAAAGTCCCAGTCTTATTAATGTCTCCTAATATGGCAGCTGTTCTATACCCCTAATAATTTTTGTTGCCCTTTTCTGAACCTTTTTCATTTCCAATATATCTTTTTTGAGATGGGGCAACCACATCTGCATGCAGTATTCAAGATATGGGCATAACATGGATTTTATATAGAGGCAATATGATATTTTCTCTCTTATTATCTATGGTTTCAGAGAACTATCCACAATGACTCCAAGATCTCTTTCTTGAGTAGTAACAGCTAATTTAATTTCATATGTATAGTTGGGATTATATTTTCCAATGTGCATTACTTTGCATTTATCAACATTGAATTGCATCTGCCATTTTGTTTCCCAGTCACCTAGTTTTGTGAGATCCTTCTGTAGTTCTTTGCAGTCTGCTCGGAACTTAACTATCTTGAGTAGTTTTCTATCATCGGCAAATTTTGCCACCTCATTTTTACCATTTTTCCAGATCATTTATGAATATGTTGAATAGGACTGGTCTCAGTACAGACCCCTGGGAAAAAACACTATTTACCTCTCTCCATTCTGAAAACTGACCATTTATTCCTACCCTTTGTTTCTGATCTTTTAACCAGTTACTGTTCCATGAGAGGACCTTCCCACTTATCCCGTGACAACTTATTTTGCTTAACAGCCTTTGGTGAGGGACCTTGTCAAAGTCTTTCTGAAAATCTAAGTACACTATATCCACTGGATCCCACTTGTCCACATGCTTGTTGACCCCCTCAAAGAATTCTACTAAATTGGTGAGGCATGATTTCCCTTTACAAAAAACATGTTGACTCTTCCCCAACAAATTATATTCATCTATGTGTCTGACAATTTTGTTCTTTACTATAGTTTCAGCCAGTTTTACTGAAGTCAGGTTTACTGGCCTGTAATTGCCAGGATCACCTCTGGAGCCATTTTTAAAAATTGGCATCACATCATTTGGTGCATTTGGTCCTCCGGTCACTTGGTACAGAAGCTGGTTTCAGTGATAGTTTACAAACTACAATTAGTGGTGCTGCAATTTCACATTTGAGTTCCTTCAGAACTCTTGGGTGAATCCCATCTGATCCTGGTGACTTATCACTGTTTATTTTATCAGTTTGCTCCAAAATCGCCTCTAATGACACCTCAATCTGGAACAGTTCCTCAGATTTGTCACCTAAAAAGAATGCCTCAGGTTTGGGAATCTCCTTCACATGCTCAGCTCTGAAGACCAATGCAAAGAATTCATTGAGTTTCTCCACAATGTTCCTTCAGCATCTCGATTGTCCAGTGGCCCCACCAGTTGTTTAGCAGGCTTCCTGCTTCTGATGTACTTAAAAAAGTTTTTGCTATTAGTTTTTGAATGTTGTGGACAAGAAGCCCACTGCAATTTCTCACACCTGCCCATAAATTCAGAAACTGCAGGAGGTACTCTAAAGGTGACTGCCACCATTCCTGTGACCACCTCAATAGCTCAGGAATCATGGTGAAATATTAGAATTATGCTGATGTTTTTAATAAAAAGAGAGCTGATGCCTTGCTTTTATGATTGTCCATTTGACCTACATCTTGGAGCTGAGAACTCCTTTGGCTGGATATAATCCCTCCCAGAACCTGAGCTCCAGAAGCTCTGTGAGAACTTGGAGAAAGGTTTCCTTTCCCCCTGCACCTCTCTGTCGGGTACACCAATATTCTTTTTCATGATGAAGAAGCACTGATTATGGAATGCTGAACAAGGTGACGGAATCACAAACCCTTGCCACTTATTAATGAACTCTTTGAGAGGCTCCACTCAGACAAGAATTTTACTAAGATGGACCTTTGTAGGGCCTACAACCTGGTTTGAATCAGAAAGAGTAACAAGTGGAAGCAGCATTCTGCACCCAGTATGGATGTTTTGAGTATCTAGTTATGCCTTTTGGATTGTGTAATGCTCTGGTGATGTTTCAGCATTTTGTCAACTATATCTTCCAGGACATATTGGATCAGTTAGTGGTTATTTATTTGGATAATATTCCTGGAGGCACTTTTTTTTTTCTGAAAACCAGATGCTGCATGAACAACATATATACCATGTTCTCAACAGACTCTACCAAAACTATCTTTACACCAAACTGAAGAAATCTGAGTTTGACAAAGATACAATTGAATTCTTCGGGAATATTATTTTTCCTGAAGGGCTAACAGTAGATCCACAAAATGTATCTGCCATTTCCAGATGGAACACCCCAAAAAGGATGTAAGAAGTATTTCAGTAGTTTCTGCCAGTTTCAAATTATCAATTTCTTTCACCTAGTAGTCCCAATAACTATATCTCAGAAAGGGGGTCCACTCTGTCTGGTTGCTGGAGGCAGTTTGTATTTGATCAGCTAAAGAAATCTTTTACCTCAGCTCTCATTCTTGTACACTTGGATCCTGACAAGCCCTTCACCATAGAGGCAGATGCTTCAAGCTTTGCTGTCAGAGCTGCTTTGTCACAATACGCAGGCTTTTGTAACAACTCCACCTCTGCACCTTCTATTCAGCTAACTTCCGCTGCAAAGAATTACGTTATCTGGGTTAAGGAGTTATTTTCTATTTTTCTCACTTGGATTTCAATTCCAATTTTTAAAGGATGACTTTTTACCTCTAACCGCCTCCCTTACTCTGTTGTTTATCCATTGTGCATTTTTTGGTCCTCTTATTTTTTTTTTAACTTGGGGTATGCATTAAATTTGGGTCTCTATTGTAGTGTTTTTTAAAAAGTTTCTGTTTACTCTTGTGACTGTTCCTTTTAATTTCTATTTAAATAACTTCCTCATTTTGATATAGTTCCCCTTTTTTTGAAGTTAAATGCTACTGTGGTGGGCTTCTTTGCTATTTTCTCCTACACAAGGACGTATTATTGTTGCTATTACTGAGCGTCTCAGCTATATTCACCTCTTGAACCAGATCTGTGCACCACTTAGGACTAAATCAAGAATTGTCTTTCCCCTTGTGGGTTCCAGGACTAGCTGCTCCAAGAAGCCGTCATTAGTGATATCTAGAAATTTTATCTCTGCACCCCGTCCTGAGGACATATATACCTACTTAATATGGGGATATTTGAAATCTCCTATTATTATTAAGTTTTCTAATTTTTTAGCCTCTCTAGTCTCCCTGAGCATTTCATAATCACCATTACCTTCCTGGTCAGGTGGCTGGTAGTATCCTCTTACTGCTATCCTCTTATTGTTGAAGCATGGAATTTTTGTCCATAGTGATTCTATGGTACAGTTTGATTAATTTAAGATTTTCCTCTTATTGGTATCTGTGCTTTCTTTTATATATATTGTCAATATCCCACCAGCATAACCCACTCTATCATTCTGATATATTTTGAACCCTGGTACTACCATGTCCCATTGATTATCATCATTCTACCAAGTTTCTGTGATGCCTATTATATCAATATCCTCATTTAATACCAGGCAGTCTAGTACACTCATTTTAGTATCTAGATTTCTTGCATTTGTCTACAAACACTTATAAAATTTGTCAGTATTTAGTTGTCTATCTTCATGTGATGTAATTGAATGGGACTCTTTTTCATTTGCCTGTTTGTCTTCAGCTGCTACCTGGTCATCACAAATCCAACTAATTCTCAAATTCTTCACTACTGTTACCAGTCTTTTCCTCATAACTGAGATCTCCTTCCCTGGAGGAGTATCCTCAGTGTGAGAGGATACTGTGACATCATCTGGAAGGAAGGTCCCAGCTAGGGGATTGTTCCCCTCTATTCCAGTTTGATGTTCTCCTTCCCCAAGACTTTCATCCTCCTCAACAGCACAGAGGTTGTCACACCGGAGGTGGTACTGTTCTGTGTACCTCTGTGTCTCCCTTAGCAACTCCATTTCAGCCACTCTGGCCTCAAGAGCCTGTACTTAGTCTCTGAGGGCCACGAGCTCTTGGCACCAAATGCACACCACACATACGCCACCTGCCCACAAGGCAGATAATCACACAAGCTGCTTTCAGTGGAATAAACTGGCTAGCCCCCACTTTGCTCCATCATTCCATCGTTAGCAATTTTTAAATCAAATTGGCTGTTTTTCTAAAATATATGCTCTAGGAATTATTCTGGGGAACTTCTGTGGGCTTGTGTTATACAGAAATTGAGACTAGATTGGCCTTGAAATCTGTGAATGTATGAAACCCGACTTTCACAAAGCTGTAGAGACAAATCTTGACAACCCTCTGAAAGGGGCATACCCACTGAAGGGGTGGTTTTCAAAATCAGGACTTTAATAGAGATGTGGTAATGCCTAATGGCTTGGCTAAAAAAAAAAAAAAAAAAAAAAGATCTAAGAAGTTATTGTTAACATAGGCCCCAACTTCTCCCAGCACCAGTGTGTGCTCAACCTGCCTCTGCCCCCGTAATTAGTTACAATAGGCATCATCACTATTAACTTCAAAACAGAGGAACTTTCCTTCTCAAAGTGCTAGGACTTCGTTGGTGCCAGTGTAGAGTAGTTTGCAGAGGAAGTTGAGTGGATGAGAGAGGGTAAGAGAAGTAATGGCGCACATAAGCAATTCAGGTTGGTTATGTTTTTCAAAATTCACAGCTCCACTTATTTTTTGAATAGAAGTTCAGCTCCTCCATGTCCCCAGTGCTGAGGGATATTCACTGCTTTACATGTGTGGAGCTGTGAAGCGCTTGTGCACTTCTATAAATGAGAAGATAAACAGATCAGCTTCTCACAGGCAAGCCGAACTGCTGTGTATTGAGAATATCCATTAAATAGATTTCCACAATAGGATTATTTTTTTACTCATTATAAATTCATAATACACAAGCTCTCTGTACTTTCATGCTGACTCCAGCTTTGTACTGTCAAAGCTATTTAACTATGCTACATTGCCTCAGCACTTCATTTTACTGCAGACTGGTTGTATTTCACTGCTTGTTCTATACTTCTCAAAAAAAAAGTTACCTCATGGTAACATAACAAATAAGCTTTATCGTTTTTTTTCCCTGAGTAAGTCAAAATTCTTTTGAAAGGAGCCGGCTTTTGAAAACTCTTGTGTATTTGCTTCCCCCTCATTTTTTTTTGTTAGGAGAACTAGGCAAGGAAGATTCTTAGTAGAACACACTCTTAATAGCTAAGGCTCGATCTTGCAAAGATTTACAGACATGGTTAAAGTTAAACACCTGAGTAATCCAGTTATGAATTTATGAGGAGTTAAAAATAAAAAAAACAAACCTATTGACTTCAGTTAAAAACATGCTTAAAGTGAAGTGCCTGTGTAAATCTTCGCAGGACGGGGCCCTCCTCAGAAAATTTGACACCTGTGTTAAGGAGAGACAAAGTTAAAATGATCATGTATTTGTATTATAGTCAATAAAATATGCTAACTTCAACTCCTCAGAGACCCTCCCTCAAATAAGGCTTGTTCCATTTTTTTAAAAAATCATTCCTTTTGGTCTATTGTTTTTACAGCATGCAAATCATGGCAGGCAGTTTGCAAATAGAATATATGCTGTGCTCCCAAGAGCTTACAATCTAATCAGATCTACACTGACAGACCACTCAGCCCACATGGAACCCCAATAAAGTCAGGAGCCACACGTCTGCCTTTACAGACTTGGTTGCAGGATAGGAACCTAATTCTAGCTGTGACACAATCTGTGGGGCTCGAGGGTGAGGAAGCATGAGGTTACAGCAATGCGATCAGACATGTATGCAGCCTAGGCATACGCACATCTTGGTGGCTCAGCTGTTACTACTGATTCACTTCTTGTGGGCATCACAGGAGAGAGTCTTAAGATTTTACAGAAATATTTATTTTGGAAATCACTGCAGATGACAGGGTGTACAAACACCTTAGCAGGCTCTTATATGCCAGACCTAACGATTTTTCTTCAGCGCCCTAATAAGGAAGGGAAAGGCTAATTAAAGGCAGGAAACTATTGTTTCACAAAGCAATGTGTAATGACTGCTCAGACAGTTAAATGATTAAACTGCCTTCGGAAAGAATGACCATGCCCTAAAGCCTCTGTCCTCCATGGAGCTCAGATCTCTTTCAAGATTTTTTTGCCCTCTATTACCAGAATGGGTTCTTGGCATCTTGCAGGTGACATTCAGCATCTCACAGGATTGGGAATAAAGACCATATGCGTGTTATTGGTGTATTGTGCTCACTGAGCCATTTAGGCAGACACATCTTCCAGTGTACTTAGAATCTGATCTTCCAAGGCAGATCTGTCTGTGGCATAAATATTTTGTGGTTTTATTGCATTTATGAACCTGATCTAAACCTTGACATGCCTGACAGCTGTATCAGTGGGTAAATAGGGCTATTTGAAAAGGCATTTTGAGCTGGAAAGTTGAGAGATTCAAACATAACTGACACAGTTTTTCAGTCAGTCTAGTTCATCCATGGCAGGAAGGCTCTGGGTCTTAAGTAAGTGGAATCATCCAAAATGGAGGGTAAAACCAAACAACCTCTCCCACAAAACCAAACCACTGAAAAATAGGGAGCTGTGGAATTGCCTGAGAGCAAGAGAAATCATATAAGTTGAGCTCCACCCTCCCACACTCTGCTGCTTCCAGCTTTTTATCAGCTCCTCATCTGCCCTGTGCTGATGAGGAGTTGATAATCAGGTCTAAGTGCTTAGACTTGCTGTGGGACTGTGTTTCTGTGGAAGAGACGGCCCAGTCTTCACTAGCAGTGAGGTTCCCCCACTGAGAGCTCAGCTGAAATCACTGAGAATTGAGTGGAACCTCAAAAGACCAAGTTGCAGAGGTCACAGTGGCAGATGGCAGCAGAAGATGATGGCACAGGGCCATTGGCAACAGAGCAATGGAGTGAACAGTGGCACAATGAACATCAGTGGACAGAGAGAAAAGTGAGTAGCTGGAGGAATGAGCAAGGCAGCTTCTTGCCCCCGCCCCGGGAGGTGAACTCATGTGAAAGCACCTCTGAACTTTGAGTCTCCACTGACCAAGGACAACACTGGTGAGTGTTAATGAGGCTGTTAAGAATGCTGGAGACATATCACAGTTCATGCAAACAAACATGGCAGTGGCATCATACTTTCTATTTAAGCAAGAGATACCGCACACTACAAACTGGAGACTAGTGTTGAGTGCATTGTCACTTGTTCATCCTGAAGTTGAACACTGGTTCCGAACAACACCAGCAAATGCTCACTATCTTTCTGCAAGAAACTCAACTACTGGCTAGAAGCATACAGTGCAAGAGTGAAAGACTCAGCAGCTGAAAAAGTGAAGAACTCTCTCACCACATTCAGAAAATTTCCATACATGGCTGATGAATGCACCGCTGCAAATGGGCATCAAGTATTAAGTCATTGTTATCTTGATGTCAGTGGTAGGCCAGTAGATGCATTTCTAGATGTTCAAGTTATAGAAGACAGATCAGCTGCATTTGTGACAATCCACATCTTAGAAAAGTTAAATGCTTGTCAGTTAGACCCCAGATGGATGACTTCTTGTGCATTTGATGGAGCTGCAAACTTCTCTGGAAGATATGGTGTAGTACAAGCTTTGCTCAGAGAAAAGTGTAACTCCAATTTCTCCTATACACACTGCAGAGGCCATCTACTCCAACGAGCACTAGTACAAGCTGCAGACTCTTCAAAAGACATTTAAAAAGCTATAAATTTAATGTCTTCATTATATTCTTTTTTCAGCAAGAATCTAAAAAGACTGAATATCTTAGAAAATATAGATGTTACACTGGGTCTGAAGTTCAAATTAGTCCAACCTGGGAAAACCCTCTGGCTTTCTCATGAGTGATTCTTGGCTGTTGTCCACCAGCCGTTATTACTGGTTTTCGAAAATATCTATCAAGATGGGATGGATCAAGTAGTGAGGCTGGTGGATTACTTTTGCTACTACATTCAGAGAAGATTATTGCCATTCTCTCTCATAAGTCTAATGTTGAAACCACTTGGGTCATTAAACAATGTCATCCAGGCATCTGCTACAACAGTAGTAGATCTTTGTCCAGCAATAACAGCTACATTTGGATCAATCAGAGAACTATCCATTGAAAAAGTAATGGAAGAAGCAAAGACTTCAGTCCAGAAGTTGACTAATGAAGGAATTTATATTGAATCCTTAAATGAAGAGAACAAGAAGTGTTTGTTAAGACATCTGAAAAAGTACACAGACTTGATTCTTAAAAATCTACAACAGCGACTTCTAGATTCTACTCAACCTCTACGTAGCTTTTACAGATCCCTGTCCTATAAAACACCGACAGTCGAGTGGAGTGAAGCACTACCAGCAATGAGGCTGCCATGTGCTCAGGACAGAATAGAGAATTTGAACACAGAGTGAAATATCATATGACAAATGAATGAAGATTTGACTTCAACTTCTTTTTTATCATCATTAGTGGCTCAACCCAATCTTTGTGCTATGTTTCCGGGGATGAAAGAAGTAGGAATTCATCTCTTGCTCCTCCCAGTAACAACAGCTACAGTTGAGGATTCTTTTTCATCATTGAGTAGAATTTTGTGTTCTAAAAGAAGTCGCCTTCTGCCTGATCATGTGACTGAACTAATAAGCATATCAATTGAAGGAATGGAAGTACCAGACACACAAGAAGCCACCAAAGATGAATGCATTACATTCAAGAAGTTCATTAACAGAGCTGTGCAAAATTGTAACAAGAAACCAAGAAGGATGTAGCTGTAGTGCTTCACAGAAGGCTTGAGTAGCTAACTTTAATTTGTGTGAAGATTTTAAAACATGAATTAAATCTAATAAAATGGTCGTGAAACATTTTTCAGTTTTTACTATGGTGCCATTCAGCCCACCTTCACCTTTATGGTCTCACCCCTCATCGGCCCTGACCACCCCCCACCCCTCCCATAAATTCGAACAATTCCTGGGGAAGACACTGGCTGTGAGACTAGTGAGACTTTTCAGTCCTGTTGTTTGGACTGAATCAGTTCAAATAAGCATTCAAACCATTTTTTCCCCACTGCTTATACAAATCTCCAAAACTTTTGACAAGGCCACATCCTCAGTATCCATGGGAAAGATTTCCTCGTACCCAGAGGTGCTTGTATGAACTAAATTTGTTCAGTTTTATGTTGTTGTTTTTTGGCACAGCCCTTTTCTCTGGTTGTTTCAAACAATACCTTTATATATATCTGTGTGTGGGCTGTACATAGTACCTATGAAAAATGGGTAGCTGGAGAATGTGAAGCTGGATGCAATGCAGCTTGATAAAACACTTTCCATCTATCACTATTGCTCCTGAACACTTGCTAGTGGTCCTTGGTTATACTGCATGAAAATTCAAGGTGAGGCTATGGGTCACTGTTGCAACACTCAGGTAGCCCAGGAAAGCAAATTTATGTACTTCTAGTCAGCTGAATTAGCCCAGGGAATTAACTGCAAACATGGATTCCTCCCCCCCACCCGGATTTATAATATTGAATTAAAAGGAAATGGGAGCTACTTACCTCCACTTTTGCTTAGAGGGTATTTCTGCTACATATTTTATGCAGTATATTGTACAAGAGACATAAATACACACACAGATAAGCTGATTCAGAAACAGAGATATGGATTAGAAAATCCTCAGAGCTTGGAGAAAATAACAATATCACAAAATCTCTTTTCAAAGTTCTTGTGTTTTAAAGCAGTGTCATAGGTGGGGCTGCTCTGTAGCACCCTCTGCAAGGCCAAGTGTGGTACTGCAGGTGCTCCCATAAACTAAATTGTGGCCATCTGCTTGCAGTCGGGTAGCCTGTGCCATAAGCTCAGTTAAACAAAAATAACAAACTCAAAATTTCTCTGCCTGCACCTTTAAAGAAACAGACAAAACCTTGAAGGCAAGGACTTAGTTGTAGTGCTTGAAAGCCAGGCCGGGGCTAGCGCTCAGGAACTCCTTTTCTGTCCCAGTCTCACCTAGCTCTACCCCTAAGAGCAGCATGCAAGCCTTTTTAACTGGCCTGCTAGTTCTCAATTCGTTGGCATTTAGTGGCCCTTCTAGGTCTCTGTAGGACTGGCTCTTGATGGTAGCTTGGCCTGAGTAAGGCGGGGATGGGGTTGTCTGGGCTCAAGGCCGGTGCGAGGAAGTTTTGCATCCTAGGCGAAACTTCCACCTTATGCCACCCCCCAAGCTAACTCCTCCCACCACCACTCCATGGCAGCTAACCATGCCCACCCGCCCCTCCCACCCGAGGAATGCCCCCTCCACGGCAGCTACGCCCCTTGGAAGCCCCCCCTCCATAGCAGCTAACCTGGCCCAGGGAGCACCCCCCTGCAGAAGCTAACCCTGCCCCCCTCCATGGCAGCTAACACCACCCCTCTCTGCGGTAGCTAACACTGCCTGCCGTGGCAGCTAACCCACCCGGGGAGCCTCCCCCTGTGGAAACTAACCCCACCCCCCTCTGCGGCAGCTAACACCACCCTCCGCAGCAGCTAACCCCACCCAGGAAGCCTGCCTCAGCTCTCCTCTGCTGAGCACGCCGGCGCTGCTCTAATTCTCCTCTCCTCCCAGGCTTGCAGCGTCAATTGGAGAAGACTTAGAGCAGGGGCTGTGTGCTCAGCAGAGGAGGCAGAGTGGAGGTGATCTGGGGCAAGGAGCAGTTCCCCTGTGCGTCCCCCCCCCCCCTTTTCAACGTTTGCTGACTTTTTATAAACAATTTTATGTAACAGGCTGATTTTTGTTGTGTTGGACAAGTTAAACTAAAGGCCCTACATAACACATCTTATTTTTCTCTCTAGTTAAGTAAGCATCAAGATTAAAGGTCTGTCTACAGGCACCGTGCCTCAGTGAGTCACAGCTGAGAATATCAGATTCAGGACCAATTGCTGAGAAATGGGGCAGACCCACTCCAAACTGGTGGTTATTCTTCCATAAGATATACCAAGCCAGCAACAAAAGTAAACTTCTGTCTCACCTCACTGGTTAACAAGAAGTCAGACATGCAGTCTTCTTAGGTATCCCAGCCCTTGTTTCAACACCCAGACACTATACTTAATGATGAGTGGCTATTTAACACCAATTTCATCAAACAAAGGGTTCTTCTAATCCCAAGAGATCAGCCACACAGCCAGATCAATATGTAATTCAGATCTTACCCAATAATCATGCTGTTGCCAATCATTTAGTATCTAGTACCTAAAGGTTTTTTTATAAGAAAAAAGAAAGAGGAGAGAGTTACAATGATTAAGGAAATCAAATACACACACTCATTGCAAAGTTCTTGGATCACGTTTGTAGCAGTGATGGAATAATGTTTCTGGTAATTTCCAAAAGATTGGAAGGTCCTCAGTCTATTGAATGCTCCTTTTAGTGTAAGTCCAGAGATCAGAGCAGGAAAAAGGCAAAATGGAGATGCTTCCAGGGCCTTTTATACTTTCTCCCAAGTGGAGGGAAAGCTCTCAGCCTTAGTTTGTGGAAAATCACAGCCACAAGATAGAGTCCAGGGTCTCATGAGCTAGTCACATGCCCTGGCATGCTTTGATGGTCATAGGAGTAGTCATTTCCACAGGAAGGCCCATCAGGCAGGAATAAGCTTCTATTGCCCATTGTGTTTCTTAATGAGGCATCAGCTTGAATGGTCCATTCACAATGTGCTTGCCAGACTGGATGTGAATTACCCTGTGGGTATTATCCCAAGAGCAAACACATCTGAAATACAGTTATAAAATCAATATTCATAACTTCAGATACAAAAATGGCATGCATATACAACCAGGAAAATCATATTCAGCAAATCATAGCTTTTCCATTGAAACTTTACATGACATATGTTGTACAAGATATGTTGCAATTGTTTAACAGAGGTAGCAACATTGATATACATGGTCATATTTTAATCATACAACATCACACCTTTGTACCACTTTTAATGTAAACTGTCCAGTTTGTTTCAGTCCATCTGTCTCAACTTTTGCTGACTTTTTAAAATCAATTTTATGTAACAGGCTGAGTTGGATTTTTATTATTTTGGACAACTTAAAGCACAAGCCCCGAGTAACACATCTTATTTTTGTTTCTGGTTAATTAACCATCAAGATTAAAGGTCAGTCTACAGCAGGGATCGGCAACCTTTGGCATGTGGCATGTAAGCACCCTTGAGGGCCGGGCCGATTTGTTTACCTGCCGCATCTGTGGATTCGGCTGATTGCGGCTCCCACTGGCTACAGTTTGATGCTACAGGACAATGGGGACTGCAGGAAGCAGCGCGGGCTGAGGGATGTGCTGACTGCCACTTCCTGCAGCCCCCATTAGCCTGGAGCAGCGAACCACAGCCAGTGGGAGTCGCGATCAGCTGAACCTGTGAACGTGGCAGGTAAACAAACCATCCCGGCCTGCCAGGGTGCTTATCCTGGTAGGCCGCATGCCAAAGCTTGCTGATCCTAGTCTACAGTAGGGAAATTTGAACCACTCAGCATAAATCCTGAAGGTAAATGCCCAATGCCGGTGTAAAACAGGGCAACTTACTCTGACAACTTACCAGAGTGTGTAGTACCAATAAAAATCCTGATTTCCGCCAATGCAGCACAACTATATTATCTCCAGCTATACTGGTGCAAATTTCTCTAATACAGCCCAACTCTCAGATCTAAAGCCTTGGATTTAATTTCAAACATTTTCTCAAAACTGCATGCTTCTGCATCTTAACAGAATTGTCTGGTGTCCATGGCAGTGCAGGTCTTCAGTATGTCTGTTTATGATCTTAGAAGTTAGAATGTAGGTATGTAACAGCATTTGAGGACAGTAAATGTAAAAGACATTAGAATAATAATGATTTTGCTGTTTTAATGTTAATTAAATCTTCATAGCAGAAGCAATTACTGAGTATATCCCTTCATGCTACAAAAACCTTTATTTCCAGGTCTGGGCCATTAAGAAAAGATATAAAAGATTGTGGGGGTTTTGGCCAGAACATGCACCAGAGGGCAAATTAAAGCTGAGCAGTGCTACTGATCCTCTCTAACGCAGCAGCTAGCATGTCTGTGGTCCAATCACAATCTGTCAGACTGTTTCCAGATATTACAATTTTCTTGGCACAGCAACCATCCATAAACTCTCCATCCCTGTGTGGAACGCAGTTTTAAATTGGCTAATATTTCATTCAAGTTCTCTTAGGGTAATAGCTATCACTTGTATACAAAATGAGGATCTAACATAAAACACTGACCAACATAAAACTGAACCCAGACAACTTTAAAATGCATAAATATGATTCTGCTTCTCCTATGCTCTAGCAATGACTCATTACTCTCCCAAAGCCTTGTTCACATATACACCAAGGTGACATTTATTGCTTTCTTCCTTACATGTATTCAAATACTTAGAAAAGTTAAGATCATGCGTTTGGGTCTAAAAGTTGTGAGCCATTTCCTGGCTGATTTTCTTATTGTGACTCTATAGGGTTCAGACCTGTTGGGGGGTTTGTCATTGCCTGCTTTGTAACCCTGGATACCTCTGTGCTGTGCAGCTTTGGTTCAGAGCCCTAAACCCAGTAGCCTCCCAGTGCCACGTTTTCCCCAAACCATCTCCCTTGTGGGGTCCATTCCTTCTGACTGTAGCACTCACAGTACTTATGAAGTTTGCTGCTCCCTTAAAGAGGTATTACCTTATTACTTAACTGCGGTTAACAAACGCTGAATTTTAATCAAAGCATGGAACTGATTTAATGTAAAAGTAAAACAAGGTTTTTAAAGAGTCATAGATTAGGTGATAGCAGGTATAAGGAATAAGGCTAGAAAGGGTTACAAGCAACTAAAAGTAAAAATAAACTTCTAAGACTAAGAACTGATTTAACAAACTAGAATCTCTTGTTCAAAGAAGCTTTTCTCACCAGGTCTCTTTTCCAGACTGGCTGATCAGATTCTCTGGGCAGGACCTTTCACAGAGTTCAATGTGCTCAGTTCCTGTGTCTCCTGAAGTGAAGGATGCCAAATGCCTTTTTCTCTCTGCTTATATCTTCTTAAAGTTCATTGACCCAGCTTCAAGAGGAAAAAAAGCTTCCTAGAGGTGCAGTTTCCAATGCCCTCTGAGATTGTTAAGTGCTCAGCTTTCTCCATTAGCTCTCCTAATGGGTTTGTTTACCTTGCATGTAAATGTGGGGTTTTTTTGTTTGTTTGTTTTTTGTGTGTCTTAGGTCACACTTTGCTTAATTTACATTGGAGATTCATTCAAGCAGGTGGAAACAGATGTGGCTTAGGCACTGCTTGCCAAATACTTTTAAAGAATTTATTTCTATATCATATCTATAAAGTCCTTTGTGGGTTTACCATACATACATCATGCAAAAAATATTAATGATCAGCAAATTATTAGTTTTCCAATTATCTGTTACATGCCACCTTTGGGGCATATATCATGACAACAGTATGCCAGCTGGCATTGGAGTGCTTTTAGGGTCACACTTCACCCACTTATAAAACCAGAAGAGGGTTAGCCAGTAGCTAACTCATAAGCAGCAGGTCAGGAAAACTCTTTCCTAGACAGGACATCTGCCACCATATTTGCTTTCCCTTTACACAACCAATCTCCACCTCATATTCTTGGAGTGTCCTGCTTCATTGTAGCAGTTTGGAGTTGGAGCCTTGGTTATGTGCAACCAAATCAATGGAGAGTGGTCACACTGGATGCCTGATTGTCAACACTATGGCATAACAGTCTTTCTCCGTGACAGAGTAATTCTATTCAGTGGGTGTTAGTTTCTTGCTTAAGAAAGCAATGAGGTGTTCTTAGGGTCATACTTAATATTTTTCTTTTAGCCTTGTCCTCCATTTACCAGTTTTCTTTCTTCTATCTTCTGAGGCCAGGTTGCAAACAGCCTTTTTGCAGGGGGAGGAAGGGAAAAGGAACAGGAGTTGCAAAAGAAGCCTGCTGTATGGCCTATGTATGAGACAATCACAATAGCAGCCTCTATAACTAGGACCTGCTTGTCACTTGCCTTGGGGTTCCTCCAGGGAGCAAAGCACCCAGAAAAGGAGACAGAATCATGGCATGATGCCCTGCTCAAAAAGCAGGGACAACACAACTGGAGAAACAAACAGTGCATTGAATAGCTCTGAGAGTCTGTGTTGCTTTCCTGGTGCTCCTCAAAGGTGGTGCTCCTCCACACTGCTACCCACACAGGGGCTTCTTGCCAATCATCCAGTGTTGTCCTTGAAGCAATCAGCCATTTTCTTGTCGTCACTGATTATTTTTTAACAAAAAGAAATGACAAAAAGAAGGATTCATTTGGGGCACCTCATCAGTTAGGTACCAGAAACCAGGAGTAGTCCAGATTCAAACCTTTCCCTGAGCCCCATACATCTGGGGAGAGTCGAACAATGAGCTCTGGTTATGGCCCTTTGCTGTTTCAAATACAGATGGGCGAATCTCTGGTAGTTGTTGTGACATTACACTCCATATTCTTTATGAAAATATGCTTATGATATGGATATGACATAACTGAGATATACTTTATGCAAGATGGCTCATGTAAGATATTATTGGAAAGGTTATGACTTACTGAATTTCATTATCCAGCTTGTATGCATGTATCGTTTCTGTGTCTATAGTTAGGAATATGGACTATGTAACAATTACCCTGAGCGTGTATTGGAAAGACACACACCAGATAACAGGCCATCAGATTTGATGGGCCATTAGGAAGAAGCATCAAGACTGCGAAGATATTAATCTCTCTCCCTCCTGGGAGGTGTCCTGGAATGTAGCTGTGACACTACTCAGTCAGGTGGTCTTGTCACCCGCTACTAAACCTTATATTGGACTTCTTGTAACTTTCCACTAAAAGAAAAAGGAGGGGTCAAGTTTTGGAAACAAGATATTCTTATTTAAGGGTGGGGAGGAAAGCAAACGGGACGCTCTCCTCCATGGCCTATCCAAGAAGAAGGGCTGCTGGAAGAATCTGAAGGGGGAAAGAAACTAACCTGAAGGAAAAGGCAGGGGAGAGTCCAAACTGAGACTGGGGTCCAGTCTGTAAGAAAAAATAACTGGAACTTGGAATTACAGAAACTCTGCAGCTTGTCTAATTCAACTTTTAGGGTGAGAAACTACATTGTGTAACCAATTTCTTTAATGAAACAAGCTTGATTTGCATGTTTTGTTTTGTTTGCTTAGTAATCTGCTTTATTCTGTTTGCTATCTCTTTAACCACTTAAAATCTACCTTTTATAGTTAATAAAAGTATTTCTTGTTTATAATATAACCCTGTTTGTGCAAATCATAACTGCAGGGGGCGGAGGATAAGAGGCTGTGCCTACCTTCCTCCACCTTGAGGGAGGAGGCAGATTTCATGATATACCTTTGGGTCTTCCCTCCTAGGGAGGTGGGCACCTGAGTGCTGCTACAAGTCCCTTAAATTGAGTCTTCCCAGAGCTGATCTCCTTGTCTGTGTCATTCTGCAGTTGGGTGTGGCCCTGCCTGTGTGCATGCTGGAGGATGCTTAAGAGCCTGGCTCAGCAAGACCGGTAAAAAGGGGGCCCAGGCTGGCAGAACAGGTGGGCTCAGTGGTATCTCAGCACATCAGGTGGCATCTTAAGATGGGGCAACCCATCACAGTTATTTTTGTTTTTCAGAACCTCATTGGGTCAGTTATTGGTTTTGCAAAATGAAAATGGTTCCCCAGCAGATAGCAAGGTGTGGGGAGAAAATGGGATGGGTGTCAGATACCAGTCTGCAGTTTGGACCTATCTCTGTTTACAAGAATTTGTGAAAGTATGTTTAGTCCCCACTGTATAAACTTGTATTGCAAATTGCAATGGGGAAGCCCACAGTAATGAATGTTTCTGACCCTCCCAGACAGAGTATTTGAGAATCGCCCTTTTTGTTTTCAAATTAAATGAATGATTCACTGTTCCACTTAAAGTAACTTCTGTTGAGCCATTCTAGCGTGTGTCCTGCTAGGTAGTGTGGGAGTAGTGCGCCGGGACCCTCTGCACTGTGTTTAAAATATATATATTTAAATCCTCCTCAGAAAGAAACAACCCCCCTTGCTCCATTCCCCCACTGTTACAACACACCTGCCTTGGCATCTTGTCCAATCCTCTGTTCCTGACATTATTTGGATTATCCTCTGAATGGGGGAATTAATGGAAAATGTAACAAGAGGAGGGGACTGGTGGAGAGTAACAGTTAGCCTCAGGGCCGTCCTTAGGCATAGGCAAAGTAGGCAAATGCGTAGGGCCTCACTTTGCCTGGGGGCACCACTCTGCAGGCAGCCCAGACAGACGGGAAGCAGTGGAGCATGTAGGAGCAGGGCTGCTGGGTCCTAGAGAGAGCAGAATGCTGCACAGTCTGAGGAATGGGATTGGCTGGGGTCTCTGGGAAGGGGAGGGGGTAAGGGCTGGGGAAGGAGCTCACCTGTGAGTGTGACTCTTTCCCCCCCTGAGGTGAGGTGAGGCAGGCTCTGTGGCTCTGAAACCAGTATCCTTGTTGTCCCCATAACATCCATTCTTCTCCCCCCCTGCCCCATGGAGCACCCCCTCCTTTCTCCCTCCTCCCCAGGAGCATCCCTCTCTCTCTCCTCCCTCCCCTCCATCAGGGCTGGGTTGGGTGAGGTGCTGGGGGATAGGTGGCAGGGAGGGCAGCTGTCTGCCTGCTGAGGAATGAAAGTGAAAGTAACTCAATTCCTCGGCAGCGAGCCAGGATTGGAATGTCACACAGGGCTTGGCTGGGATTAGCCAGATGTGTGAAAAATCAGGATAGGGGATTGGGGTACAGTGATCAGATATTCCTATTTTATAGGGACAGTCCCAATTTGGGGTCTTTTTCTTATATGGGCTCCTTTTTACCCCCCTCCCCATCCCTGTAATCCTAATTTTTCACACTTTCTGTCTGGTCACATCTAGGTGGGGTAATTGGGTGCCTATGTAAGACAAAAGCCCCAAATATCGGGACTGGCCCTATAAAATCAGGACATCTGGATCTGGCCACCCTAGCTGGGGAGTGCCTCTCCCCCGGGCTGGCAGCTGCCAGCAATCCATCTCATCCGGGGGGAGCTGCACAGGGCAGGATGAGCTGCTGTGGCTCCATGGGTTGCCTTGTCCCTGAGATCAGATGCTGTGCTAACTTCACCATGGTCCATAAGGCTGGTGGTGGTGCCCATTGGCGTGTGATTGGACCTGAGGGTTTGCTGCTGCTGTTGCCACTCTGCACCCCAAGAGGTGGATTTTGGGGTCCTGCCAGTTTTCCACCTATCTCCCTCCTCTACTGCAGCTGTTGGACCAGCAGGCTGGGGGTGAGCCAAGCATGAAAGCAGTACTGTGTTGCCATTTAGATTGTCATTTAACAACTTTGTTTGCCAAAAATTCTTGCTAACATCCTGAATCCAATTTCAATATTTTTTTTTAAAAAAAAAAATCAATATCTTAGCCAAAACCAGAAAATTAAGTTGTTGACAATTATTAGTGACAGGTTTGGTTTGAGGCAGGGAGTGGGCCAGTTTTCAATCAGAGAAACAAAAAATGTTGACTGACTTTCCTATAGCCTGTTACTCTCCTGCTAAGAGCCCTCCAACAACTGTAATATGCTCATCTCCTTACTAGTGTATAAAGCAGGGTCAGCAACCTTACGGCACACATGTCAAAAGGTGGCAGGTGAGCTGATTTTTGATGGTATGCAGCGGCAGGCTGAGCGGCTCAGCCCATCACTGCTCTGGGGTTCCCGGGTGCTGCACTATTGCCAGCTGGGATACCAGCCATCGCCCCACTCAGCACCTGCTGCTGGCCTGGACTACTCTGGGACCCCCAAGGAAGCCCAGGCTGGCAGTGGGCTGAGCAGGACCGGTGGCCAAGACCTCAGATAATAAACAATAGTTGAGATATTCAATCTGAGGAAGTTTATGAAGCATTTGGTTGCTATTTCGGAAGAAGCCAGAGATTCAAAAGCTAAAAGTGAAGCACAGTTTCATTGGCCTCTGAAATATCCAGCTTCAAGTTTCTAACATCTGTCGTTAATATGGTTTGACATTCTTGTTAAAATCTTCAAGTGTAAGCAAAATAATGCAGAGTCCAATGATGCAGCTTGATTCAACACTTACCTTACTAAACAACACACAAGACTTTTTAGTGAAATACAGAGAAACATGGATTCAAAGAAGCACAGGTTACAGCAAGAGAGCTTGCACAGGCACTCGGTGTAGAACCAAAATTTCCACGTGCAATGTGACATGAGTTTCAAGGAAAAAACGACAAATAGAATATGAAGGAGCAGATGAGCCCCATAGACGATCCAGAAAAAGAAATTGAGGTTGAATTTTTTTTTAATGTTGTGATTGGATAAAGCAGTATCTGCTGTTGATGAAAGGTTTAATACCTTGCAAGTACACCATGAACAGTTTGGATTTTTTGTATGACATAACTAAATTCAACGAAAATAGGAAAACAAGAGCAACTAATGACAAAGTGCAAGAACCTAGAGAGCCTTCTGAAGCATGGTGATAGTTTTGATTTAAAATGGACTTGAACTGTACGAAGAATTGAGACACTGTCGTCAATTGTTGCCACATGCAAAAAATCGGTGATGGACATTGTACAGTTTATTCATACCTGCAAACTTGTTGACATATATCCTAATGTGTACATTGCCACTCGTATTCTACTGACAATTCCTGTAACAGTAGCACAGGAGAACGGAGTTTCTCAAAACTTAAAGCTCATTAAAAACTATCTCCACTCTACAATGAGTCAGGAACGCTTAACTGGTCTTGCTATTCTTGCAATTGAACAAGACACGACTTTGTCTTTGTCATACGATGACATTATTACTGTTTTTTGCAGCCAAAAAAGTCAGAAAGATTGCTTTTAATTAAAAACAAATCTCTTTTGTTCTCATACCTCTTCTATAAATTTCCCATAAAATTTGCATCAACATTAACAAAAAATATATTAATTGATCATCTGTCATATCAGAATTTTTTCTATAGTGCTGCTTCCTTAGTGCCTATCTCAGCATTACAGCGTGTTGCTTAATTAAGTTAAACTGGTTTTAATAACGTGAATGTGGCAAGTTTTCCAATACTGTAAGCTTATGTTTGTGTTGCTAAGAGCAGATCAGGCACAGGGGCACCAGTTTAATAATCTCGCCTAGGGCACCATAAATCCTAAGGCCGGCCCTGGTTAGCCTGCCCATATCAATGATGAAAGGGACAGCTGAAGAGTCATCCTTTATCCCATAAAAACAGATGGCACCAAAGACCATATATAATGTATACAGCCAAATTGCCTATGCTCACCTCTAAGCTCTGAGCGTAGCTTGAAAAATCAAACCCGAAAATATCAACAATAAAGCACACTTCCTGGCAGGGTGAGTCACTCAGTAGAAAGTAATTATCAAGTGATTTTAAGTGGAAGCCTGCCGCTTTCTTAAATGACCTGCTATACAGAGGGAATTTTATGACAGGGCACAATCCAAACATTAAAAAAGAAAGAAAGAAAGAAAGACAGACTTCTTGATTTCTGCTTTTACAATTTCAGGTTATCAAAGAAAATAAGTCTGTGTACCCCATCAAGAGCAGATGGATGCAGGAAGAATTGCATTTTAGCTGAAAGGTTTAACCTGATGTATTAAATAAGAAATAATGGGGAAAAAACTACCTCACTGTTTACACAAGATTTTATCACTTGTGGAGCTGGATTGGTACTCTAGGAAAGCACAGCTTCTGTGTTCTGGCTATTGCTTTTTGCTATACAATTGCCTTGAAGTCAGCTATTTTACCAATAGGTTTTATATAGGCTATTTCTTAAAATGCTTTAGCATTTAACAACGTCAGGCATGTTAATGGCAGAATCATTATTAGATCTAGGATAGATCTATCATTGGGGTCAAAATGGCTGGTTATCCTTGTTTAGATGGTTCATTGGTCTTCCAAACAGGAATTTGTACTGACAAGGCCACACATCCGCTTTAAATTAAAATTTGGGGAAAATGGGGCCTAGTTAGTCTGAAAATAGGGATTTTTTGTTTCAATTCTGTTTCAGATCCTCATGTTCCATATTTATAGGAAACTACTGAAGAAGGAACTACATGTGACAGATACTAGTCATGCTGTTTAATGCATCAATTGGAAGTGCTCAGATACCACAGTGATGGATGCTGTGACAAATATTGCAACCCCATGCAATATCTTTGGAGATTCTATTGTATTACCGTTATGAATGGTTTCTGCATTATTGTGTTTTACTCCGTGGGAGAGGATTATCACAGCTCCTACAGAAACTAAAACAGCTGGGGATAATTAAGGTGAAGAACTGAGGTTGGAAACACCTCCAGCGAAGTAACACTGCATGGGAAGGCTTTCGTATATTGATTCAAACTTGGTTTTCTGAGACCAACAGACAAAGAAAGGGCTTTGGGTATAAAAAGGCTGCATTTGAACTGAGTCAGAGCCTTCTTCTGGTCCAGCAAATGGACAGAAACTTCTGTTCAATAGAGGGGCCCAAACCCCATTTATGCTGAAGAGTTGGAAGGACATTGAACTACTAAGGCCCATAAGACTGATGGATGAACTCTGGTAAACTTTTAGCATGCGGATAGGAAATTTTATTGTTTTTATGTTTTCTCAGCTATGCTTTTACCTTAAAAATTAGCATTACTTAGCAAGAGCTGTGTGGTAACTTCTAACTGCTGGTAATACACTTTTCATAGCCGTTGGAGAGAAAGCAAAGCACCGGTGTTGGCATTGATGCAGATTGGCTTGTTTGGGATATCACAGTGTAAGCCATGGAGCTTTGAGGCCTTAAAACTCCTGGTCAGAAGTGAGAGAGATTTGGGTCTCTGCCCAAGAGATGTGATGGTTGGGTGCCGGAAACCTTAAGTGGGTGCCCCCAAGGGACCACAGCCCGGGAATACAGGTGCAGTTACCCTGAAACTGTGACAGGTGGGATATTAAAACCTGCATAGAATAGAATCCTAAATAAAATACAAATGATTACAAAAGACTGAAACAATAATGCAGAACTTTTTTAAAAACATAAGGTTAAACAGAAATATCAACATACAATAAATTGGATAGTATAACAAATACTCATGCAAACCTATGTACTATAAGACAAGAATTGTGGATCGGTAATAGTAAGATGAATGTATGAGAAATAAATGACCAAACTACTAGACAAATTGTTGGCTGACTACTGTTCCTTACACAGATATGTTGAGTGCACTAAATTCAACCATCCGTTTTTGCTCATTTGAAAGACATTGTTCCAGTGCGATATAATTATCTGTATTACTCGTGCAGGCAAACTAGCCGTTATGATTTGCAGGGGGATTATTTATTATCATCTGTCTTCCGGAGTAACAAACCTGATTATTATATATCAAACAAGAAATCTCTGATATGTGGTAGCTAGACAATCAATAAAATTTGAAACTTAGGTGCAGAAGTTAACCATCAGGGGACACAGAAAGAACACTGGCAACAAGGCACTTGGATGCCAATATTGCTCTGTGCAGTATGAAATACTGAATGAGGTTCAGGCCAAGGATACAGATTTAAGGTGCTTATTGTTTTACTCTGTTCTGAGTTCTAGACATTAGAGTCAAGGTTGCCTTGGAGATGCATTTGCAAGGCTGGGAGTCTCTGAAATCTGCCTTCAACAGATTTTTCTAAAAGCTTGTTTGTGAGAGAGGGGGAAAGAGAGCATATCTGGCAAATCAGTCTACATTTGTCATCCATGTCAGTTATCATTTAACTAGTAAGTCTCCTTCCGGAGGCTATCATGTAATTTCTCATTGGATAATATGTGGGGGGAAAGTCACCAATGTGTTTAAGCTACATTTCACTAGCAGGTCACCACAAAAGAAATAAATTAGTGGAATGTTAAATCCTTTTGGTTTTGTAATTCTGACTTTAAAACATTGTTTCTTATAATGTGATTTTTAACATATTTTATAGTGTGTTTTATCCCAACTTGTAACGGTAGCAAATAAATATTGCTAGTGAGAGGTAAAGAGCCCCTGCATGGTTTGGTTTGGAAGTGGCTTTTGTATTAATTGCTGAGGCTTCAGCTTGAAAAGGTGGCAAATTGAACCTTCAGGTGGAACCACTCTCACTCCTGCTGGTTTGGCGCACCCTTGCTTGAATTCTGGGGTTGTTCTTGGGACTGTTTTCCTGGTACCCAGGACTGTGTGTCACCTTGTTACCACCTGCCTCCAGCGTGAGGCAGTCTTAACTGTAGTGGCTGCATGTTAGCTCTCTCACATCACCACCCCTTCAGCCACTCAAGCATTCTCCTCTGGGCTATGCCAGCCCTGTCTTTGCCTCACAGGTTAAGAATAAATGCACCCCAGTCCCGAGTACCCTTGAAGTGTTCCCCTGTGATAACCAGCCCCCGACAGTGCTACTTACAGAAATCCCAGACCTTTATCTTAACTCACTGCTCCTGTATAACACACAGCACTTGTGAGCACTTATAATTAAACAAAAAAGGGCTATTTAAGAAAGAATAGAGATTCCACTAGAAACGAGAGAGTGATGGAAACAGGTGGTTACAGTACAAAACAAAATCAGAAAATGTGAACTACCAGGGCCCACACTTATTAATAGCTCCCTTTCCTGTCTAACAAAGTGGGTTCTCCCCCCCACCCCCCAACATTCAGTCTGTTGAAGGGCTGTCTGGATTCACAGGAACCAGGATCCAATCCTTCATGAGTTCATGAAGTTTCATGACATTGGTTCATGGAGTTTCATGATCCTGCTTTGAGCAGGGGATTGGACTAGATGACTTCCTGAGGTCTCCTCCAGCCCTAATCTTCTATGATTCTATGAGATACCCACACTCAGCAAAATGTCTCCTTAGTGGATGGATGCAGAGTGCCTTTCTCCATGCTGTGATATACTGAATCAGTCTTTTGTCATTATTCACAGACACTGTGAGCCCTTTTTTTACCTCCAAGTAATAGTTTTCCACTGAATTTTCTGAGTTGATGCAACAGTGGACAATTGAGCAAGACATTACATAACCAGCTAGCCAGAGAGGGGTGAAAACTCCCTCCCACTTGAATGGGCCAGTACTGAGACACATGATTCCCTGGTGGCTCACTTCCTCTCCAAGATCATAAAGGCATAATTCTCAATATAGTTACATTATTCCTTAAATAATTGCAATGATTATGAGTATCAATAACTTAGAAGTGTCCAGTAGAGACCTCACATGCTACCCTTTAGGGATAAATACCATGAAAGCCATGTATTGGGTGTAGTGAATTTGCCAGGTTTGAGACAGGTGTTGCTTGTAAAGAACCACAAACCCTTTGCCTGTTGCCGCTAATGGGGTTCTGTGTCACCGTGTTCTGTACAGGGGATGGGTGATCCTTCCTATGGCTTCAGGGCCATCTCACCATCTTTCACTGCTCATTGAGGGCCACTTCCCCCTCCCTCACACCTATTTCATAGAATTTAAGGCCATAGGGGACCATTAGATCACCTAGTCAGACCTCTCGTATAACACAGGCCATTGGACTTTATCCAGCTTCCCCTGCGTTAAGCCCAATAACTTGGAGGAGACTAAATCATTCTCAGGCGACTAAACTGTTGTGTGCCACAAGCAGAAAACAGCGAACCACAATGAAATTGGAACGAATCTTCAGGTGCCAGGAGCTGGTCTGAGCCCTCTCACCTTAGGACAATGGGCCTGGGGTGTGTGAAGACATTTCTTCCCCTGAAGAAGACGAGTACTGGTCTGAGGCAAGGACAGACAGTGCTCCATAGTCCATAGCACAATCGGTACTAGTTTCCTAGCTACTGTATTCGGCATTATGAAGCACTAGCTGCCCCTGCCTCAGCCTCGCAGCTGCCTGAAGTGAGGAGAGGGATGTGTTTCCTCTTTTCCACTGTCCTATGTGTGGTCAGGCCACTTCCTGCTCCCCAAAAGACGCCTCGCTTAGGCTAACTTCAGGATTCTCACTAAACACTGCCCTACTTATGTGTGTCTAACACTGGAAATCTTAACATCTATTTTTAATCAGTCTAGGTTAGTGTTCTACCTCAACAATTCATTGTTAATATTTCTCCTGCTATACTCCTGACACCAATGGGAATAAAAAGCATATTTTGACAGTATGTGCAGTCAGTATCTGGATTTCATGGCATTTGAAGGATTTTAGGGGAATGTTAAAGTCTGTTTAAAACCAAATGGTAGTAGTGTAGGCGAGCCCAATTTACTTTAAATTTTATTTTGTATTGCATTTATATTTAATTAATATTTAGCATTATTCCCAGTGAGTGTCCCTCTTTGAACAAAGTACTTTGAGCTCCTGACCTTACCCTTTCTTTCTTCTCCAGCACAATAAATTCTTAACAAGGTGCTTACAAAATTATAAGCTCTATGGTATATATGTACCTTTTCACTTCACCCGCCCCAAGGCACAGTCCCTCTGGGGTAGATGTGGCCACCACAGCAATACCACACTGCAGTTTATGACATGAATAGAGAATGCATAAACCACCCAAAGAGGCAGGGGAATTTAGATACTTGGAATGTACTCAAGTTGGAACTGAGCCAGGACATCATGGGTAAAACCCCTGCTCTCGCAGAAAGTACCACATTTGGTTTGGCTTTTAAACAGCTCAAAATGAACTGGGCCTTGGTGTCAAATTTCACCTCCTCCAGCAATTGAATGCTTCCCTGCACCATCCCAGGGTATTGTTTCACTCTGACTCAGCATGTTGAATCATGGTCACCTCATGTTTTCCCTAGGGTACTAATCTAGCCTGATGCAGTTTAGCTAATGAGATATGAGTGGACTTAAGCCCAAAATTGTATGGTGTAAATCTGTAAACTACACTCCGATTATCAGCGCTTCACAACAGAGCATGGGATTATGTGTCACAATTGTTAGGTTGTGACACATATACAGTAAAATAGGTTGAGCATATAGAGGGTGGCTTTGATAATGAAAGTCAAAGATGGTCTAATGATCATAGAAATTGTTTTTGGACTAATAGGGTTTGGTAGCCAAGAGGTGTTTAACTATGAAAAGGGCACATACGTAAACTTGTGTTGAATGCAGATTGGAGCAGCAAGTTATGTAGCTCTGGCTGGGCCTTTTAGATGTGGTTCATTTTCAGAAACTAGGTCTGATAGATTGAATCACAATTAAATTTACATTAGTGTTAACAGATAACGCAAAACGTGAGGTAGCCCTCTAAAAAGCTGTTTGGTTTTCTTGGTCACAAAAAAAACCTCTGAAAACCCCAAGAAAGTCCTGTCATTAAGGAAAAGATCTACCATATGTAATTAGAATGCAGCCAATAGAACTGAGTTTTATTCATTATTATACAAAGATATAATATATAGAAAAATGTCAAGAACTTAATTTAATCGTTTCTATAGGCTTTTTCAGAGTTTTCTATTGAAATCTATAGCTTAGATATACGTTTGTATTAAATTCTGCGTAATGGTTAAAAATTATAGAAAAAATATCATTTTTCTATTAAGTTCCACAAAATTTGTACCTTTTATGTGGAATGGGTTTCAACTACAGGAAGCATCACTGATTGAAGATTGGCACAGACTTTATTGTTGTTACATAAACAATTTTGCTGACCATTTGGAAGTACCCCAGGAAGCACCACCGTTCAATAGACCACTGCCTGAGAACAGATATCACCTGTGAACCAGGCACTGTAGTGGGCTGGTCACCCGCTCCGGCTCGGAAAGAGTTAAAGCCAGCCCTGGGAGAGGGATGGGGATGCGAGCTAAAGGCTTGCTGATTGGGGAAGCAGCCGCAGCTGGGCCATGCCCCAAGCAGGCCACAGTTGGCCCTATAAAAGGCCAATGAGCAGGAGCTGGCAGAGTCTCTCTCTGGCCATAGAGAGAGAAGGACCTGGCTGCCTGGAAGCTGAGCAGGGTGCTGAGAGTGGAGCAGGGCTGGGGGAAGGCTAGAGGAGCTGGGGAGCTCCAGCATGGCAAACTCCCAGGCTTCAGGCCTTTGATGAAAGGCCAGGAAGGGTACTGGGTTGCAGGAGTGCAGCCAAGGGTAGGGCAAGGCAGCAGGTCCAACCCCCCCTTGCCAATGATGAGTGGCCTTTACAGACTTCAGGCTGCCCGAATGAGTGGGGGCTAGATGGTGACTGGCAGTAGCCACTGAGGTGAGGTGAGGATAGGGGGTTCCCCTCATAGATTGGGGGTTGCTGTGGTAGGCAGAACCCCTGGGTAAAGGGCACCAGGGTCTGGGAGGGACATGGGGGCCAGCGGCAAGTGGGATATCCACCAGCAGAGGGCGCTCTGGAGCTGGAAAAGCTGATTCCCTGGTCGACCAGCAGGAGGTGCCGTGCTGGTGAGTCGCTACATCGTTACAGGCACCAACAGGTAAACAGATACTCGGAGATGGGATTAGTGGTCTCCAAATGGTGTTAATTAGCAAGGTATGTCATATTTACACAACCCTTTACAGACTACTCAGGACTGGATGGTATATGCATTGCATGTGATAATATGGCATTGAATGTAACATAAACAAAGCACTGTTGAGTGATCTTAAGAGTGAGCCATTACTGTCTCACTAGGATATGGCATAAGAGTCTGGAGGTGGTAATGAGCCTTAAACCTCTCTTTTAAGACATTAACTAATCCAATGGATTAGTTAATATGTAAAACATGCTGTATCCATTTGCTACTCCATGAAATAAAATGGGTAAGACCCTAATCCTTATTGCAGAAACCAATCATGCTTTACTGTTCACCTACAAAGGAAGGCTGTCTCTGAGGCCTGGTCTACACTACGCGTTTAAACCGATTTTAGCAGCATTAAACCAATTTAACGCTGTACCCGTCCACACTACGAGGCCCTTTATATTGATATAAAGGGCTCTTTAAATCAGTTTCTGTACTCCTCCCCAACGAGA
>NC_133769.1:256498945-256554257 GCF_003597395.2 Chelonoidis abingdonii
GGCCCTTTCTCAGGCGGACTGCTCTTTTTAGAACACCTAAGGGGGATTGACTCGGAGAGTCATTCCAGTTTTGCTTTTTGCGCCCCCAACCGCTTTCAACCCAGCGGCCCCATGACAGCACGACAGTACAAGAGGGACGTAACCGTATCTCTTGCCAATAGCGTGCAGCGACGGTACAACAACTGATAACCATCTCTCTATCATGCAAGCAAATGAATGTGCTGGTGTAGCGCTCTGGAAGTATCGCCTCTGTCCGCGGCATCCAGTACACATACGGTGACTGTAAAAAAAAAGCTGAACGGGCTCCATGGTTGCCAGGCTATGGCGTCTGCCAGGGCAATCCAGGGAAAAAGGGTGTGAAATGATTGTTTGCCGTTGCTTTCCTGGAGGAAGGAATGACTGACGACATTTACCCAGAATCGTCCGCAACAATGATTTTTGCCCCAGCCGCCACTGGGCTCTCAACCCAGAATTCTAAGGGCCGGGGGAGACTGCAGGAACTATGAGATAGCTACGAAATAGCTACCCACAGTGCAACGTTCCAGAAATCGATGCTAGCCTCGGACCAGGGACTCACACCACCGAATTAATGTGCTTAGTGTGGCCACATGCACTTGACTTTATACAATCTGTTTTATAAAACCAGTTTATGTAAAATCGGAATAATCCCATAGTTTAGACTACCCTGAGTGTGGAGGGAGGTGTTCACAGGATACTATTCCACTTCAGTTCCAAACTGATTCAATTTAGAAGACGTGGGAACTGACTAAAACAAATGGACTCATAACACTTAATTTATGGGTGAGAGTTCCGCCTGTAAAATGGAAGGTAAATTTCCGATATCAATGTGTTTGCTCTGATGTGAGCAAGGTGTTCCTTACAGGGCTCGACTGTAAAGATGAATTTCTCCCTTTTACTAGCAAGTTACAGTTTTGCACATCTATCCAAGTCTGAGATGGTGACAGGAGACTAATATCCCATGGAACCCAGTGAACAGAGATGTCATTTCATAAAAATTCAGGGCTACAACAAGAACAAGTGCCTTTTATGGCATCATTGTTCAATGCCTTTTCTCCATTTCTAAGCTGAACCATGAGTCCTCCCTGTAAAAGTACACAGTTAAAATGGTTGTCTAGAAAGAGTTTCTGACCAGGAATGTGTGTGGTTTTTTGGTTTGTTTTGGTTTGTGGTGTTTGTTTGGAGCAGGGGATTGTGTGCAAAGATGTGTATATTGGAAGCAAATTCTAAAGAATAGCGGAGATTGTCTGACGTTGTCCTGATAATCAGATGGAAAAGGGATTTGAAGGCCAATATGATTTTTTGCAAAAACTGATATGCAATAAGTTTAACATTTACATAGGGATTTACTTTTTCAAAGTACTTTGCCAACTTTAACTTATACTCACACCACCCTTGTGAGTTAGATAAAGACAATATGGCCCAGAAATACTGTCATTTGGTCCTGAGTAATGCAAAAGGGATGGAAAACAAGGGAGATCTCCCTAGGTGGGAATTCCACCAGTGTGGGGAGTACCTAGCTGGCTGCTACTCCAGTCCCCATTTTCCCATATCTATTCTCAGCTCGTGAATGGTCCTATTGGCTATATCTCTGTCTGTGTCATTCAAGGTGCTGGAGCATCTCATTCTTCAGTGCATCTCCCCAGAAGTGGGGCCAATACTCAGCATTGAGACAGCAGGCTTTTGGAGAGGTTGGTGCACAGGAGATCAAGTCCAAGTTTTAACAATATTCATCGAAAACAGTTTTCAGAAAAACCTGAAGACAGAAACCATATGTCTGGACCTGACAGTAGCATACAACATAGTCGAGCACATGGGGCTCTTAGTCAAATTGTCAAGTGCACTCCCAGCATGGATAGTCAATGTCAATGACCTTCTGCTCCACAACAGATGTTTCCAGGTACACATGGGAGACAGAATTAGCATGTGGAAAAGACCAAACCAATGACACGCTATGGCTCTCTGATGGCACCAATGCTTTTCAACCTTTACACAAATGACCTTGCACTCATTCAGTCCCACAAGCTCACATTGCAGATGATATTTGCTTAGGCATCCAAGCGTGGTCATTCCCAGAACTTGAAGACACCTCAAATGCTGACTTGATTAAGACGGTTGAATAATGTAGTTGGTGTCATTTACAACCAAGTGTGACCAAGACAGTTTCAAGTGTTTTCCATCTTTACAACACCAGAGAAGACCAAGAGCTGAATATCTTTCTCAGTGGACATTGCTTGAAACATGATCCCACCCAGTCTACCTCTGAGTAACCCTAGATACAGCTCTCATATATCTTACCCACCTGAAGAACACTATGGCTACAGTAAAGACACTTAACAAACTTCTAAGCAAATTGGCCAGCACTTCATGGGAAGCAAACACTCAAACTCTGCAATCATCTGGCTTAGCTCTCTATTACTTGGCAGCAGAATACAATGCTCTGGTCTGGCTCTATTCATCTCATATCAAGTTGGTTAACACACAGCCATGCACATCATAACTGGGACAATTCAACCCACACCAGTACCATGGCCCCCGAAGTTAAGCAACATCACTTCTCCATACATCCTTCAGGAGGATGCTACAGGCAGAATGGTTGAGTCAAGATCAGGGCAAGCCTGAGTTTACCACTGTCCACAGACCTCTTCAACCATCCAAGAGCACACTTGTCATCGAGGCACCCGCTGTGGGCCCATTTGCCATGCCTAGATTTCTCTGCGATATCAATGTGGCATGAAGAATGCTCCACAGCTGACATCAACAGTGGTTCAAGTAGGACACTACGGTACAGTACGCCGGACCGGTGAGATATTTAAGGCCGGTACGTTGTACCGGAAAGACACAAGAGGAGCCAAACGTGGGGCTGCTGGGCGACTCCATGCCAGCAGCTCCTCCAGCACAGCTGTACCAGCCCCAGCCCTGCCCCCAGCCCTTCCACACAGATGTCTCCTGAGTCCTGTCTGGGGTCTGTACAGCAGCCCCGTAGGAAGACAGGGCTGGGGGCGGAGCTGGGGACAGTACAACCATGCCGGAGGAGCTTCTGGCGTGGGGCCATCCAGCAGCCTCACGTTCTGCTCCTTTCGTTGCTGTGGTTCCAGTGCAGTGGGGGGAGGACAGAGCCCCCCTCCCCCCGCACACCAGGAAACATGGAATGGATTATGGGAAGGGGGAAAGCACGGGGCCCAGGGCTCGGGTTGGGGTGGAGAGGAGTCAAGTGAGAAGTCAGGTAGAGGGTCATGTGCCTCCCCTTTAGCTGGTGCAGCATACTGATAAGAAATTCATTCTACTTGCACCACTGGACATCAGAAACCAGTCTCTTATAACTGACCCAAGCATGTTTGTACCCAGTTTTGTCACACCATTCATGGGCCTGTCTGAACCATTTTTGAATGGGCCAGCGTGAATGTAAAGCCAGCCTTCATACCTGGGGCCAATGACAAGCTCCCACATGTAGCTGTAGCCAAAGACAGACAAAATCACACATCACTGTGACTGTCCTCTGACCAGATTTGATGATGGTCTAAGTGTTCTGCACTTTCATTGATGAGGCTGCTGCAAATTGGCTTGGCAAACCCTACATCCAACAAGGAGAAAAATGGTCCTCTGGGGAGCATAGCAAACTGATGTCATGAAGAACAGCCCTAAGTTCAGTGCAGAACCAGCTCAAGGGGGAAAAAAGTGTACAAACCAGCTACACACACACACACACACACACACACACACACACACACACACACGTGCTGACCACCACCCTCCAGACAACCCAGCAGCAGCTGGGCACAGCACAAAATATTGCAAATGGCAGCAATTCTGTATTGAGATAATTTCTCTCTCTATTTACTTCCCCATGCCACTCTCTCTGCGGCTCCTTTCTGTGGCAACTCTCCATCTTGACACGCCATCCAATTTGAACATTCACCAAGATTTCAATTCAACTCCCAACTTGGCCATGGCCTAGTTGCTGCTGCCCTTTGAACCAAGGAACAGCATAGTGCAATGCACTTGAAAAACTAATAGTGACTCTGTTGGATGGTAGTAGAATGACTTAGTCAACATTGCTATTATTTATATTACAGTCATGTCTAGGGACCAACTGAAAACTAGGCTCCCTTGTGCCAGTAAGTGCACAAACACAGAGTAGCAAATGATCCCTGCCCCAGAAAATTATATTCTAAATAGCCAGGCACAGGAAAGCGAGGGAAAAGAATATTATCTACAAGCAAAATGATGGTCTGCAAGTGTCATGTTCTTTCCACAATTATTTTGATGGGGTAGGAAGACGGGATTGGTGGTGGATTTTTCAGCTGTTTGTGTGTTTTAATTCTTTGTGTTGGATGGATTTAGCTAAAGAGAAAGACAAATGAAAGGAAAGGGGACACTGATGGGTGTCAGATAAAAAAGGAAGGATAGGGACAAAAGGTCAGGAAGGAAGGAGGGGAGCAAAGAGGGTAGATGGAGTAAGGCTGATGTGAAGAAATTCTGTTTGCTCCTGCCCCTACCTCCTGCCACAATCAACTCAAGGGAAAGAATCTCCAGAGAGAAAACTTTGTAGAAGACTGTGGTTATATCGTTGGTATCTGCTTGAACTGATTTTGCTAGCTAGAGATAGGGATGGTTTAGAGGATTGGATGCTGTTATGGGTGTAAGGCAATCTGGGCTCAACTTCCCGCTCAGCCATAGAATTTATGTTATCATGAGCACGTCACTGATTCTATACTTTATCTCAGTTCCCCATCTGTGAAAGTGGGGATAATACATCCTGTCTCACAGGAAGCTGTGTTGTGAGGATAAAATCCATTAATACCCGTGAGGCACTAAGATAGAAGGCAGTGAGTATGGTGTGGATTCACACTGAGAGTTAAATTATATTTATGTGAAATTCTGAAATCTGCCTACTCTAAAGTCCTGTGTATTTTATATGAGGAATGTTTGTGACCAAACATCTGAGAATTCAGTTTCAAATCTTATTTTTCCTTCCTGCTTAGTGGCTGATTGATATTTTCTCACCCCTTCAGCTGCCTCTGATTGGAATAAAGCTAAGTGGTATTTGAGGAGGATGAGTTTGAGCCGATATGCTCGTTAACGGAGCATCTTTCCACCATCCCTCATTCCCTCCCCACCTAACACACAAAACACACACACCACAAGATCCTCCCAGAACCACCCACTGAGGTGATGAAGTCACACACAACATGTGGTCAGAGATGCCTTTTTTGGTGCCCAAGGTCAGGGCTGGTTGAACAAACATCGGAGGTGACAGGGATGCAGTCACTCCTCTAGGAAGTGGGAGTTGTGTTCATCTGGATGCAGAGAGAAGATTCTAACTTATGCAGAGCATTAACTGAATTATCAGCCTCGGCTTCTGTTCCTCCCTGGAACAGTTTTACCATCCAATCCTGCTTTCCTTCAAGTCAATAGTTTTGTGATTGACTTCAAGGGGATAAGGATCCAGCCCTTAATTTCAATTTCCACTTATATCCTCACCCTAAGCACCATTGTCTGCTTGTTAAGGAACTTTCCTAATTCATTATTTGTTCCAGCACAAGTAATTGCTCCTCCTCTGTTCTATGTAGTAAAATAAATGGAAAAATCCAGCCAAATAATTGATAAATATGGACTGTGCTATTTATAGCCTCTCTGGAAAGCGGTGAGGAGTGAGAAGGCGGCTGTCATTGCTGAAGCGTGAAAAGCTTCAACCTAGGCAATCTGAGAATGCAAACATGTATCTCGGCAGGAGGGAAGGGTGCACTGCCTTTCTTTCCAGAAAAAGAAATTAAAGCTTACTGTGTTCAGCAGCTGCCTTTGGACCATCTAAAATAAACCCCCTTTGCACTGATTCTTATCTAGCTCAGCTCCTATCACCTTGAAGAAAATCAATCTAAGTAAAACACCAGCCCCTTTTTTCATAATTTTTCATAAATTGGAAATTCTGCAGTTTTCCATTCACTGCATTTTCATGTCTAGTCTAGCAGCTGAACAACCTAGAGGTATCTACCAGTAGAGCTGTATGTACTGTACAGTCCACCAGGTACACCAGGGATAATTGCAGACACAGTATGCTGCAATGCAAAATTAGCTGGGTTCCATGGCTCCATCTAGGCACAAAATAAACAGCTTGAAGCACTCCCTCCTGTTTTCATTAGTGGCTAGAATTTTCAAAGCAGCTCAAGGGAGGGAGGTACCCAGCTCCTACTGTAACAGGCCCAGGCCCTTTGAAAATCTCAGCCATTATGATTATTCTTCTTTCCTGGCTGTGGACCTCTTTGCAAAAACTCTGACCGAGTCCCATCCTACTATATTCAGATAGAGGTGTTCAAACACTCCTTTCCCTCAGAGTCTGCTCTCCAGCACCCATCCCATGTTAAAAAAACAAATCATGCATAGTTTCAGTGATCTGCCTGGAAGAGTTGAGAAAGAAATGAACCTTTTGGGTCTGAGTTTTAATTCTGGACCACACTTAGATACCACAATGATAGGCATTCTCTCAAATCTTAAGCAAGAAGCAGAAGAGAAAATTCTACTACAGCAGAGGTTCTCAAGTTGTGGTCCATGGAGCACACTCTAGCAAACTGCAGAAAACAGGCTGGTCACATGACTCTGGCTCTCCTCCTTGTTTCTAGCAGCTATGTTGCATTAGTATACAGGTAAAATGTATTAGATACTTTATTAATATGACTATTCTATATAAGCAATTGCTGTGATTAGCATAGGAATGTCATGCTATTGTAAGTTAGAGGGGAAATGATTCACACAATTATAATGGAGGATAATTATCTGAGAAAATGTAATCTCTATTTCCTATTAACATTGACATAGGGTAGCAAAGGTGATTGAGCAAAGACTATATCCTTCAGAATGATCCTTAGTACAAGTTTCCTTCTAACCCTACCTCCCCCAAGCTGGGACATGAGCTCGGTATTTATTATAGCAAGCATCTCAAAAAAAAATTCTAAATGCCTTTTATGCAACCACTTCTTTGGGCTGTGCTCTGCTCCTGAATTAGGGGAGAGATATGTTCTTGAATTTAATTAATTCTTAAGAGATACTCATGGCTGAGATATGAGGGAAGACACAACTCACAACTCAGCCATGGAGGGTGAGAAATTTTGGTCCAAAAATTGATCACTGCCAGCACTGAATGATCCTGAACTCCCAACCAGTGTAATTGGGGGGTGGGAGGCAGGGGCAGGAATTCTATACATGGGCGGAAAGAACACCAACATCTTTCCTCTTCCCCTCCATCTGAACACCAAAGATTTATTCAGCTCCTATCACAAACTCCTAATATAGGTTCCAATCCCACAAGTATTGAAGTCAGTAGGTGTTTTGCCTTTTGACTTCAAATGGCAGCAAAATTGGGCCCCTACCTTTCTTCAAATCAAGTCAAGAGAGTTTTACAATCATTTTAAACCCTTCACTACACACGGATATCAGCTTCCTTCAGTTGTAGGCCTCTCAGACATTGGATGGTGTACCTTTGTGGTAAGAGTATATGTACTCACCTGCGTAACCTGCTGTAGATGTGGTTTAAGACGTCTGAAGCCACATGCAAAACTCCAAACTATGTGAGCTTTAAGACGTTCCTAGTCACCAGGAGTCCTGCACCAAGTCTGGCTTCTCCCAGTCCCTTCTCTGTGTTGCTTACTCTGGCTCTGCAGGTTCAGGTCCTTTTAAAGAAATGAATGCATAATTGCTCCTGCTTTAAGACCTATTCCAGTGGTTCTCAAACTTTTGTATTGGTGACTCCTTTCACACAGCAAGCCTCTGAGTGCAGGCCCCCAGCGCTTTATAAATTAAAAACATTTTTTTTATATTTAACACTATTATAAATGCCGGAGGTGAAGAGGGTTTGGGGTGGAGGTTGACAGCTTGCAACCCCCCACGCAATAACCTCACAACTCCCTCACGGGTCATGACCCGTTTGAGAACCCCTGGCCTATTCCTGTCGTATCTGTCAACTCTCACCTGCTTTTCTGGGTTTTTTGTTTTTATATTTTTGTCCTTTTCCTCGTTTTTTTTCTCTGCTTATTCTTTCCCTCTTTCCTCCTCTCCAATATACCTATAGGGAGGGATTTTCAAAAGTGCATCATTGACCTAGTTCCACTCCCACTGAAGTCAATGGGAGATTTACATCTGACTTCAATGGGAGCTGAGACCAATACTTTGTAAAATCTGACTGGTATTTTCCTGTTCGTTCCCTAGTCTTCAGGCTCCAATTTTCCCACCACATTCTCTGTAACTCTCATTCATACTTATATGTTCAGGACTTTGTTTTCCCTGCTGCCTCATGAACTGGTTTTCTTTTGTCCTCCCACTCCCTGCCACAGTCCAGAGCTTGCCTCTGTTAGCTACCTGAACATTGTGGCTGTTTGGCTCAGTTGGCTTAGGCTTGCCAATTGTGGAATGGCCCAGGGTCAGCGTGAGGCATTGTTTCCACTCTGATTGGATTTGTGGGGTGACTGGGAAGCTTCCGAGAGGGAGGTAAAAATGTAATGCAACACAGAATAGCAGATTCAGGAACTGAAGAATGAGTATGTGTGCGTATGTGCAGATGCGTGCTCGTTCACTCTTTTTTGGGGAATGACCATACTCCATAGCTTACAATGTCTTCATTCCTAATGTGCTTTCATGCAAACATTCTCCTAAATTCCAGACAGAATAACTCCAAGAAAAAATAACCATCTAACTACTCCAAAATAGTCAAAGGTACCAGACCTGGTATGGGCCTTATTAAATTAAACAAACTTTGAGCTGCTATAACAAATAGTCTGAGATAAAATGTTCCCTCAAAAATAAAAGAACAATTTTCAAATAGTGCAATATCTCTGATTTTTCAAGATCTTATACCCAATAAATGCCTTGGCAATTTTCCTCCTTATCCCCTCTGCAGCCCAGCTTTAAAAAAAAAAGAAGTCTTCTGCCAGAAGTGCGCATATGAGACATTTCTGACAGATCAGTTGAGTTTTGGAAAAGTTGGGGAGGAGCAGAAAATGGGGCTAAGTTGCACAAGTTTTACGATGGAGAAACTACCATCTCTGCAAAAGATCATGGCTTAAGTGTCATTGAACAAGGAATCTGGAAGGAAAGCTAATGAAATGTGGATTTTGGAGCACTTACAATAGTTCTGAAATACCTGGCAATCAAGAGTAGGAATGACATGTTTTTATTACAAAATAAAAGTTAGATTTCAGATAATCTTGCCACAAGGGAAGGATTTTACAAGTTTTATAATGTATTTTTGCAGACCTTTGGATAGCCAGAAAAAGTATCTGAATTTTCCATTGTATCTAGTTACCAGAGCTATGAGGAACTTTTGTTTAAAAAGCCTATGAAACTATGAAAAATTCACAGACAAAATGAAAAAGATCTATTTGCTCATACAGTTCATCACCCTGCCAATGCAGGATTATTTCAAACAGGACATTTTCTAGCACTTTTGCTCTGTCTTGTTTTAAAAGTCCCAAGAAATATAGCTTTTACCACTTCCCTATGCAGGTTATTCCAGAATTTAATAGATCTAACTCAGAAATTTTTTTTTTTTAAATATCCAGTGTGATTTTTCCCTTTCATAATCTTATCCTTCTCTCTTTGGTTCCTACATCCTTTCAGATAGCTGTGTCCTGATACAATTCCCTCATTTGTTGTTGCTTAATTAAATGATACATCTCTAACTTTCATAATCACCCAGCCTTAGAATTTGTGACTTCGCCTTCTGAAATTTGTTACTGTCTTTCTGCTTACAAGCTGTACAAACTAAATACAATACTTCTGGAGCAATTGCATGACAACCATAAATGAGAGGACTGTCATCTCCCTGTTGTGTGAAATAGCTTTGCACATACAGCCCAAATTTGCACTGGTCTTTTTAGCTGCCGTATCACATTACAAACACATTTCACTAGCATCCCCAGGTTTCAGTCAACATTACTGACTCCCAAGTTTCTCTTTTCTCCCCATTCAATATGTGTTCTGGGTTATTAGCTAGTTTTATTAGCTTTGCTATTTTCTGTCCATGCATCTAATCTCTCTAGGTCCCTTATATTAGGTCTCTCTACTTAGTGGTGTTTGCAACCCCTCCCAATTTAGTATCATATGCAAATTTCACTAAAGTACTATTTACTTTCTCTTTTAGCTCATTAATGAAGATGTTAAATGAGATTAATCTTAATGCCTATGCCAGTAGTATCCTACTAGATCACCTCTCTACAACTCAATAATTTGCTACATATCAATATCCTTTATTTACAATCTTGTCAGCAATTTTCAATCCTGTGGCAAATTGCCGGTACTGTTCTGTTGGGTCTCGCGCTTTCTCGTCTCGCGCTTTCTCTTCTCTGGGGTAGGTTCAGGGCGCTATTGCTTGCCTCTGAACCGGTTCTTAATTACTCCACTAGTGTCCTTGGAGGAGGGGAGTGGAGAGGGAGGGACCTGGGCCCGCCCTCTACTCCAGGTCCCAACCCAGGGGCCCTGAGGGTTGTGGTGAACCACTTGAACTAGCGGTTCCTTCCCCTGGGTTACTTCCCTCTCCTACCCTTCAGCTTGTGAAGGGCTTCTTGCCTCCCTTCTACACAAGCCTGGTGCCCCTTACCTAGGGTTTCTTCTGGACTTCACAATCCACCGCAGCACTCCTCCAAACTTTCTATTTCTCTCTTATCAAACTCTTCTCTTCTCCAACTTCTGCAACCTGCACTCTGCTCCAATCAAACCTTCCTCCTTCAACTCCCCCACTGTCTGGCTGAAGCAGGGGTTTTTATCACATGACTGGAGTCAGGTGCTCTAATTGGAGTCAGGTGGTCTAATTGGAGTCAGGTGCTCTAAATGGCTACAGGTGTTCTAGTTAATCTAAAGCAAACCTTCCTCCTTTGGCAGGGAATAAGGCCCCCTGCTAACACTCTCATGCTACCCTCTGGCCATGCTGTATCACAATCCATATGATAATTTAAGAGTGGCTTGGATGGAAACTAATTGTTGAATTAATATCTTGAAAAACATAATATTAAATACTTAACTAAAATCCAAATATACAACATCTGTCGTGATCCTGTCTTCCACTGGTTTGGTGATTTAAAATAAAACAGTCGAGTTTGTTGGGCAAGATTTGTTCTCAGTCCTTACTGTTTATTGCTGGTGGTTCACTGGGATTTTGTAACCTTTACTCATGTTTGAAACAACCTCATTCCACAAGCAGTCCCATAAAAATCAATAACACTACTTATGATGTAAAGAACTACTCATGATTAAGGGCTGAAGAATCTGTCCCTATATGTTCAGTGGGTATTTTCTGTGTATTTGGCTTTATTATTTTACTATTGATAAAGTTACGTCTAGGGTATGATGTGTGCTAGGATTGCTTTTCTTTCCTCTTTTTTAAAGATTACTATTACACTTGCTTATCTCTAGTATCTCCTCTGTTATCTATAATCTTCTCTACTCCCCCAAAATTGCACCAGTTTAACTTAAATTGATATTTTGGTTTAATTTCAACCAGATCCTAATCAATGAAAATTAAAGTGAAATTAACCAAAATAAGAGCAGCCACACAGAGGTTTACATTAGTTTAACTAAATCAGTTTACAGTAACATCATCAGTTAATCTGGTGCAACTTTCTACTGTAGACCAGGCATGTGACTTATAAAGTACAATTGTCAGCAGTTAATGCCCTAGGGCAGTGGTTCTCAAACTAGTGCCACTGCTTGTTCAGGGAAAGCCCCTTGCAGGCCAGGCCGGTTTGTTTACCTGCCGCGTCTGCAGGTTCAGCCAATCGCGGCTCCCATTGGCTGTGGTTCGCCACTCCAGGCCAATGGGGGCTGCAGGAAGTGATGTGGGGCGAGGGACATGCTGGCTGCCGCTTCCCACAGTCCCCATTGGTCTGGTGTGGCAAACCACAGCCAGTGGGAGCCACAACCAGCCGAACCTGCAGACGCGGCAGGTAAACAAACTGGCCCGGCCCGCCAGGGGTTTTCCCTAAACAAGTAGCAGCCCTAGTTTGAGAACCACTACCCTAGGATATCATTAAAATTAACTGACTTCTATATGTTCACATTTTCCAAGCTATTTTAAGCAATTTTCCTTACTTCTAATTATTTAAAACATTCCAGTATTGTGGAAAGGGACCTCCTTCACCTGGCCGGACTTAGCGTTCCTCCCTCCGGCCATGGGCAGGCCTGAAGTAAAGCAATCCCACTCCAGAGAGTTTTTATTCCTCGCTTGGATTTATTTTCCAATATTTACAAGGTGAGCCTCAGGGCAGGCCCGAGCAGTATTCTTCAGCTACACAAAAGAAACTAGATCATAACACAAAAAGGGAATACTTTTCCTACCACCTCTCTGGGGTGCTGCTCTGTTATGCTAGTTGACCTGAGGTAACTTCTTTTCAGCTCATAGGTAAAGAGCCTTCACCATTCTAGGACTGACATACCTGCCTCTCTCTTATAGATGTCCGGCCTGACTTTGTCACAATATATATTATTCTTGTTGATGACAGATTTGATAACAGTGTAAATTATCTCAGTCTCTTTTGCAGCACATTATTTATTATTCATCTTTATTTATTAATGGACCTGCTTTCTCCCTGTTCTCTAATTCCTCTGATACATTTCTAAAAGTCCTTCATATTCCCCTCAATAACTCTGGCAAGCATTAACTCATTTTGCTTCTTTGTCGCCTGGTATCAGGTTTTGCTGCAAACCTGAAACTTAGCAGAGGTTCATTGAAAGGTTCATAAACCTTCCAAATAAGGCAAGATCCAGTTTCAAGTGAATTTGCTCCCATTTATGGATTTCTGTCAAAGCCAAACAAAATTTGTTGTGGTAGCAATAAGCCAAATTTCTCCCCGAGGTCAATGGAGTTATGAATTTGGTCCAGGGTCTTCTGACCAAGCCTTGCATTTTTGCCTGTTTTTTATGCACAACTAGGTGTGATTTTTGACTGAGCCAGAACTCTTTGCTGCTTCTAAAAGGCAGAATGTGGTTTTAGGATGCATCAGGCGAGGTATTTCCAGCAAAGATAAGGAGGTGTTAGTACTGTTATATAAGGCACTGGTGAGACCTCATTTGGAATACTGTGTACAGTTCTGGTCTCCCATGTTTAAGAAGGATGAATTCAAACTGGAACAGGTTCAGAGACAGGCTACTAGGATGATCCGAGGAATGAGAAACCTGTCTTATGAAAGGAGACTCAAAGATCTTGGCTTGTTTATCCTAACCAAAAGAAAGTTGGGGGAGATATGATTGCTCTTCATAAATATATCAGAGGGATTAATATTAGGGAGGGAGAGGAATTATTTAAGCTTTAGTACCAATGTAGACACAGAACAAATGGGTATAAACTGGGCACTAGGAAGTTATAGACTTGACATTAGATGAATGGTTTCACCATTAGAGAGTGAGTTCTGGAACGCCTTCCAAGGGTAGTGGGGAAAAAGACATTCTGGCTTAAGACTAAGCTATAAGTTATGGAAGGGATGGTATGATGGATAGCTTAATTTTGGCAACTGATCTTTGATTATCAGCAGCTAAGTATGCAGTGTCTGTGATGGGATGTTAGATGGATGGGATCTGAGTTACTGCAGAGAATTCTTCCTGGGTGCTGGCTGTGAGTCTTGCCCACATGCTCAGGGTTTAGCTATCGCCATATTGGGGTCGGAAGGAAATTTCCTCCGGGGCAGATTGGCAGAAGGCCCTGGAGTTTTATACCTTCCTCTGCAGCGTGGGGCATGGGTTCGACTTGCTGGTGGAGTTTCGTGCAGCTTGAGGTCTTAAACACAATCTGAAGAAATCAATAACTCAGACATAGGTTAGGAGTTTGTTATAGAAGTGGATGGTTAGGATTCTGTGGCCTGCTTTGTGCAGGAGGTCAGACTAGATGATCATATTGGTTCCTTCTGACCTTAAAGTCTATGAGTCTGTGAGTCTATGAGGTGCTCTGGGAAAAGGAAGAGATGCACCACCCAATCAGCGGCTGTAGGCATTATGCCTGCGGAAGCTACCATGCCTCCCTGGGGCCAGATTTTCAAAAGATCTCCTTTCCCCTACAGGCATCTAAATGAAGTGGTGAGATTTTCAAAAGTGCTCAGCACCCAGCAGCTCCCACTGAGAACAGTTGGTGATCCCTGCCTTTGGCTGCTGAGCACTCTGTGAAATCTGACCGTTGCATTTAGATTCCTAAATGGGAGTTGAACTATTGTGAAAATCTGGCTATATAGTATAGCTAGCTCTCTCCTAATCCTGCCAGTATGAAGGAGGTATGTTTTCATCAAAAAATGTCCCTCTGGGACCAGCCATTGCAGCAGGCATTATTAGCTATTCCTTCCAGACTCACATGTTTGCATACTGGAGTGCCGAGAGCCACATTATGTCTGCCTTTTATTGGCTTCCGCCCAATTTCCCCCAACTAGTGAATCCAGCAGCGCTAGTCTTAATTTAGCCTTGATTGTTTATACATTCCACTGCCATGGAATGATTGGCCCTGATTTTCCACCTGTTACACCAGTTCTGTGCCAGAATAACTCCATTGACTTGTATACAAGAGTGGAGAATTGGGCCTTTTGTAGTAGGAATGTTTTATCCATTAGGAGGTGTGTGTGTTGAAGGAAAAGTCTTTATTTCTGTTTGCTTTCTACCTAGTTTGTAATTAGGCCAATCAATGTACTTAGGCAAAAAGCAAGGAGATAACAGCATTATCATTCTTTGGTGAATGAGTCTCTGTTCTGGTTGAAACCATGTATCATAGATTACTGTATGTAATTACTATTGTTTCTGAGTGTCAAGAGATTTTACAATTACCTTTTCAAATGAAAATTGATCAAGGCTGAATAGCCAAGGAAATGAGAAAGAAAAGTTCAAAAAGTCTGTTCTAGGAGGCTTCAATGTATAGTGTAAGGGGGCTTAAAATGCAACTGTTATGAATTCACAGAGGGCCCAAGTGCTTGCACTGGTCTGCTGTAAAGGTTGTTTTAAATGGGAAACCATAATAAGACAGTCTATAATGTAATAAAAGGGAAAAAATGGCTACCTTTTGGAATTACAACAGATGGTTGTGTGGTTAGATTTCTTTCCTTTACTCCCATACAAACTAAAATCCATGCCAGCTATTAGTCATTTCACTTAAAATAACTACACTCATAGGAAAAAGGTACAGCATATTTACATTATAATTGAAGACTTCTATCTGTCTAGACCAGAGGTGGCAAACCACATCTGGCCTGCAGGACCCTCCTGCCCGGCCACTGAGCTCCTGGCCCAGGTGGCTAGCCAGAGGCCTCTCCCCTGCTGTTCGCCATCCCCTGCAGCTTCAGCACACCATGCCGTCAGCACAATGCTCTGGGCAGCCAGGCAGCGCAGCTGCAGAGCCCAGCCTGACCCCATGCTCTGTGCTGCGCTGTGGCATGGCTGGCTCCAGCCGGGTGACGCAGCTGTAGCACCGCCAGCCACTGGTGCTCCAGGCAGCACGTTAATGGGGCAGGGAGCGAGTGGGGGCAGGTTGGATAGAGGGTAGGGGAGTTTGGGGTGTGGATAGGGGTTGAGGCAGTCAGAGGGCAGGGAACAGGGGGGTTGAATGCGGGCAGAGGTTCCAGGGGAGGCAGTCAGGAAGGGGAGGAGGGTTGGATAGAGGACAGGTGAGTTTGAGGTGGTGGTCAGGGAGTGAGGGTGTGAATAGGGGTCGGGGTGGTCAGAGGGCAGGGAATGGGGGGTGAATTAGTGCAGGGGTCCCAGGGGGGCAGTCAGGAAGGAGATGGGGGGGTTGGATGTGGTTCTGGGGGCAGTCAGGGGATGGGGAGCAGGGGGGGTGGATGGGGCAGGGGTTCCAGGGTGGCCATCAGGGAACGGGGGGTTGGATGGAGCAGGAGTCCTGAGGGTGAGAAGCAGGAGGGAGGGATAGGAGGCAGGGCCTGGGCCACACCTGGCTGTTTGGGGAGGCACAGTCTTCTCTAACTGGCCCTCCATACAATTTCTGAAACCTGATGCGGCCCTCAGACTAGGGGCAGCTCCAGGCCCCAGCACGCCAAGCGTGTGTTTGGGGTGGAAGCCACAGAGGCTGCCCTCGGCGGCTTGCCTGCGGAAGGTCAGGTGGTCCCATGGCTTTGGCGGACCTCCCGCAGGCTTGCCACCTGAGCGTCTGGTGATCCCACAGCTTCATCAGACCTCCCGCAGGCGAGCCACCGGAGGGTCTGCTGGCATGCCTGTGGGAGGTCTGCCGAAGCGGTGGGACCACCAGACCCTCCACAGGCAAGCCGCGAAAGGCAGCCTGCCTCCCGTGCTTGGGGCAGCAAAATTCCTAGAGCCGCCCCTGCCTCAGACCAAAAAGTTTGCCCACCCATGGTCTAGACAATAAGAGAGGGCTCTATTTCCAGGGATTTTTGTTTTGGGAGCCTTCTTGGATTGCAACATTTCCCCCTTTATGTCCTAATCCAAGGCATAACATTTAGGGATAGCTCAGTGGTTTGAGCATTGGCTTGCTAAACCTAGCATTGTGAGTTCAATCCTTGAGGGGCCGCTTAGAGATCTAGGGCAAAAATCTGGGGATTGGTCCTGCTTTGAGCAGGGAATTGGACTAGATGATCTCCTGAGGTCCCTTCTAACCCTGTTATTCTATGAAAAGGATGGACATGGCTCCTTTCAGAGCTCATGAGTGTCTCTCCAAACCTCAGCCAGAAAGAGGATTACTTCAGAGTGTTCCACTTGGAGCTGAGCATGACAATGGTTCTGTATCAGCTGGACATTCATGAGGATGATGGAATTTACCTTAAAAGATTCTGAGTGTGTCTTTGTACATTGGTTTCTCCCACTCCCATCTTTGTCTTTTACAATAAATATGTCTTACAACGTTTACATAGCATCTTTCATCCTCAAGTGATTTGCAAACTGCTTAAGGTCTATATGTCCTGCAGCTGCTTTGCAGTGGAGGTTAGCAGCAGGTAATTGATACGTAGCACACTACGGGACAGTGTGGGAGAATTTTAGCTAAGGACAGCCTACTTTCATGGAAGGTTCCCAAAAACCTTAAAGAGCAGATGGAAGCTCCCCCAAAAGGACCCCTACTTCATGAAATTCAGATTCCAGGATGAAGGGCTGAGTCAGCCCTTCCAGAATTCACAGTTGTTTCAAGAAGTTGAAATATTTCCACTCAGAAAATTAGGCTCCTATCATCTCCTTTTTGGGTGCCTTCTCTCTCTCGCTTCTTTTTTTCTGTCCTTCTCTCTTTTGTTTTCTCTGTTCTAGTGATCAAACATGGGGAATTGGAGCCAGGAATCCCAGAGTTCTAATCTGGGCTCTCAAACTGATTTAATTCCTGGCTTTGCACCAGCTGCAACTTTTCAAAGGCAAATTAAGCAAAGTTATAAGTCCGGGGTGGCCAAACCGTGGCTCATCTGCCAAATACGGCTCTTTTACAGTTAAAGTGCAGCTCGCAGATCCCACTACACTCCCCCACCATTTTCCGCCTACCAGACTGGAAGGGGGAGATAGGGGCTTCTTCCATGCAGTGTGTGTTGGGGCTAGAGGCTTCTGTCAAGTGGGACATGCCTGCCAGGGCTTGGGGCTTCAGTAGGAGCAGAGCTGGAGCCCAAGCCCCAGCAGTCTCCTCCCATGGGACTGAAGCCCCAAACTCCCCCTCCCCACAGGGCTGAAGCCCCTAGCATCACCACCCCACCCTAGAACTGAAGCCTCAAGCCCCAGCAGGTGTGCCCCATGGGGCTGGAGCCCTGAGACTCTCTTCCTCATAGGGCCCCCAGCCCCAGCACATGCCCCAGCTCTCAAACTTCTGAAGATCATCATATGTGGCTCAGAGGGTCAGGAAATTTGGCCATCCCAGTATAAGTGGCAGAAAATAATGTTGCGGCTAACAGACAGTCCCTTGCGAGAGCTGAATCTGGTCCCATGTGTCTGTTCCCAGGCTATAAAATCAGGGTAATGATTACAGCCAGTTGGAAAAATTGCAATGAAACATTTTTTTCAATCAACATTTTCTGATTTATCAAACTCAAAATGTTCAGCAGAGACTGTTGGATTTCTGACAAAGTTCCAATGGAACATAGAGAATTCTGAAGGAAACCCAACTAGTTTCCTGCCAGCTCACCTGCCCAACTCCTAGACAGCCTGCCCAGTGGAATGCCTCAGTCTGGGACACCAGGGCTTCCTAGGTCCATGGCTCCAGGGCAGCCTGGCTATGCAGACTGTGTTGGGGTCGAGGATCCCAGGGCTTCCAAGGTTCATGGCTTTGGGGCAGCCCACCAGGTGACTACCCCTGAGCCAGGGCTCATTCCCTTGCACAGATAATTTCATTTTCATTCTGAATCAGAAGAAAACCACATTTTGTGATATTGAAATCTTCTGCAAAATGGAATTACCTTTTTCTGCCCAGCTGTAATAATGACACTTACCTAAGTCACAGAAATGTGGAGGACCAGTTAGTTATTGTTTGAAGAGTGCTTTGAAAATACAAAGGGCAAAGCATTAAGATTCCCTCTTTCTCTGGTCTCTTGAGCCAATTTTCCTTTGTTCTTTCTCCTCTTTTTGCCCATTAGTCTTTTCCATACTCCTTTGTCCTCATTGCAGGTTCAGCAGCAATAATGTTCCACACAGAATTGCTGAAAGTTTCCAGAGAAATTGTCCGGGATTCTAGTTAGTTTCACTCTCCAGCATCTTCTTTGTGTAAAGCCTGTTTATCCTTGATGGAAAAAATGGACTAGTAGAAGCCTCTTTCATTTTTGCATCAAACTCTTATGTCAGGGGTCGACTTCAAAGGTAAATGTTAGTCTAGGCTCATCTGAGTGTAGTCATCTTTCTGCAACCAGCTTCTTGCATAAACGTGCTCTGGAGGGAAACAATACCAGGTACCCATTTAGATTTGGCACCTTAGTTAGTTGCCTATGCCACTTTACACTGCTAGAGCAGCGTATAATAGCCGTAATGTACTGAGAATCAGGCCCTTGCTTAATATCGTGCTAGTTAACATGTGTTCTAACATGATGTAATTTTTCAGTGTTGGCAGGATCTAAGTAAGTGGAAGTTGGCCAATCAAATCTGCAAAGCTGGAGGTAGATGGAAGGAGAGGGCTGAAATGGCCACTCTTCCAGCTTCATGTTCCTTTCCTTAAATCTTTTCCCAGCTTCCCTAGTGACATGTTCATCCCACTCAAACTGTCCTTGTCCCACCCATTCCCAGTCCCCTCTCCTTATCACCTTCTCACTGCCATGCTTTTCTCCCAAGCCTCTCTCCATTTCCCTCCTATCATTTCCCCCCATCACCAGTGGCGTGTAGCCCCTTGTTCCATTCTTTCCTTCCATCCATTGAAAGGGTATCCCTTGCCCCTTACCCATCTCACATACGCACACACACAGAAACATGTTTTCCCAACTCAAGTCTCCAATGCCAAAGCATTCCAAATACTATCTCCCCCCACCCTTGTGCCCCAGAGCAAGCTCTCATCCCCTGTTGAGTTACCAAACCCATAAGGCAATGTAGCTCTGCAGTGGCCCCTGTGGCATGAGGCCCCAGGCAATTGCCCTGCTTGCTACCCCCTAGCGCTGGCCCTGGCTTTTATATGCAGAAAACCAGTTATTGTAGCACAAGTGGGCCATGGAGTTTTTATAGCATGTTGGGGTGGCCTCAGAAAGAAAAGGGCTGAGACCCCCTGCCATAAGGTACCATCATATTCTGCCCTCTCTCCCCACTGCCACTTGTAAAACCTGCAGAAAAGATGCCCAAGTCTGGTTCAGGGAGCCCAAGAAATTGTTTTTTTTATTTTCACTAATTCATCAAATTGAAGTTGGTAGCATATGAGGAGACCTGCTTCTGGGTATTCAAACACAATATTTGTCAGAGACAGTAGTGGGCTCTGGACTGCTGGGTGATGAACACAAATCCTGTTTGTTTTAGGATGAGCAATAGCTGTCAGTTAACGTGACTGAGAATCAGTTTTGATTTATTCTTTTCAAATCCTCCTTTCTCCTTGTAAATTTAGCAACAGTTGGGCATCTCCATTTGTCATGTGCCAGGATCTACAGTTTGAAGCTTCTCCTGCCTCCCCAGCACCAGATGTACACGATCTGAAAAGGGCTATCCAAGCACCCTGTGACATGAGTTGTGTCAGTAGTTATTTTTATTGATCAGTTGAATGAAAGAGCACATGAAGCCCACACAGACATGGTGCCAGAACGTACATTTTTCATTCTCTCCTGGAAAAACAATTACTTTCTTAGATGTTGGGTCAAACTAATGCCTAGTTTAACCACCTGGCCTCTCTCAGAGTTACACCAGGAGTGAATGTGGCCCATCACACATAAAAGCTAATGTAAATGCATGGTTTTCCCCATCAGTGCTTCTTTCTCCATTAGGCACTATGCACCTCTATAGTGGGTAAACGTGGCCTAAGCACTTTCTGCCTTGACACATTAACTGCTCCAAGGAATAAATTGCATGTAATAAACTATGTATCCACAGTTCCCAAAATGTTGTGTCTGAGTTTTTCTCCCTACTGGCACCTGGCTAGTAAGGGAAAAGGAAAAAACACAGGAAGAGATTTATAGGTAATAGTAATATATGAAAGGGAAACATAGCCACCAAAGACTTGATTCTCCACCGCCTCACATCTCGGCTAGTCATCTATACTTGTGTAAAATAGGTGTAAAATGATGCTGTCACCACATCAGGCTTCTCCCCCAGCTCCCAAGCATGCACTGCCACATGCAGGTCAGGTCTCCATTACAGACCTCTGGGTGATGTCGTTATAACAACCTAACCCTGCAGGCAGATAGTGCTATGTCAGCATGCGAGCTTCTCCCACTGACATAGCTCTCTTCCGTCGGCTTAGAACGTCTTCATTACTGTGCTACAGCTGCATCAGTGCAGCTGCGCTGATGCAGTGTTTTAAGTGTAGACCTGCCCCCGATCTTTTGCAAGGAGGTTTATTTGCCTTGACAGAAGTTAGCAAACAAACAAAAAGACAGTCTCTCAACTCCTTCCTTGGCCTCAGGCTTCAGGGCCACCCCTTGCACGGGTCTCTGGCACTCCTGCTACTAGCAGCTTCCCAGTTTCAGTCAGTTCTGCTCCCTTCCAGGCCAGCAGCCCTAGAGCTGCTTCCCTGAGTCCCAAGCCCCTTCCTCTAGAGACCCACTGCAGGCTCTAACTCCAATCCAGCATGCCTTTTCTTCCCCAGGACACACCATCTCCTAACTGCCCACTAGCAGCCCTTTTAGGCCCAGGGGCATCCCAGACATCTTTAATGGGCTGGATTGGACTCACCTATAAGGTGGATAGAAAGCTGGCTAGATCATCAGGCTCAAATGATAGTGATCAACAGCTCAATGTCTAGTAAGCAGCCAGTATCAAGTGGAGTGCCCCGGGGCTGATTTTGTTCAACATCTTCATCAATGATCTGGATGATGGGATGGATTGCACCCTCAGCAAGTTCACGGATGACACTAAGCTGGGGGGAGAGGTAGATACACTGAAGGGTAGGGATAGGGTCCAGACTGACCTCAACAAATTGAAGGATTGGGCCAAAATAAATCTGATGAGGTTCAACAAGGACAAATGCAGAATCCTGTACTTAGGACAGAAGAATTCCATGCACCACTACAGGCTGGGGACTGACTGGCTAAGCAACAGTTCTGCAGAAAAAGACCTGGGGATTACAGTGGACAAGAAGCTGGATATGAGTCAACAGTGTATCCTTGTTGCCAAGAAGGCTAACGCATTTAGGCACATTAGTAGGAGCATTGCCACAGATCGAGGGACTTATTTATTCCTTCTATTCCATTCACTGTAGGCCACATTGGAGTATTGCATCAGTTTTGGCGCCCTGTCATGATATGCCCCCACTTGACCTTAGCGTCCAAAAATGGGTACCAGCATAGAATTCTCGCTAGCGTTAATACCGGTTAGGATCTTTAGTGCTCCACCAACCAGGACTTGCAGTGCCTGTACACTCTGATCCCCCAAACCCTTGCTTCTGGGGACCCCAAAGACCCCCAAAATCCTTGGGTCTCACAACAAAGGAAATAAACCCAATTCCCTCCCTCTTTCTTCTCCCAGAGATCCCCCTTGCCTGGTGTCACTAGAGATCACTGTAATTCACATCCTTGAATCTTTAAAGCTGAGATGAATGTCAACTTCCCTCCTCTTCCCCTCACCAAGAGGCACATACAGCATTCCAGCTCCAGGTGACTAACAACAGAGGATTCCTACCCCCCTCCTTCCCTCCTTCTCCCACCAATTCCTTGAGTATAGTCATTTCCTGAGCCTCAACAAGAAGAAAAAAATCAATCATGTCTTAAAAAAGAAAAGCTTTTAATAAAGAAAGAAAAAAGTAAAAGTTGTCTCCTGTAATCAAGTATGTAAATGTTCCAGGTCTTCGCTTATAGAACTAGGAGAAGCCTCCCCCCCAGCCCAAAATACAATAAAATGCTTCCAGCAAATACACAGTTGACAATAAGAAAACAATCAAAAAAGACCTAACATTTTCTACTTGCTCTTACTACTGAACAAAACTTAAGCCTGTTTTTATAAGTCTGGTCACTCTCAGGAACCCAGAAGACCAAAGCAAAACCAAAAAACACAAACCAAAGCTTCCCACCAGATTTGAAGTATCTCTGTCTCCTGATTATCTCTGGTCAGGTGTTCCAGGTTCACGTGTTGTTAACCCCTTACAGTAAGAGACACTTAACCTTAAATCTGTTTATGACAGCGCCCCACTACAGAAAGGATTGTGACAAATTAGGAGAGTCCAGCGGAGATACAAATATATTAGGGGCTGGGCACATGATTTAAGAGGAGCGCTGAGGGACATGGGCTTATGTACGCTGCGAAGAGAAGAGTGAGGGGGATTTGATAGCAGCCTTCAACTACTGAAAGCAGGTTACAAGAGGATGGAGCTCGGCTGTTCCTTATGGTGCGACAGAGGCAAAGAGTAATGGTCTCAAGTTGCAGTGGGGGAGGTCTAGGTTGGATATTAGGAAAAATTATATGACTAGGAGGGTGGTGAAGCACTGGAATGGGTTACCTAGGGAGGTGGTGAAATTTCCATCCTTAGAGCGTTTTAAGGCCTGGCTTGACAAAGTCCTGGCTGGAATGATTTAGTTGGAGTTGGTCCTGCTTTGAGCAGGGGGTTAGACTAGATGACTTCCTGGTCTCTTCCAACTCTAATCTTCTATAACTCTATGATTCTATGCTCTGGTCCAGGTGAGGGCTGGGCTTTATCTACAGGAACGAGCTATCCTGTGACAGATACCAAATGAGAGTGACTGTTTTATGCCCACTTGACATTCACTTGTAGGTGATGACAGAAGGTTTAGGGTAGTGGAGAATCAAGCCTTAAAGTTCTTAAACCCAGCCAGTTTAGGCCTACGTTTTAAAAAATCCAGAGGCTTCCTCTTGAAAGTAAGATGCTTAAACTACAGTAGGGATTGGTTCACTTAAGACCCCCTGCCACTGCAAGTGAGGAATGGTAAGAATGGCAAGAGGTCGGGGGACCCCCTTGGAGTTTCCCAGCACTTCAACACAAACAGATTTTGTTCAGTTATAGGGTTAGTTAAAGGTCCAGGAGTTTCTCACTTTGAACGAGCCCCATCTCTCTTCCCTACTGTTGTGAGGTACTCAGAATTGTAAGCAGTATTTTGGGTGCCATTCTACCAAACTTTCATCTCTCTGCTCTTAAATGCTCCTAGATTTCTCAATTTACAATCCCAACATGCATTCTTCTTTTTTGCTATCTTACTGTTTGAATACTGATATCTAATTTGCTGTCTTCTGTCACTGCTCAGTTTATCATTATTCTCTACAGGTTTCTCCTTCTCATGACATATCTGTGTCTCGGGGTTCCTCCTCTCCCCTCCCCAGATGTATTAGTCTGCAATTTTCCCGGTTAAATTTCATTTTATTTCCTGCCCACATTTCTATCTCTCATGGGTCTGTCTGAAGTTAGTGTTTTCAACATCTTCAAATTCAGCATCATCTTAGAGTTTAATGCAGTGTGTCTTCCTCCCTTTCCTAGGTAATACAACCTCATAGCTTCTGACTCTGCGTTACTCTGTGTGACACCCATTTTAAACCTCCTTTATGCTGCCAGAGTGGTATAAAGGGGCCTTAATGAAAATGAGAATCTATTCCAACGGTGTGTCAATGTGATTTACACACTTCTGTTTCCATGCCAACCAGTGTCTTCTCTATTATTGCTGCAAGCCCTCAATAGGCCCCTTACTTTTGGTAATATTCAATCAAGGAGTTTCAGATCTGGTACTGCAGGAGTCTGGCCAATTCAAACCTTTTCCAAGCCAAGGATGACCCATTTTGGTTTTGACCCCAGGAACCTCTGGGATTTAAAAACAATCAGCAACCTAAAAAGGATAGCTGAAGCTGCTGAGACTCTGAGACAGGCTACAGCAAAATTAGGAGGCCCGTATGGAGTTAGGGAAGAGCTGGAGGGAGGCAAGTACTTATTTAACTCATAAGGAATTTTGGTCATCAAAAATGTTTAACTGAAGGAACAGCTGATAATATATAAAACTGCAAACTAACTTCATTGGGAGTTAGGTGCCTAAAAATTTTAGGATCTGGGACATTATCCCTAGAAAGCTGCCATTTGTCTACTAATTTCTCTGTAGAAAATGCATCTCTTTTGTAGATTAGAGGGACAGAGACTGTTTGCCTATTGGTTTATTTTAAAAGTTGTCATTTTACTGATAATCTAAATAATTAATCTGTCTGTACTTCCTAGTCATGGTTTCTGAAGTTGCAAGAAACTGTTTCTGAAATGACCAGTAGTAATTCTCTCTGCACAGTTCATTAGAGACAAAGGATATGTAGGACTGCATTGTATTAATGTAAAGCATCTGAGTGCACAACATTTTCCATGTAAAAATAGTTACAAACATGTCACCTCACTTCTTATGTTTTACATGCATAAGAACGACATAATTAAGCTATTTAAAATCATTAAATCCCCAGGCTAAAAAAAATTCCCTCAGTTCAGTTCCTTGGGAAATTGCAAGATAACTGAAGTGGGCTAATGTGACTGCTGTATAGCATAGTTCTTCTTCGAGTGCTTGCTCATATCCATTCCAATCAGGTGTGCGCGCGCCGCATGCACGTTCGTCGGAAGATTTTTACCCTAGCAACACCCGGCGGGCTGGCTGGGCGCTCCCTGGCCTGGCGCCGCTATGGCACCGAATATATACCTCTGTCGACCCGTCCACTCCTCAGTTCCTTCTTACCGCCCATGTCGGTCGTTGGAACAGTGGAGTGCGGCCTAGCATTTCTCCACTTCCCTAGCGATTCACCTGTTCTAGTACTTTTGTGTATATAGTTTTATAGTTATAGTTGTAGTTTATACTGTTATTAATCTTCTTAACGTAGTTAGTGTATTTACTTTAGAGTGTTGGGGATTAGCCCTTCCCCTCTCCCAGTGCCCGGGCCCATGCCTGGCTCACTGGGCTTCAAACCGTGCTCGGCCTGCCGCCGGCCGATGCCAACGGGAGACCCCCACGACTCGTGCCTAAAGTGCCTGGGGGAATCCCATCTCTCAGATAAGTGCCGCATTTGCAAATCTTTTAAGCCGCGGAAAAAAAGGAGCGAGACTTTCACCTTAAGCAGCTCCTAATGGAGGCGGCCCTCACTCCTCCAACTTTGGCACCGAATGCCGCACAGTCCACGCTGAGGAGAAGTGCCTCCTCGGCACCGGAGAGCGCCGGCACCGCTAAGACTCCCCGGCACCAGCCGTCACAGGCACAGAAGACAGCCCAGCACTGCTCCCTCTCCCCGCGTGCAAGAAGCCTAAAGCTTCTTCGGCTCCATTACTTACACCGCAGTCGGAGCTTCAGTCGCCCGGCACCAATACCTGCCTTGGCACTGGTAGTAGCGGCACCGTTGATTCCGGCCATGCAAGAGCCGTTGAGTCCGTGCGTGACAGCTCCCCGGCACGCGCCTTGGTTGAGCTTCTTGTTCCCACCACGCCTGAGACCTTTTCAACGGCGAGGGAACTCATCGCATTGACAGAGCCCACCCTGCCTCAATCCCCGGCGCCGCCGGTGCGGGTTGTTGCATCAACAGGGAAGCCTTCTCTGGTCAGGCCACCCTCTAGCGACGCAGCGAGCAGATGCCACTCGGGATCCAGATCCCGCCAGCGTTCCCAATCTCGCCACTGGTCCCGTTCCAGGCGCCGCTCGCAGTCCCAGTACCGATCCCCTTCTCGGTACCGGTCGTACTCGCGGCACCGCTCATGATGACGCTCTCCGGACCGGTACTCCAGTCGTTGGTCCAGCTCCCGGCACCGTTCCCGCCACAGCCACTCTCACCATCGAGCCTCACGGTCCCGGTCAACCTCCCGGCACCACGCTGGTCATAAGTCCCGGTCATCCTCTCGGCACCGATACGACTCCCGGTACCGCTCTCCAGTGCGGCACGACCCTCGGTACCCTGGGCACAGGGCACCTCCTCATGGTGTCTCCGCTCCGCCGTGGCCATCACAGCACCCATCTGAGTCCTCTCGCGCTGATAGCGCCCAGTATGGAGATTCGGAACCACAGAGCCGTACCCTTCAGGAGACACAGGCCTCAGTGGTCCTTCTGGACGCCTTGGGCATACCACCAGGCCCAAGGCGAATCCACGGTTACATCTCGCTCCGCCCCGTCGGAGCACCGTGCACCAGAGGCCACTGTTAGCCGCCCCCCTCCAATGGGAACAGACGCTTCAGCTTTAGCACCAGACCCTCCAGTGTTCCCAGACCCTGAGGTTCCTCAGGATCAGGAGTCCCTACAGGAGCTAGTCGTACCGGGTCTGTCATCCTCCTCTTCATCAGACGAGGCAGTAGCCGGTACTTCAGCATCAGGCCCACTCCTGATCGACCTCCGTGCCCACCAGGATCTTCTCCAGCGGGTTGCTCTGAATATCAACCTACAAGTGGAGGAGGTCCCGGAGGTGGAGGACCCCGTTATAGACATACTATCGGCAGACGCCCCTACTCGCGTGGCTCTGCCTTTCATCCGCTCCATCCAGGCCAAAGCAGACACAATTTGGCAATCCCCAGCGTCTTTTCCTCCTACGGCCAGAGGCGTGGAGAGGAAATACATGGTACCCTCTAAAGGGTATGAGTACCTCTATACCCATCCTCCTCCATGCTCTCTGGTCGTTCAATCTATGAACGAGAGAGAGTGCCACATCCAACAAGCCCCTGCCCCTAAATTGCGGGAGGCTAGACGGATGGACTTATTGGGGCGTAAGGTCTACTCCACCGGAGGCCTCCAACTGCGAGTGGCTAACCAACAGGCCCTGCTCAGCATGTATAGTTATAACACCTGGCAGTCGGTAGGTAAGTTCGCTGAGCTGATCCCACAGGACTCCCGTCCAGAGTTCCAAGCTCTCCTGGAGGAAGGGAAGAAGGTAGCATGAACATCCCTGCAGGCCTCACTCGACACGGCTGATTCGGCGGCCAAAACCGTGGCCTCCGGGATTACAATGCGGAGAATATCGTGGTTGCAAGTCTCGGGTCTACCTCCCGAACTACAACACACTATTCAGGACCTTCCATTTGAAGGCCAGGGCCTTTTCTCGCAGAAAACGGACCCTAAACTCCAGAGTTTGAAAGACAATCGTGTCGTCATGCGTTCCCTTGGGATGCATACTCCGCAAACCCAATGGCGGTCTTTCCGGAGCCAGCCTCAGCGCCCCTACCCACCGCCCAGGCCACTTAGCAGGAGGCATGGTCGCGGGAACCGTAGACGACAATCGGGTTCCCAAGGGGGCCAGAATAACGGTCCCGCCAAACCATCAGTGGGACCAAAGTCAAACTTTTGAAGGTGCGCCCGAGAGCAGAGCACCAGTTTTTTCCCAGGATCCTCCTCACTTGTCCAGCCGCCTTTCCTCCTTCCTCCCTGCGTGGACCCAATTAACTTCAGACCGTTGGGTCCTACGCACGGTGGAATTTGGATACCACCTCCAGTTTATTTCTCCCCCTCCCTCCCACCCATTCTCCCTGTCCCTCTTCAGGGACCCCTCTCACGAGCAAATCCTCTGGCAGGAGGTTCGTACGCTCCTCTCAATCGGAGCTATAGAGGAGGTGCCAGAGGAGCTCAGTGGCAAGGGATTCTACGCGGAGAAGGAGGTTACTCTGTCTTCTCCCACCCTATGGTCTCCAGGTTCCTCACAGGCCTGGAGCGTCTTTTTCCCCTGGTACGACGCCCCGCCCCCTCCTGGGACCTCAATTTAGTTTTGACGACGCTTACGTTCCCCCCGTTCGAACTGCTGGCAATCTGCTCACTCCTATATTTATCATGGAAAACAGCCTTCCTTGTAGCCATTACATCGGCTAGGAGAGTCTCTGAACTTCGAGCTCTGATGGTGGACCCACCATACACTGTGTTCCACAAGGACAAAGTGCAACTGCGCCCACATCCGGCATTCCTCCCTAAAGTGGTTTCGGCCTTCCGTCTCAACCAGGACATATTCCTCCCAGTCTTCTTCCCCAAACCGCATACATCACGTAGGGAGCAGCAGTTGCTCTCGCTCGACGTCCGTAGGGCGCTTGCCTTCTACATTGACCATACGAGGGCCTTCCGCAAAACGCCCCAACTTTTTATGGCAGTGGCGGACCGGATGAAAGGCCAGCCCGTCTCTTCCCAGAGGATCTCGTCCTGGGTATCAGCATGCATCCGGGCTTGCTATGATTTAGCTCACACCTCTCCGGGCCATGTCACCACACATTCGACCAGGGCCCAGGCCTCGTCATCTGCTTTCTTAGCTCGAGTGCCTATTCAGGAGATATGTCGAGCCGCAACATGGTCTTCGGTGCACACCTTTGCTTCCCATTATGCCCTGGTCCAACAATCCAGGGACAATGCAGCCTTTGGCTTGGCAGTCTTGCACTCGGCAGTTTCTCACTCCGACCCCACCGCCTAGGTAAGGCTTGGGATTCACCTGACTGGAATGAATATGAGCAATCACTCGAAGAAGAAAAGATGGTTACTCACCGTTGTAACTGTTGTTCTTCGAGATGTGTTGCTCATATCCATTCCAAGACCCGCCCTCCTTCCCCACTGTCAGAGTAGCCGGCAAGAAGAAACTGAGGAGCGGACGGGTCGGCGGGGTATATATTCGGTGCCATAGCGGTGCCACGCCAGGGGGCGCCCAGCCAACCCGCCGGGTGTTGCTAGGATAAAAATCTTCCGACGAACGTGCACGCGGCGCGCGCACACCTGATTGGAATGGATGTGAGCAACACATCTCGAAGAACAACAGTTACAACGGTGAGTAACCGTCTTTTTTGCAAAAAAAAAAAATCGGCACTGGAAAAAACTTTTGGTGTAGGATATCACATGAAATAGACTTGCAATTACTTCAAGAACAACTCCCCCGTCATGTGCAGGCAGGGTTCTTTTGTACTTAGACTTTCTTCTTGCTATGATTTCACATGATTGCCTTTGTTATTATTGCTTTGCTTTGATTTCCTTTGCATCCTTTATTGTATGATGATTGCACTTTCAAGAAACCTGAGCTGCATGAAGGGCTGAAGTTATCACAGCATTAAAGAAATAAAAGACCAGGCGCTGGTGTGCAAACAGAAGTCTGAAGACAGAGTCTAACACCTACCCAAAATTGGAGATATTTTGCTCTGGGCTTGGGCAAATTAATTTACTTCTTCTTTTTCTCCTTTACCCCCCCCCTCTTTCACGCATACTGATTAGAGAGCTTTGGGTTTGCTGGATTATGTTACCACTTACAACTTCTATGAAATGGGACAGAGCTTGTAAAAAAAGGAACTGCATGCAGATCCACAATTACACTGCTTTAGCAGCACAGCTTGATGTATTCTGCAAATAAAATATATTCTTCCCTGGTGGTAGAAGACAAACTTAGCTTCCACTAGAGAGAGTGCCCTAATTTGCCCTAATGTTCTTTCTTTTTAGTCTTTCTAGCGATCAGCAGACTGCCAACCAAGGCTCCATGCTAAACTGAAAGGAGGCATGCAGAGTTCAAAGCACTTCAGCCTTAATGCAAACAAACCCCTCATTGAGAAACATGAAATGCACTATTTGATACGGTAAAGTTATGAGCAATGAAAAAGTGAATACAGTAGCTATAGAAAGTAGCATGTGAACAAAAAGCTTTTTTATTTTGAGCATTCCAGATTTTAATCCTTGCAGTGAATCATTTTTTTAGAACCAAATCTGCTGTGAAAAGACTTCTGGTTTAGGGGTTTGTTTGGGGATTTTTTTATTTTTATTTACTTTTTGGTTGCTTTGTTTTATAGGGAAGGGGGAGTACCTTTCCAACTTTCTTAGTGCCAGATTCTGCTTTCCGTAATGAGACAGAGTGGAATCTCACCCTATTAATAGTCTCATGGCTTTCCCTGGACCTACCAACAAGTAAGGTATTACTCAATGTAAGTGGAGCTGAATCTGGTCCTTCTCACAAAGGTTCAAATAAAAACAAGTGCTTGCTGGCGGCAAAAGTATGAACCACTGTGTCTGATTTTCATGTTGCCTCCTGTGCTTTGCAATGAGAGGCATCAGTCAAAGCATTTACGATGTTATCTCAGGCCCATTTCCCAAGCAGTATCATATTTAGGCCATCTGCAAGGGGCTTATGCTAATTTAAATGAAGCATCTAAAAGACAGGCAGTGACAAGTATAAACGTATGTCAAGTGGATCTTGGATGTGTAAATTCCCTTCAAATGTTCATCATTAATAATAGCCCCTAACCATTCCTCTGGTAACAGTGCTCTTCAGTCTGATGAGCTATTGTGGCGAAGAGCAATCATTTAGCTTCATTTCATCTTCCTGGCAACATTCCCTTTGAGTTTAGCTCACTGAAGAATCACTCCAAAGATATTCTCATCCCCAAAATTGTATACATTAGCTGAATGGCTTCATATAACATGCTTATTCTTAACTCAGTAGAATTAGAAAACATGTTCCCAGGACTATACTGTTGACCTACATCTAGCAGTTTCCTTGGAGACATTTTTTTTAAAGCCTATAAAAGTCTTAGGCCATGGAAGCATTTGATTCTTTTTATTTAGGAAAACTACAAACTCTGCAACATCTCTCATTAAACTAACAAAATTATGACATCTCTACCGAGAGGATGTATGTGTGAGTTAGGGGAAGGGTTTACATCGTTTCTCTGGATAGCTAATTCAGCCTCACTGAAATCATGTCATACCTCAGGTCATGTGAATGTTGAAGCAAAATACTCCCTTTAGAAATTTCACAAATATCAATCTTAAGTTACCTGATGAATATTTTTAGAACTGTAAAATTGCTTCAAACCCAAGAGCATATTTTAGCCTAGTTTACTGTGGCCTTTCTGTCTCCTTGAACAGGGATCATCATTAGTGATCTGTCAGCTGTGTTAATGCAGTGCAATACAATAGCTAAACAGTCTACAGTGCCTCTCTTCTCAGTTTGAAAAGCAGGAAATGAAATCCCTCCATACTGCTGAAACCTGAATAGAAATAAGGCTTTTGAGATTATGCCATACTTAAATGAAGAAGCTTTTGAAGCCAAAGAGAAACTGTCCTCATGTGCTTCTAACATTAGCGAAGATGTTTTATACTGTCAAATACTAGGAATTCGTTATTGCAGAAGTGAATACGTATTAAAAGTGCATGAATTTTCCATAGAACTTCCACTGCTCTTTATCTAATCATTGAGTGATATTTATTTATGTGAAACTAATTTGCTTTCATGCTGGTTTCATGCAGCAAATTAATATCTTTGCAGATTGTCTATACATATATATCATTAGGGCCAGACAAAACTCCTTAATTTTTCTTATAAATGTGTTCTATTTTGGTGTAGGTTTATTTTATTTTTCCTAATGTTCTCATTAGAACATTTCTGTTCTGATGATTCACAGCTCTGTTTTACTATGCCTGATCTGTCTCCCTCTGTCCAATCCCACATCTCAACATGTCTCTTGCCTTCATGGTAAATTAAGATCAACTTAAAAAAAAAAAAGCCACCTAACCTGTATTTTCTCCATTCTTTCTCCAGTATCTTTATAACATCAGCATTTTCCTTGGCATCTGGAGACTTAATGTGGGGGTCACCTTTGATGCTGCCTTCTCATTCTCCCCCACACATTCATACCATGTTCAAATCTTACCATTTCTTTCTCTACAACATTTCATAGATTCATGGATTCCAGCGCCAGAAGAGACCATCATCTAGTCTGAGCACATATATATCACAGGCCATAGAACTTTTCCCCAAATAACTGTCAAGCAAATCTTTTAGAAAAAACATCCAATCCTGATTTAAAAAATTAGTAGGGATAGAGAATTCACCATGACCTCCTTTGGTAAATTGTTCCAATGGTTAGTTATCCCCACTGTCAAAATTTATACCTTATTGCCAGTCTGAACTTGTTTAGTTTCAATTTCCAGCCATTCGATCACGTTATACCTTTCTCTGCTAGACCGAAAAGCCCATTATTAAATATTTGTTCCCCATGTAGGTCTTTATAGACTCTAATTAAGTCACCCTTTATCCTCCTCTTTGTTAAGCTAAATAGACTGAGGTCTTTGAGTCTATCACTATAATGCATGTTTTCGAATCCTTTAATCATTCTCATGGCTCTCACCTGAGTTCCCTCCAATGTATAAACAGCCTTCTTGAACAGTGGGGACCAGAACTGGATACAATATTCCAACTGTGATAGCACCAGTGCCAAACACAGAGGTAAAATAACCTCTCTACTCCTACTCGAGATCCCTCTATTTGTGCATTCCAGGATAACATTAGCTCTTTTGGCCACAGAGTCACATTGGGAGTTCACGTTTAGTTGATTATCCACCATGATCCCACAAATATTTTTCAGAGTCATTGCTTTCCAGGATAGAGTCCCCCATCCTGTAAATATGGCCTATATTTTTTTAATTTCTAGATGTATACATTTACTTTTAGCTATATTAAAAAGCATATTGTTTACTTGGGCCCAGTTTACCAAGTGATCCAGATCATTCTGAATCAGTGACCTGTCTTCTTCATTATTTACCACTCCTCCAATTTTTGTTTCATCTGTAAACTTTATCAGTGAAGATTTTATGTTTTCTTCCAGATCATTAATAAAAATGTTGAATAACATAGGCCCAAGAACTGATCCCTGCAGGATATCCTGGAATCACACACACTTTATAACAATTCCCTGTTTACAATTACATTTTGAGACCTATCAGCTGTTTTTTAATCTATTTAATATGTACAATGTTAATTTTATATCATTCTAGTTGTTTATTCACATTGTCACGCAGTACCAATTCAAAGGCCCTAAAGAAGTCTATTACATCAACACTATTACCTTTATCAACCAAACATATAATCTCATTACAAAAAATATTGTTAGTTTGACAGGATATATTTTCCATAAATTGGTGTTGATTTGCATTAATTACATTACCCTCCATTAATTCTGTATTAATTAAGTTCTATATCAGAAATTTCATTATCTTGCCCAGGATAGATGTCAAGCTGAAAGGCCTATAACTACCCAGGTTATCCTGTTTACACTTTTTAAAAATTGACACAACATTAGCTTTCTTCCAGTCTCTGGAACTTCCCCTGTGCTTCAAAACTTATTGAAAATCAACATTAACATTCCAGCAAGCACCTCAGAAATACAGACCAGAAATATGTATCAAAGTCTTTTGCATTTTCTGTATTATTATTGCTAATTCTACTATTTTCATCTAGTAATGGACCAATACCATTGTTAGGATTCTTTTTGTTCCTAATATATTTAAAAAGCTTCTTATTGTTATTAACTCTGCTAGCCTTGTGTTCTTTTGCTTCTCTTATCAGTTTTCTACAATTTCTAAATTCTGATTTATATTCATTACTCTCAACTTCCCCTTTCTTCCATTTGTTATATATAGTTATTTATTTTTTTAGCTACCTTCAATTTCCCTTTAAACCAGGTCAGATTTTTAACCATTATGGCCCTCTTCCTTAATCATGGGATCGTGGCTTTTGGGACATCTAGTAAGATATTCTTAAATGATTCCCAATTATCTTGCACATTTTTCTTAATAAATTCTTCCTCACAGCTGATTTGCATCATCATTATTTTTACCTTTTTGAAATTGGTTCAGTTAAAGCACCAAGTATATATATTACTGGTCTGGACTTTATTCTGTGTGCACATTATAAGTGTAATCAAATCATGATCACTTGTACCTAAGTTACCATTAATTTTTAGTTCTGTGATCAATTCCTCTTTATCTGCTAGTGTAAAGTCTAATAAAGAATTCCCCTGTGTTGGCTGCAGCATTTTTTGAGTTAGGAAATTGTCTTCTATAATGTTTAGAAATTCCAGGGATGTTTTAGTACTGGCAGCATGAGTCCTCCAGCATATGTCACTCAAATTGAAGTCCCCCATGAACATGCTGCTTTTTTCCCTATACATTATAGATTATAGATCAGTACGTAATGAGGCAGTTATCCTGTTCCCTAGTGTGAATTTGATGGTCTGTAGCAGACACCAACTAATACCCCATCTTGTGCTTTATCTGCTAGGACATTGGTCCATGAGCATTCAGGATCATTTTCTTTGCAGTTATCAGTGACTCAGAAACAGGTAATGCCATTTTTGACATAGAGTGCTACTCCCCTCCCCTTTTGCCCACTCGAACCTTCCTACATAGGTTATAACCATTGATTTTAACATTCTGACCATGTGAATCATCCCACCAGTAATACCAATTAGATCGCATTTTAGCTCATAAATGAGCAATTCCAGTTTCTCTTATTTGTTAGCCAGGCTCCTAGCATTGGTGTATAGGCAATTCAAGATTTGTTTCTTTCCCTCTCCTACTAGATCTGATCCTTCCTTTCTGTCTCATATCTCCCTGCTCATGAGCAAGCATATCTTCATCCCTCTGTTTCAGAAAAAGTTCCCTTTAAATCAGTGATTCCCAAACTTTAACAGCCCCTTTCACTAAAATGTCAAGTCTCACAAACCCCCTCCTAAAAATGAATATTTCCAGGGATTTTCTCCTTTACCTGAGTACAAATTATAAAAGCAGTGATCTTGGAAATATGAAATATGTTTTTACAGCATGCTTATTACACACTATTTCTTATCAATTAATTAATTAATTAACATTTATCATTACAATATTTTTATTACATTATGAAAACAGCAACACTCTTCCAAGATCTCACTTTCATAGCTTGTATCACTTTGAATAAGCCTGTTATAAGACAAGGCTCCTATGTTTCATCAAGGACAGTGTTTCTCAAACTGGGGTTGCCGCTTGCATAGGGAAAGCCCCTGGTGGGCCGGGCTGGTTTGTTTACCTGCCCTGCCCACAGCTCCCACTGCCTGCAGTTCGCCACTGCAGGCCAAAGGGGCTGCTGGAAGCGGCAGCCAGTAAGTCCCTCGACCCGCGCCACTTCCAGCAGCCCCCATTGGCCTGGAGCAACGAACTGCGGCCAGTGGGAGCCGCAATTGGCCAGACTTGTGGGCAGGGCAGGTAAACAAACCAGCCTGGCCCGCCAGCGGCTTTCCCTACACAAGTGGCAACCCCAGTTTGAGAAACACTGATCAAGGAGTATCAGATGTGAAACAGCATGAAGGTATTTAAGAAGCCAACTCAAAGAGTTCCTCCTACACAAGCATTCAGGTCTTGAGCAGTCTAGGCAAACAATGCATGTTACAACAAAGCTTAAACTTGTTCTTGATAATAATTTAAAAAAAAATACTAGCTGCCTACTTCATTTTAAAAACAGCAAAAAATATCCACCTCCCTTCCCGTTTCTTATAAGGAGTCTTGAAGTTTAAATCTCTTCACTGTGATAGTTATGGTTACTTAGATCTGCTTAGCTCTTGGAAGTCCAGGGGCTCTGAGCTGCTGGCCTCGTGCTGCCTGGGGACCCTAGGGACAGCTCTGTCCACCATTAGGGAATTTTTTCCTGAGAACCTACTGTAACATTCATGAACCCTAGTTTGGGAACCACTGCTATAAATGAATCGCCATGTTATGTGCATAGCTCAGCTGAGTAACTGCAGGATTGTACTGCTGTAGCCTACTCGCTTCCTCATACAATGCCCTCTCCAACACTTGCCACTCTGACTCATCCTGTAACATCCACAACTTTGATTGCAAGTTCTGGGCTAGGTACATTTTGTTTGTCTTCTTAAATTGCACATCTTTGGATGCTGTAAAACATAATAGCAATAATATAATAATAATAACCAGAGACAAAAGTATGTCTAGTAGGGTGCTCTTTGGCATTATTGTAATACTTAGTCCTAAATTATCAGATCAATGTATGTAATGAAGTCCCAGTCAGATTTGAAAAACATAGCAAAGGTAGAACAGCAGTATAGGGAATAGTGCCGCAACAGATGTTTTCAGTATAAAAATGTGAAACCTTTGCTGATGGAATTGGCATTTCATAGAGAGATAGAGGGAAAAAGCTGTCCACACATGGCAGATATTTCTGTTACTATAAACATGGAAATACCTTTAGCTACAGGCAGTTGATAGACAAGAAGTGGATGCCTTTTCCATTCTTTGTGTAGAAATGTGAAGCTCAGACAGCTCTGTGATTATTTTTTTCAACAATGACTGCATCGGGGCTAGAATATGACATTATTTGAATGTTGAGTATAAATGAATAAGAAGAAACCATTGCAGCTCTCATCTGGCAAACAGAAGTAGCCTCGGACAAGCTTAATACATTATTCACTAGCAAGTGGTAGAATAATAGAGCGAGCAAGTGTAACAGATTCTTTGTACAAGATATTCATCTTCTGAAATAAAAGCATACTGCATGCTCCTTGGGTCCCATTAAAAACATTAGTATGCAAAAATGACCACAAAAATCTAAACAAAACTGTGCCCAAAATAAATTTGATTTAGGATTATATGTTCCTGGGTGGTTTTCATTTGCCTGGTTGTTTAGTGGCACTACGAGTGTCAAGTACACTTAATTCAGATTAAATAAAACAATTAATTCAAATAAAATAAGTAACCAATTACTGAAGATATATTTCATACAGAACATACATATAGAAAAACTATATAACAGTGGTGGGCTGTAAGTCTTGCACTGGCACCTAAAAGGCTAAAAGAACCTGAAAGTGCTGATAATGTCACTGATTACACCTAAGGAGGGTGTGGCCAGGTGAAGGGGTGAATTTAGAAGAGAAAAGGATCAGAACCCCATCCCCAAATTCCCCCTCTAACTCCACCCCCTCCCTGTCCCTATTGGATCCCTTCTCCAAATTCCCACCCCGGCCCCACCTCTTCCCCAAGAGGGAAGGCATGGCATTCCCCCTCCCTCCGTGCCCCGTGAATCAGCTGTTTTGTGGTGCAAGTTCTGGGAGGGAGGGGGCAGAAGCAGTACATGGCGACATGCTCGCAGAGGAGGCGGAGGCAAAAGCAAGCTGGAGCGGGGGGACAGGGCAGGGCAGGGAGCTGCCGGTGGGTGCTGAGCACCCACCAATTTTTTTCCATAAATGATCCATCCCCAGAGCACCCACGGAGTCAGCGCCTATGACTACACAGACTAATCATAGAGGAAAGATGGACTGGGGGTGAAAGCTCTAACCCTGTGAATTGGAGATCTGGTTTTAATTCCCTTCTCTGTCACAGACTTCCTGTGTGATCAGGGCTAATCACTTACGGCTTGTCTACATGGGGAAATTTACTGAAATAACTATACCAGTTGTCATAAACAGATAGCTAAGGGTTAATGTCTCTTTCACCTGGAAAGGGTTAACAAACAACACCTGACCAGAGGACCAATCTGGAAACAAGATACTTTCAAATCTCGGTGGAGGGAAGCCTTTATTTGTGTTTTTTGGGTTTTGCTTTGTTCTCTCTGAGTCCTGAAAGGGACTAGACGTGCAACCAGGTTTCTTGCCAATCTCCCTGCTACAGTCTCTTATTTATTCAGAATAGTGAGTATTGAATAGAAAGGCAATTATAGTCTTTTAATTGTTTTCTGTATTTGCAACTGTGTATCTGGCTGGTAGAGTTTTAATGTGTATTTGGCTGAAAGTATTTTTAAATTGTATTTCTGCTGGAGGAAGCTTTTTCTCCAGTTTCTATAAGCTGAAAGACCCTGTAATATTTCATCTTAAATTTACAGTGATTATTTTTACTTTTTCTGTCTTTTATTAAAAGCTTTTTCTTTTAAATACCTAAATGATTTTTTTCCTCTGGTTCAGGCAGAGGTATTGAATCTGTACTCACCAGGGAAGTGGTGGGAGACAGGGAGAAAGAAGGGAGGGGGAGAGGGGGAATCCCTTTGTTTAGATTCACAGAGCTTGAATCTGTATTGCCTTTGTGAGGGAAAGAGGGGAGGGATGGAGGTGGAAAGCCTCTGTTTTAAGATTCAAGGAGTTGAATCCCAGTGATCTTCCAGGGTAACCCAGGGGGGAAAGCCTAGAGAGGCACTAGTGAGGGAAAGAGTTTACTTTCCTTGTATTAAGATCCAGGGGGTCTGGGTCTTGGGGGTCCCCAGGGAAGGTTTTGGGGAGACCAGAGTTTATCAGGCACTCAAGGTCCTGATTGGTGGCAGCATATCAGACCTAAGCTAGTAATTAAGCTTAGAGGAATTCATGCTAGTACCTCATTTTTTGGACTCTAAGGTTCAGATTGGGGATAGAATACTATGACATGGTGAGCAGCGTTGGGATGAGAATCCAAAAGCCAGTAAGATTATTATTTTTCTTTCCTCTCTGCTAGCTGTTTGTAAGCAGGAGAGAGGGTTTTTAAAACTACAACCAGAGAAATTTTTTTTCCTTGCTCCTTTCTGGTTGTGCAGAGAGATTGCCTGAGGGCACCACATTAAGTTTTAACCAAGGGTCTTTTGTTAAACAATAGAACTCCAGCTGTGAGTCACTACACCAGCAGAACACATATGCAAATGAAAGGTGTTTTTTTTTGTTTCTAACTTTATCATGGAAGGCTACTTAAAAAAAGTAGAAAGACTCTGTTGCTAAGCAAACCCAAGGAGGCAACAAAGAAGCAGCAGTTCAGGCAGTAAACCAGCAGAGGGCACCCAACACAAAAAAGCAGGAAACATGACTTCCAGGACAAAACTGGATGCAGAGACACAAATCAAAGATGCAGACCACAGGCAACAAATGGAAAAAAGAGAAAAAGAGGTGGAGTTGAAAGAAAAGAAGAAAAAATCAAACTGGCAGCCCACAAAAGAGACAAGAAGCAAAGATGTGGCCCACCAATGAGAAATGGAAAAACAACAAAAACAGGTGAAGAGAGGGAAAAGAGAGAAAGCATGAAATGGATTTGGCGCGGGCCAGGCAGCATGCTCCAGCCAGTCCTAACAACCCTTCGCCAATGATTGTTCCACATCACAAGAAATTTCCCACCTCCAAGGCAAGTGATGACACTGAGGCCTTCTTGAAAAATTTGACAGGGCCTGCCTTAGGTACAGCATCCCTGAGAGCCAGTACATGATAGAACTGAGGCCACAGCTCAGTGGACCCTTAGCAGAGGTGGCGGCTGAATGCCTAAGGAGAACATGAACGATTATAAACTTTTTCAAACCAAGGCCAGATACAGAATGGGAATAACACCTGACATGCCTGTCGGCGTTCAGAAACCTAAAATGGAAACCAGATGGTCATCCCGCAACACGGCTACCACATTGCAAAGAATTTGAAGCCTGGATATCAGGAAAAAAGGTTAACAATATGGACGAGCTGCACCTCCTGATACAAATGGAGCAGTTCTTGATGGTGTTCCTGAGGAAATAGAGAGGTACATCCTAGATGGGAAACCCAAAACGGTAACCTAGCGGGGGAGATTGGAGCCAAATGGATGGAAGTGACAGAAAAGAAAAAAGCTACTGTCAAGGGGAACGAATACCCCAGGGGGCACACTAAACAATAAACCTACAACCGAGGGCAGCCTAAGACCCGCCTACAACCAAGGAAAGCCCCAGACTACCTTTATCCCACCTCATCCGTCTCCAGTAACCCACTTCGATCCAGTGACCAGTCAGCTGGAAGATGCTTTAAGTGTAATGAACTGGGACATATAAAGGCCAACTGCCCAACCCCAAACCGAGTGCAAGTCATTACACACCATCACACAAAAGATCCCCAGGTCCAGATGCCTCTCAAATCCCCTTGGAGCAAAGGGAAAATTTGAGAGTGGGTGGAAAGAAGTTACCGCGTGGAGAGCACGGGGGCACAAGTGTCAGCTATCCACCAATCCTTTGTGGACCCCAAATTCATCAACCCAAAGGCCCAAGTGACATTTACCCTTCATGTCACAAGCTGTAGACTTGCCTACAGCTAAACTAACTCGTCCAGTACAAAGGCTGGTCAGGAATGTGGACTTTTGCAGTATATGACAATTATTCCATCCCCATGTTACTGGGGGAAGACTTGGCCAACCAGGTGAAGCGGGCCAAGAAAGTGGGAATGGTTACACGCAGCCAAGCCAGGCAAGCTTCCAGACCCATTCCTGTTCCTGAGCCATCCCAAGGGACCATTGTCTGTGATACCAGAGACCCAGCAAGAGGTAGTGGACCCGGATCCCCTGCCAACGACTGAAACAGCCACAGTGCCTCCAGTCCCAGACCCCGAACTGGAAAAGCAACCAGCACCAGCACCAGCAATTGCAAACCTATCTTCACCCCAACGCCAGAGGGCACCAGCAAGCCTGAACTGGCAGAAGCAGCAAACAACATACCCAAGAGGCTCAGCCAGAGCCTGAAATACCACCTGGTGCACCAGCGAAGAGCGGTTCACCAGCAATGGAGACAACCCCATTACCTATATCGCTTCCAGAGGGACCAAGCCCAAGTCCACAGTCCAAGGAAAAACTGGTGTCTCCGCCTCAAGGGAACAGTTCCAGACTGAGCAGGAAGCAGATGACAGCCTTCAGAAAGCTTGGTGGCGGCCCGGAGCACCCTACCACCTCTCAGCTCTTCTAACCAATCCCGGTTTGTTATAGAACAAGGACTTTTATACAAGGAGACTCTTTCGGGGACACCAGGAAGACTGGCACCGCAAAAACAGTTGGTGGTTCCAACTAAATACCGGGGGAAGCTCTAAGCTTAGCCATGATCATCCCAGTGGCCACGCTGGGGTAAACAGAACAAAGACAGGTTGGGGAAGTCCTTCCACTGGGAGGGGATGGGCAAGGACGTTGCCAAGTATGTCCGGTCTTGTGAGGTGTGCAAAGAGTGGGGAAGCCCCAAGACCAGATCAAGGCCCTCTACAGCCACTTCCATAACTGAGGTCCCATTTCAGGAGTAGCTGTGGATATTCTGGGTCCTTTCCCAAAAAGACCCCAGAGGAAAGCAGTACATACTGACTTCGTGCACTTTGCTACTCGATGGCCGGAAGCAGTAGCTCTAGCAACCCAGGGCTAAAGCTGTGTGCCAGGCCCTAACCGACATTTTTGCCAGGGTAGGTTGCCCTCCGACATCCTAACAGATTCAGGATCTAATTCCTGGCAGGAACCATGAAAGAACTGTGGGAAACTCATGGGGTGAATCACTTGGTTGCCACCCCTTACCACCATCAAACCAATGGCCTGGTAGAAAGGTTTAATGGAACTTTGGGGGCCATGATCCGTAAATTCGTCAATGAACACTCCAATGACTGGGACCTAGTGTTGCAGCAGTTGCTTTTTGCCTACAGGGCTGTACCAACATCCCAGTTTAGGGTTTCACCATTTGAACTTGTGTATGGCTACGAGGTTAAGGGGCCATTACAGTTGGTGAAGCAGCACTGGGAGGGGTTTACACCCCTCCAAAAACTAACATTCTGGACTTTGTAAGCAACCTACAAAGCACCCTCTGACACTCTTTAGCTCTTGCTAAAGAGAACCTAAAGGATGCTCAGAAAGAGCAAAAGGCCTGGTATGACAGACTTACCAGAGAGCATTCCTCCACAGTAGGAGACCAGATTATGGTCTTGAAGGCGCAACAGGCCCATAAGATGGAAGCATCATGGGAAGGGCCATTCGCGGTCCAAAAGCGCCTGGAGCTGTTAACTACCTCATAGCATTTCCCAATTCCTCCCTAAAGCCCAGAGTATACCATTGTTACACTTCTCTCAAGCCCTTTTATTCCAGAGACTTACAGGTTTGTCAGTTTACAGTCCAGGGAGGAGATGACGCTGAGTGGCCTGACGGTGTCTACTACGAAGGGAAAAAAGATGGTGGTGTGGAAGAGGTGAACCTCTCCACAACCCTGGAACGTCTGCAGCGGCAATGAATCAAGGAGCTGTGCACTAGCTTCGCCCCTTTGTTCTCAGCCACCCCAGGATGGACTGAACGGGCATACCACTCCATTGACACAGGTAATGCTCACCCAATTAGAACCCCACCCTACTATGACACCAGTATAATTATACTGTTGTAGTTACACTAGTGTAACTCCCAATGGGGATACTTTTATTTGTAATAATGTTGGCCTTTTGTTGTTGTTGTTGTTTAACTTCTGTCACAGAATTCACATGGTATAGCCATAGCAGGATAATAGTAGGCGGCTCTTAGTCTCCCTGTTCCTCCCTTAGGAAACAGGGATAATAGCACTTTCCTACCTCACAGGGCATTGTAAGGATAAACGCATTACAGATCATGCTGTGATGTTCCCCAGGCATACCCAGGGTTGTGCAGCACCTTACCACCTCCTGCCTTTAGCATGAGGAAGTCTAGTCTGTGATTAATGAGGATCAGTTCCCTGAAACCACCAGCTTCTGGCAATACAAGCACTCCCTACCTTCCAGCCCCCACAGACCTCACTCCCTCTGCAGGTTAGTAATAGGCACACACCAACCCGAGAGTCCTCCAAGCATTCCCTGCAGTGTCCAGCCCCTTATCCGTTGAACACTCATAGAATTACCAGGCCAGACATTCCCAAAGGAACAGTACACACCAGCTAGTAAGATTCAGCTGTGGACTACCATTTTCCCTAACACCATAGCACTTAGATATAGTTCTAGTGAAAACAAGAATAAGTTTAATATCAAAGAACAGAGATGCAAGTGATAATGAGTACGATTATTGGAAAACAAATGGTTACATATAAAATACAACCATAACAGGCTTTCTAGACAGTAAACTAGCCGGTGATCTCCCCTCCAAAGAATTTTCTCACCCAAAGTTCTCTTCAGCATTTTCAACCAAATCTGGCTGACTCCTCTTTTCCATGAAGCAAATTCGCTGTCTGCGTATTTCCTCAGTGAAGGGTGTCTGAGTGTCATCTTTGTCCGCCAAACATAATAGAGCAAATCTTTGATTTGCACCTCAGGAGTGGCTTCCCTTCCCCTCCCCCCATTTATTCCTTCCCTTTACCTTTCTTTCTTTGCAGTTGTAACCCTTTATTAGCATTCAGTTCAGATGCGTGAGTAGTGACCCACCGTGAACTATACAATACTTGTTTTAAATTTTAAAAAGCCACATAGGTAAACAATTCTTGTCTGACAAAAAAAAATCCGTTTTTCACCTTTGCTGGTGACCAGTCCTTAGACGCAGACTTTAAGCACACATTTTCAGTATATATACAGAACTCTTTACCTAGTATTGATACATACATTTCACAATGATATGGATGACCAAAGTGACACAAGCTTTTATTAGAGACCTTGTATGGCCCTCTTTTGGTGAGGTAAAATGTAAATACCAAACTCAGGAGATCCCCTTGCCAGTTGGCACTAAGAGGTTCCTGGGTCACAAGTGCTGAGATATCACAGCAGTGGAGGCCATATGAGTACATTATGGAAGTGCTGGTTATGATTCCCTAGTTAAGGCTGTGTCAATAGCTTTCAGTTAACAAGAACTTAAATCTTTATTTTGCAAAAATCTCATTGAAATTGCAAAAATCAAAACAGTGCAGTAGTTTTGTTTTGGTAAAGTTGACATAAATGTCCATGAAGTTACATGTTTATTAGAGAAGACAGGGATGAACAAGTACCTCTTGCACTTGTAGTGGAAGATGGTGAAGTATGTGCTGGCCCTTAGTTCCTGGGCAAGTTTATTCCACAGGCTGAGACTAACTCTCAAGAAAGCACTGTCTTCTGCACAGACAAGCTTTATCCTTGTTCTAGAGAGTTCCATTGTGCATGAGGAGCAGAGTTGCCAACCATGATCTTCATCCCAGAGTTTTAGGCAATGTCTTAGATACAGGGGATACAAGGCAACGAGCGCCTTGAAGATGAGGCCTGAGATCTTGAACTTGACTTGATATTCTATGGCAGGGGTAGGCAACCTATGGCATGTGTGTCGAAGGCGGCACACACGCTGATTTTCAGTGGCACTCACGCTGCCCGACTCCTGCCCACTGGTCTAGGGGCTCTGCATTTTAATTTAATTTAAATGAAGCTTCTTAAACATTTTTAAAACCTTATTTACTTTACATACAACAGTTTAGTTATATATTATAGACTTATAGAAAGAGACCTTCTAAAAATGTTAAAATGTATTACTGGCACACGACACCTTAAATCAGAGTGAATAAATGAAGAATCGGCACACCTCTTCTGAAAGGTTGCTGACTCCTGTTCTATGGGAAGCCAGTGTAGAGCAGATCAGAGGTTTGAGATGTTTGGGGTAGGCTGTGTTGCTGAGGTGATGTGCTGCAATGTTTTATATGAGTGGGAGTTTCCTACGGGTAGATGGCTTCATGCTCAGTTACATCGCATCGTTGTAGTTCATATGGGAGGTGACAAGGTTGTGTACTGCCAAGGCCAGGTCCATCATATTAGGATGGGGTCTTCTAGCCAGTCAGAGATGGAAACATTACCTTACAGGGACGTAGCAGTGCTAAGGCAGAATAAGTCCCCAAATGCATGTAAGGTGGCACACTTGACTGTCTCAGTCTGTGGCTATAACTGATATTAAAGTATACAAACTCACTGTTAAGGTTTTGAGTAAAGAGTCCAAGTTTGACGAATCTGGGGTTCATATTGTTTTGGGGCATTTGTTGGAGATTAATCTGAAAGCTTTATGGAGTCCTGGAGTGTTACTGAGTGTTTTATGGGCAATATGAATGTGGAAAAGAATGCACAAGTCTTTCCACTTCTTATTTCCATGCTTTTAAGGTTTGGGATGGATGGGATGTGCCCAACGCTTTAGCTCTCACTAAACACAATACTTGTTTGCTAATCTAGATTATTCCATTTTTTTGCTTGTATTACTCACATTGCTAACTTTTAACAGAGGGGGATGCCCTAACCATGTGTGTGGGCACTGAAGAACAACCATTCAGCAGTGCTGTGTTTCATATTTCTTCATCCTTTCCTTGCCCTGCCCCATCCTCCATGGGTTTCAATTTGAGGTAAGCAAGTTGAATGGCAGAATGCCACTGTCTGAGGTTCTGTTTAATGATCCCTGAGAACAGAGCTCCCTGGAGTTGGTTGGCAGGCTCTCCCCTTCCTTTCTCAGACAAGGTCAGTTGTTTATGTAGGACTCCTGCCTCACGCATTTCCTTTTCCTCCTCTCCCCGCCCCCACTTCCCCTTTACTTATGTGTAATTTTGTGTGTCTGATTTGATGTCTCTGGCTCTCCTTCCTTCTTTCTGTATTGTCTTGCCAGGTTGAGATTTATTTATTTCCAGGAGAGGAGAACATGTCTAAATACAACAACTCTTGGAAGCCTTCCAAAGTCTACATAAGAGGGTGAATGCAGAGGAAGAGAGGGGTTGCTCCCTTAGGGTATGTCTACACTACAAAATTAGGTCAATTTAATAGAAGTGAATTCTTTTAGAAATCGATTTGATATTGTTGTTTGTGTGTGTCCCCACTAAGCTCATTAAGTCGGCAGAGTGTGTCCTCAGTACCGAGATTAGCATCGACTTTCGGAGCGTTGCACTGTGATAGCTATCCCACAGTTTCTGCAGTCTCCGCCACCCATTGGAATTCTGAGTTGAGCTCCCAATGCCTGATGGGACAAAAACATTGTCACAGGTGGTTCTGGATACATGTCATAAGGCCCCCCTCCGTCCCCTCCTCCCTCTCTCTCTCCGTGAAAGCAACGCCAAAAAATCATTTCTTGCCTTTTTTCCTGTGGTATGCTTGCTGTGCAGACGACATACCACAGCAAGCATGGAGCCCGCTCAGCTCACTGTCACCGTATGTCTCCTGGGTGCTGCTGGCGGACACGGTACTGCAGTGCTACACAGCAGCATCTCCTTGCCTTGCCTCACTGTGCAGATGGCAGACAATACAATAAGACTGCTAGCCGTCGTTGTCGTCCCATGGATGCTCCTGGCTGACCTCAGTTAGGTTGGTCAGGGACACCTGGACAAAAATGGGAATGAGTCCAGGTCATTCTCTTCTTAAAGTTTCATCTAATGGAGATTCAGTCCTGCCTGGTATATTATGCCAGCTGGCGGCTTCTGCCTCAAGCCGCTCTTCCAGTTGGCAGCACCACACGGTCGCACCTACCCCTTGCTCCCATGGCTCATGAAGCCTGGACAGTAGTAAGGAGCAGTTCAACTATAGGCTGAGCAAGTGCATAATGGTGGTAGAATGTGCCTTTGGACATTTAAAAGCTTGCTGATGCAGTTTACTGACTCAGTTAGACCTCAGCAAAACCAATATTTCAATCATTATTACTGCTTGGTGTGTGCTCCACAATATCTGTGAGAGTAAGGGGGAAACATTTATGGCAGGGTGGGAGGTTGAGGCAAATCGCCTGGCTGCTGATAATGTGCAGCCAGACACCAGGGTGGTTAGAAGAGCACAGTAGGGCATGCTGTGCATCAGAGAAGATTTGAAAACCAGTTTCATGACTGGCCAGGCTACGATGTGAAAGTTCTGTTTGTTTCTTCTTGATGAAAACCTGCCCCATTGGTTCACTCTACTTCCCTGTAAGCCAACCGCCCTCCCCTCCCCCCCCTTTGATCTCCACTTGCAGAGGCAATAAAGTCATTGTTGTTTCAAATTCATGCATTCTTTATTAATTCATCACACAAATGGGGGGATAACTGCCACGGAAGCCCGGGAGGGGTGGGGGAGGAAGGAAGCACATGGATGGGGTAGTTGTAGGGGCACCCCCTAGAATGGCATGCAGCTCATCATAGAAGTGGCATGTCTGGAGCTCTGACCCAGAGCGGCCATTTGCCTCTCTGGTTCTTTGGTAGGCTTCACGCGGCGCTGCTGTAGGTCCCTGTTATAACCTCTGTCCTTCATCCCCTTGGAGATTTTTTCAAATATTCTGGCATTTCATCTTTTGTAACAGAGTTTGGATAGCACAGATTCATCTCCCCATACAGCAGTCAGATGCAGTACCTCCCGTTCAGTCCATGCTGGAGCTCTTTTGCGATTTTGGGACTCCATGGTCACCTGTGCTGATAAGCTCTGCATGGTCACCTATGATGATCAGCTCTCTACACTGGCCAAACAGGAAATGAAATTCAAGAGTTTGCAGGGATTTTCCTGTCTACCTGGCCAGTGCATCTGAGTTGAGAGTGCTGTCCAGAGCGGTCACAATGGAGGACTCTGGGATAGCTCCTGGAGGCCAATACCATCGAATTGTGTCCACACTACTCCAAATTTGACCGAGCAGAGTTGATTTCAGTGCTAATCCCCTCACTGGGGAGGAGTACAGAAATTGATTTTAAGAGTCCTTTAAAATGGCTTCATCGTGTGGATAGGTGCAGGGTTAAATCAATCTAACACTGTTAAATTCGACCTAAACTTGTAGTGTAGACCAGGCCTTAGTCAAATCTTTTTGAAAGTCCAGTAAAGTATATCAACCACTTCTTCCTTGTCCCCAAACTTGCAACATGTTCAAAAGAGCAGCAGATTTGAGAGGTATGATTTTTCCTCTCAAAAGATGCGCTGGTTTGTCAGCTAATTTACTTGGTGTCAAAATAAAGCTAACTGGCCTGCAGTTCCCAGGATCTCCCCAAGAATTATCCCTAAAGGCACATGATCTGTTACTCTCCACATGGTAACTGAATTTAATAAGGTTTCATAGGTCTGTGATAATAGGCAGATAGTTTCAATTGGGGGGTGTAGCGGGGTGGTTACCCGCTCCTGCCCTGAGGGGTTTAAAACCAGCACAGGAGAGGGCTGGGGCAAGAATCCTGGGCTGATTGGGGAAAGTAGGCTCAGCTGTGGCCATGCTCCAGTCAGGCCCAGCTGGCCCCTATAAGCGGCAATGAGCCAGGACCCAGTCAGTCCCCCTCTGCCTGTAGAGGGAGAAGGGCCTGGCTGCAAGGTGCCAAGCAGGGAACCTAGATTGGAGCAGGGCTGGGGAAAGGCCAAGGGAGCTGAGAAGCTCCGGCGTAGGAAAACCCCAGGCTGCAGGCCTGGTAAGGCCTATTAGGTACTTGGTTACAGGGGGCCTCCCATGGGTAGGCAGAGGCAGCAGGTCTGAACCCCAGTGACTGGCTTATACTGCAGTCTGTCCCAGTGAGTGGGGGCTATACAGAGACTGACAGTTCCCTAACTGAGGCAAAGTGAGGATAGAGAGTGGGGGTTCCCCTGGGAAGGGGAGACCCTGAGGCTGTGAGGGGTTACTGCCAGAGAGGCAGCACCCCAGATAATGGGGCACCAGGTCCTGGGAGGGACATGGGGGCCAAAGTGAGTTAAGGTGGATCACTGGCCTGCAGAGGGCACTCCAACGGCTGGAGAGTTAATTCCTGGAAACAACCAGCAGGAGGTGCCACAGGGGTGAGTCCTGCACCTTATGGGGGAGTATAGGTTTTTTCTTTCTAAAAGTATTTTTGGTTATATATTTGTTTTCTTCAAGTGCTAGGAGATCATCCAATGCATGAGAGAGACTATAGATGCCAAATATTTGCATCATTATAATTGGTTTTTTAAAAGGCAAAAATCATCTGGCTTCAAGTTTTGAGAATATTTTGCACAGATCTAATGCCAAAACATTAATTCTATTTGTCCACTTCTGAAAGCCTTTGAATTTATTTTAAGAGGAGAATTAAAATACTTACAAATAGGCTATTTTCCTCTTGCTGATTGCATCCACTGTTTCATTTTATGCAAAACTGTGAGTGAATGTAGCACTTATGAAAATGATGGATTATCAATACTAGCTCGAGTCAGGCATAGTTTTGGCAGGTGTTGCACAAACTTTCCCTACACAGCTCTGCTAATGTGCCTGTAACGTGATCTGCAGCCCCTGTGCTATTCCAATCCTGGGCCTCTTGATCAGAGACTGCCAAGCATGAGTTATGCCAACTTGTATGGTGTTTTAGTAACATGAATCACAGAGGACTAGGATGAGACCACCAACATCATACTCTAATAGTGTTCTAAATCATACTCTTAAATAAACAACACCGCTGCTTTAAAATCTTTGACGGAAAAAAATGATGAGATTAGATGCTGAGGCATCATCTACCTCCACAAAGAAATATTATGGTGCTGTCCTATTCCTCTCCTTAGTTGGCAATCGCATGACACTGATTGGAAACTATGAAAGTGGCATCTGGCCTCTTGGCAGATTCAACTGGCTGGTTTTGTTGGCAACCTTCAAGTTGTCTGCAAATCTCACATAGTCCAAACAGTCAAAGGACAACCTTGTAATCTTGGGAAACATTTTATTTAAGAGCAGCAAAGAGTCCTGTGTCACCTTGTAGACTAACAGAGGTATTGGAGCATGAGCTTTCGTGGGTGAATACCCACTTCATTGGATTAAATCAGCTTTAATTTTGCTCATTTCTGCAATTTAATTCTGTTCAAAACCAATGTGTTGCCCCAGTTCTTCATTAAAATTGACTACAGAGCAGCTTATACAATGGGCAAGGGAAGTGCCAAGCCTGAGTGTTGTGCAGCAGAGCACTCTAGCAGAGTGACCTAGTGGCTAGGGTACTGGGCAAGGAGGTAGGAGGGCTGGGTTCTGTTCCTAGCCTGGCTACTGTTCTGCTATGTGAATTTGGGCAAATCACATTGTCTGTTTCTCTCCTCTTCGGGGTAAGGTGTGTCTTTCACTATGTGTAGCACATAGAACTCTTATTTCAGTTGGTACCTCTAGGCATTGTTGTCAGAGAAATAATAAAATGGTATTATTTTTTATTTTATTTTATTTTATTTTATTTTTATTAGTCTTGAAGCCAAATTGTAATCCTAGAGCAATATTAACTAGCACTTGTATTTATAATCTGGGATGATTTTTTTTTTAAAGCAACCCTGAAAGTTCCTTAATTCAGAGAAGTCCATTGAAGGTTATGTCTAATATTAACAAATTTTATTCTCTAATGTATTTTCATGTTTAATTTACTAGCAGTCTGCTGACCTATTCTGCTCTGAGAGTCCTTAATAATAAACCTCGCACAAAATTTTTGAACCCAGGCACCTAAAATTCATATTTAGGCCCCTAAATAGACCTCGCCTATCTTTAAAAGATACTGAACCCCTGCATGGGTGGCGAGAGGGGTTGCTTAGCAACTTGGAAAATCAGAGCTACTTCTATTTAAGTGCTTAAATGTGGAATAAGCATCATAGCTATAGGCCCCAGATTGGAAAATGTTGGCCCTATTTTCCATTTCCTTTGTAATACCGAGGTATAATGGGACAGTCTATTCAAAGTTGAGCTGCATGCCTATATGCACCCATTAGCTGAAGCTGTTTAATAAAACATGATCTTCTCTCGAATTTAACAAAAGGAAGGTATTTTGATGTCAACAGCTACTGTAGAAAATCTGGGCAAAGCTTGCTGTGTTCATGCAGACTTATCTGTGTGTGACTGTGCTTGGAATCATGATTCCCGTCCATGTAACAATTTATCTCATAGTGTAGAAAAGTTGCCATGGTGACAAGAGCTCTGCAAATAAATATATAAATAATATATGAAAGATTTTTGTAAGCATGCATTAAAGCTCCAGTTCTCATATAGACTTTGTTACCCAACTGTGGGGGGAAAGTGGCACCTGGAATTCTTCTGGCTCTATGTGTTTGAGATTCAATAAAGGAAGTCAAACCTTGTACAGACATTTGCTTTGGGAGGTCAGCATCAAGCTTTATTTACCCAAGAGGTAAATATTGACAAAGGTGAAGCAATGTATCTTGAGAGACACTAAACTTGATAGTCATTAAAACAGGATGTCAATGGTCCAGATCCTGGGGCCCTCTCCACCAATGCAATGCAGCCCTAAAGCTTGCTTAATCAGCTCTAGGAGGATTAACCCTGCCTAGACACATGCTCAGCTGATGTGAAACTACCAGAGGATCTGCTGTGACACCCCAGGGCAGTGAAAGGGGGCATGGCTAGAACATACTTATGTACCATGCATCCATGGCTGTTCTAACCCATGCCAATGACCAGCCCACGTCTTGAACAGTCCCAAGAAAGGGATATAAGCTGTTGCAAAGAAACCATTCCCCATGTTCTCCATTCCTCTCTGGCCTTGCTCCAAGCAGAGCTCTATCATACTGGGGGCTCTGGGCAAACATGTATTTTGTACATTTGTGAGGGCCATGTCTTGTGGTTGTTCTCACCACAGAACTCAAGTTTAAGTCACCTGGAGTTCCCTCTCTGGAGCAACTAGGGAATTGGGCCCTGAATGTTTTCATCATACCTACCTGGTACACTCTCCGTTATGGCAGTGGATGTGCTATATAATCCTTCCAAACTGACTGAGAAATGGAATCCATGATCCAGGGGGTGGGGAGAGTGCTAGTCTTCAGCATTATAACTAATCAGGAAGAAAATATGCATATGTTTATCTATTTGGTTCACCAGAGACAAATGTTTTCAGTGTGATCAGTGAATCAGGATGTGGTATTTATATATGCAGACTGGCAGGTTAGCATTATTCTAGATTACCCTCAATATTTTTGATTAAAGAGGAGGAAAACAAGCTTCATCGCTTGATTATTTCAGCCAATCAGTAGCCATGTTTTTTCTTCAAAATTATTTTGTTAGGTTTATTTAAAATAATTAAAAAGCTTGCCATGATCTTTAGGTGCTGTAAGTATCTATCCATGCACAATTAATAACAAAAGTACGATGACTAATCTAACTGGATTAGTGGTCCGCTACAATTTAAATCAATCTCTCAATACCTACATGAAGAACATAACTGTGATAATGTGCTCTTCAGTTGAGCAGACAAAGATATAATAACATCTAATGGTTGGAAGTTGAAGCTAGACAAATTCAGAATAGAATTAAGGTGCAAGTTGTTAACAGTCCAGGCTGTTTACCATTGGACCGCCCAAGCAGCTAGCTCCGGAGATAACTGCTCAGGTGGCCCCTGGGACAGCCACACCAGCTGCTGCATGAGGGGCCTCCAGGACAGCCAAAGCAACCCCTGCTCCAGCAGCCACAGCAGCAGTTCCCGGCCAGCTGGAGCAGCACAATCCGCAGGGACCAGCAGTTGGTGCCACTGGCCCTGGTTGCCCTCCACGCACAGACACACACCCTGATGCCCACCCCCAAGATTTAATCACAGATATTTTTAGTATAATCCATGGGCAGGTAACGGTCATGAATTTTTGTTTATTGCCTGTGACCTGTCCAAGACTTTTACTAAAAATATGCATGACTAAATCATAGCCTTAGTCATGATTACTGGCAGTTTAAGTCAAGGTTGGATGTTGTCCTAAAAGATATGTTCTAGTTCAAACAGGAATTAATTCAGGGAAGCCCTATGGCCTGTGTTGTATAGGAAGGCAGATTAGATGATCACAGTGGTCCCTTCTGGCTTTATAATCTATGAATTAACCAGCTGAAATTATCTACCACTGTCCCTTTCTGGACTCTGACCCCACCATGCTCCACAAATCGGAAATAAAGATGCAATTTTCACACACCCTGAGGATCGGCAAATTTGGGGGTTTTGACTGAGATGGGAAATGAGGCCAATCAAGGACCCTCATAGAAAATGTCCTGCCACAAGCTCCATCTTTTTTTTTAAACCAAAAGACTAACAGTCTAAGTATCTCCACTGCATGAAACTGTGGTGATCTATCATATAGGCTAGTGTCAAACCTAGAGCTTGAGACCCCGATTCAGCAAGGGGCTTAAACATGTGCCTAACTTTAAGCATGTGAATAGTCTCATTGAAGTAATACTGTAAGTCAAAATCAACACATTTCACTCCAGCCAGAAATAAGTAGGCAACTGCCCAGACTGTGAAGCACTGATGTGATAGGCTCATGGCATAAAATGCTGCTGAGTAAGTGGGAAATCATATTCTCCACTAATTCCGTTTTTGGTTGTTTTTTTAGTATTAGCCTTATCTTAGGAAGAATGCATGATAGTAATCTAATCTAAAAGTGACACACATGAATGAATGAATGTAACAAGGTCTGCATCCTAACCAAACAGTTGCACATCTCTTGTAATGTGTTAATAAAAAGACACCATCTTAGCCACAGATCTACCTGATCATTCGAATGCAGCATCAATCCGAGCAACAAAAAGATAAGTGCATGTGTCACTACTTCTATTTCTTCCAGTAGATTCTCAACAGTTGCTCAAGTGATTGTGTCCCAATAGCCTTTGCTGTGTTTACAGTGGCTTTGGCCTTGAAATCCTCAGAGATAACTTGTTGCATTTACAGGAGAGTTCAGTTCTGTGCTTTTCATGAAAGGAGGCAAAGAGTGAACAACTTGAGTCAGGTGGCGTAGTGATGCAGATTACAGCACTGATTGAGCTATGATGAATTTCTCTTCATACCATAGTGCACTGGATTTGTGGGGTTGCTGCTCATCTGCCACATGAAACTATAGCATTCACTTTTCGAGTTTAGTCTCAAGGCATGTCGTCTCATTGAGATCCATTGGATAGCAGAAAGGTTTTCGGATTTGCTCTAGTTTGTTCTAAAAGTACTAGCAGAAATAGCTTTTCCTCAAATGAAGGGCCATAGATATTACATTGGTGGGTTCTTATACATAAAATGTTTGTTTTATTTAAGCTGCTCTAAACTCCTCTGGCAGAGGTCATAGCCTCTCATAACTGACAGCTCAGTTGTCTCGGGGGGGGGGGGGGCAGGGGAAGGGAAGGGAAACTGTGCTGTAGATCTACATTCATTAGAAAATCATCACATAACCTGGAGTCCAGAGCACCATGAATTTGATCACATCTGCTAGGAAAGAAGCTTGAATAGAGTCAATGTGTTAGCCTATGGCTTTTCCTCTCCACTTATGATTTTTAAACAAATGTTTGTTTACAAGTGACAGTGCATTCTATATAGCACTCTCTACTAATCAACCAGTGGAAACGCTTTTGTATTTTCATGCACAGTTCAAAGAAACAAAGATTCTAGCTCACTGTTTCAGTGTGGAATAATTTAGGTACCTCTTGATCGTGAAGAAACGCAAAAGAGAGTCAGTTACAGTGAAAAGCATCATTGAATTATTTATTGCCTCAGATGCTTTCCCCTTTATTTGTAATACTTTACTCATTGCATTTACCACAATGCTGATTCAAGAAACAGTCTGGTAACAGCACACATGAAAAACACAGATTACATAAATTTGTGCAGGACTCGATCAAGCATCAGTGGAAGGGCAAATGATGGCAAGAAATCACTGTACAAATACTATAACTTTTACTTATTGGGAAGGCTTATGGGATGAAGCTAACAGCAAAACTCAGATTTCAATTTTTCCTGGTAACTTAACAGTAAATATTTATGCAACTCTGTCCATTCTATATATATTACATACAAGCAAATACAGGGGAAAGACTTTAACTTCTTTTTTAAATTGTTCCTTGGCATATCAGTTTTCATGGAAGTTGTACATATCCCACTTTCTCTTCAGCATCATCTAAGCAATGTATCATTATTTGCTGCTATTTTTGATGATCTTTGGGTGGCAATCATGTGCATTTTTGTCTTAGCTACTATGGCAACCAACCAGTTGTCTGTCAGAGGTTGGCCATCTCTTCACATTATAGCTTGATGGTGTAAATTTGCAATATGATGTATTTTAAAAGATACATCTCTATTCCCTAAGATCATGCCAGTTTGTTATACATTCTATTAAGTGGATCTGGATGAGAATTACATAATCACACCCATTCGTTAACGTAGATGTTCTAAGAGCCCAAGTATCTGCTCAGCGGTTGGGCAAGAATGGTCACTTTTGATTGGTTTCATGTCAAAAGGTCTTCCAGGGAATCTGATCATGCTTGAAGTTAATGTGTATATTGTATTTTTTACTTATGTTGTTCAATGATCAGTATAACATACTGTATTTTTCCCTGTCACCATGTTACGGAGTCTGGGGGTTCCAGCCCTTCTCCCCTCTGCTTGGACCCCACAGTGACTTTTATCCAGCCAGTAAAACAGAAGGTTTATTGGACAACAGGAACACAGGTTACAGCAGAGCTTGCAGGCACAGTCAGGACTCCTCCATCCAGTCCTTCTGGGGGTTCAGGGTGCT